>NC_084599.1:28949624-29323374 GCF_033807715.1 Cololabis saira
ATGAAGTTCTCTTCCTATGTCTCATACGAAAGGGAAATGACAGTTTGAATGAAACTTCTAAGGATAGTTTCATTCAAACTGAGAAACATTCAACTTTTTTCTTAACGTTGTATTTAGTAGTTATTTTGATGGCTGCGTCTTTGTGGCTATGAAGGCACCCATTTTCAGCATCAGCCCCACCCTGGCAGAGGCTCCCTGACGCTGGGAAGCATCAGTCATCTTTAATTATTTTGGTATCGTGTGAAATTGCAGTTGTCATCACCACAGAGGGCCATTTGATTTTAAATTCAACTGGTCCAGGGTTGTATGAACACGCATGTAGCTCGGATCATTTTTCATCTGATGAGGCAGATGGTGGATTAGTTTTCTGTTTTAAAATATCTCCAGTTCTTTATTTTAGTCAACAGCTGCACCGACCAATCAGGCTCTTGGCATTCACATGTCGAGTTTGTTCAACAATAAAATCATATGTGGCACCAGAAGACATGGCCAGTTCAGAGAGGGAGACTGACTGCACCGTCAGGAAGCTTCCTCTGACACACACACATACATGTATTTACAATTCTCAAACTGAACTCTTTCACATCTGGTTTTTGAAACCAAAACACCAGTTAAGCTTATGAGATTAAGATTTAAGAGTTGTTTGGATAGAAGAATATAATAAGCAAAGGCGCAGTTCACTGGCTTTCAGCCACACCTGGAAAACAGGAACAGAAGCACCTTAGATCTTCGTTACACTATGCAAAATATATAACAGTTTCCATCAGTTTGGATAAGTTGTCATATTGGGAACTGGTTTTATGGAATGCGCTTACATATATAATTCACATAAAAGCTTAGATTGTGCTGTTTTAATAAATGTTAACTGGTTGGTCTCTTTCAAGAGACTGGAGGAAGCCCACATGCCAACATTCACACATTAATAGCCCAAAATTAATTACTATGTATGTACTACTGTATGTACAGTAGAAGTAGTATGTGAGAACCTTACATTTACACCATGTTTAAATGAACATGCTGGAGTTAATATAACCCTGTGTCAATGTGAAGATGGTAATTAGTGGACACTTTAATTTGGGAGCAAAATACCATGAGTAGAAGCAGTTTTGAGTGAGAACCGAATATGTTTGTTGCATATGTGGTCACAACTAATGTGATCGCTTGGGGCAATCAACCTACTCAAAATAAAAAGCTATTTACAGCCGCTGACAAGACGCAAAAATGTTTACAGGTTCCTTGCGTACAAGCCAATGTCATTTTAACTTTGTAAGTGTACAAAAAGAGTATAAAAATAACACCTTCGGGTTATCTTGTCATCAGTCCACACAAGCCGAATACCGAATGTTGTGCAAACTACTGTCAAGGAACGCAAAAGGGAAGAATTTGTACTCTCTGCTTGCAACACTTAACTTTTTTTTCTTTTTTTTTGTCATTATTGTTTGAATTCTGACCCAATTCTATAGAAATAGAGGCCACAAACTCTCCTACATTGTAGTAGTTTGCCTGACATTCAGTAGTCGACTTGTACAGACTAGTAACAAGGTGGAGACCATCCTGAAGGAGATTAATGTGTACCAAGAGACATTCTTACACATTTTTTGTATGCATAAAAAGTTATAATTACCTTAATCAGTTTGCTTGTGAGGACAGATGTCTGCAAGGTCCCTGTACACACTGTCACTTAAGTGGAATGACATTTTTGGAGTCGTGTCAGAAGGCTTTGTTGTTGTTTTTTTTTACATATATAAAGTGCCATTTTGCTGTGACATTCTCACGCAAAAGGCATTTGCTTCAGGTAGTTTTGGTCCCTCACTCACACAACTGTACACTCCTTACTATTTAAAAATATAATTAGGGTTGATTTAAGCTGTTCCTTTGGGTGTCTCCCTTCCAGGTTATAGATGCAGTTAACAAGGGATAATTTCTTCAAATGTGGATTTTTTGTTCCCACAAAGACCAAATTATAGAAAAAGTAATTAATAGTTGTATTATTATGTTATCTGCTATCTCTTTTATACGGAAGAGTATTAGGGCCAGGCAGGAGAAAAATAAAAATTATATTTTAGAGGAGGAAGATTTTTTTTTCATTACATTATGCACTTCGAGAAAAAAGTTGAAATGTCGAGATTAATGTTGAAGTAGAATATCGAGAAAAAAGTCGAAAAATCGAGATTAATGTTGAAGTAGAATTTCAAGGAAAAAGTCGAAATGTTGAGAAAAAAATCGAAAAGTCGAGATTAATGTTGAAGTAGAATTTCGAGAAAAAAGTCAAAATGTTGAGAAAAAAGTTGAAATGTCAAGAAAAAAGTCGAAATGTTGAGAAAAAAAATCGAAAAATCGAGATTAATGTTGAAGTAGAATTTCGAGAAAAAAGTCGAAATGTTGAGAAAAAAGTCGAAAAGTTGAGATTAATGTTGAAGTAGAATTTCGAGAAAAAAGTCGAAATGTTGAGGAAAAAGTCGAAAAATCGAGATTAATGTTGAAGTAGAATTTCGAGAAAAAAGTCGAAATGTTGAGAAAAAAGTTGAAATGTCGAGAAAAAAGTCGAAATGTTGAGAAAAAAATCGAAAAATCGAGATTAATGTTGAATTACAATTTCGAGAAAAAAGTCGAAATGTCGAGATTAATGTTGAAATACAATTTCAAGAATAGAGTCAACATTTCGCTTTTTTTCCTCAACATTTCAACTTTATTCACGAAATTTTGACTTTTTTCTCGAAGTGCATAATGAAAAAAAAATTTCCTCCTCTAAAATATTATTTTATTTTTCTCCTGCCTGGCCCTGATACTCTTCCGTGTGTGTGTGAGAACCAGTGCAGGCAGGAAAGATGTCCAGTGTGTATTTGATCCGTATTTGCGTGCAGTGCGGTGTGAGTCTCTGGCCAGCCCATTGTACCGTCCCCCCCACCCATGGGTGGGTGCGAGGGGGGCCGGTCCCTGCTGATTCAGAGGTTAGGAATTTGCATCTGATTGCTGTTTGTCAACCAATGATGTGAGTATGCAGGCCGGGAGAGTCTCTCCACGCCTCTTCGGCTCCGTGCGCGCCTCCGTGTGTCACAGCGACTCCAACTCCGAACAAAACACAGTTTACACGCGAGCGCCCACTGCGTGGATATCATGCTGTCACATGAAACCGCTTCATTTGTGAGCGATAAGCAGTCGAGGCGCCTCTCCCGTTCAACGTTTGGCTGCTGCACTTTCCTCTGATCCTCCCAAAGGTGAGACTCGGGATTCAGGTGGAAAAAACAGGAATGTTTCTTCCGCTTCGGAGGAGTGTGAACAGCGAACGGAAGCCGCAGCGGTGAGTTTATGTTCTCCTTTATTTCTCTTTTGCTTTATCTACAGCCTGCTTGACTTTTCCCATTATCAACATATCTCTCTGGCTTCCTCCTTTTTTCTTCTGCTTTTTGTATAACTCCTAAGTGAAAAGGCGCACCTACCTTTTTTTAAAATGTTTATTATTATTTTTTTTTTTTTTATAAAAACCTTTTTTTTTAATTTATTTTATTTTTTATTTTTTATTTTATTTATTTATTTATTTATTTTTATAAATGCAATACCTTATCAAATGATCAATAACCTATTGCAAAGGTAGCAGATGGGCGATTGCTGCCTTGAGTCACCAAGATACTGATAACCCACTTGAATATGATTCCAGTGCTTTGTAATGATTTATAAAAGGATATAATACATTTTCGGAGGCCGCTTTTTTTGCCCAATTTAGAGTAAAATTCGTGGAGTTGTGAGTTAAGCGTTAATTATGGTTCTGCGTTAAATCGACGCAGAGCTTACGCCGTAGGGTACGCGGCAACGTGGGCCGTACTCTGCGCGTCACCGCGTACCTACGCCGTAAGGCCTGCGTTTGTGTAACGCGGAACCATAAATCAGCCTTTAGAGCGCGTCTTGTTCGACGTCATGTTCTGATCGTTAAACTCGTCGACGGTCGCACTGTGGTCGACGCGTTTTTATGTTTTTGCATAAAAATACGGTCACTAATGTAAAATCATAAGTTATTTATGAGAGCAGCTTCTATAACAGGATTATTTGCAGGATTAACTACTGATTTCGGTATTCCTGGAATACCTTGCGAAGTGTGCACTTAAACATTTTAGAAATTAAATGTCACACAAGAATCTGTTTTTTTGTAGGTTTGACCCCGATGAGGGGGGGGCGTCCGGTTCAAATTCTCAACGCACCATTTTACAAGGCCATTCAACATACACTGCAAGATTGTGCAACATAAGGACATCCTATTGCCCTTTAAGTTAGATATAAAAGCCAGTGTGCATGTGACTACATCCACAACTGTGCCTTTATAGACAGGCCTGCCTGTACATATGGCACAATTTAAGGGGGTAACAGGAGTTCACAATTGATTTATTAAAGATTGATTAACTTGAAGTCCAATAGGAGAAACCCCTTTTAATTGAACATATCAGATGGTGAGACAGTAGAAAGGTTGGATGCGTGTTTTAGTTCATTACATTAAACCTGATCATTTCATACCATTGTTAGTTTGAGATCGTTGTCTCTGGGACTTTCAACTGCCACCTTTAATGCTATGAATCAAATGTTCCTTACCCTCCACTGTGATCTTTCCACTCTGGTCTGGGTTGAGTTTGACTTTGCAACTGAGGCGGATGTGTTAATGTCCATGGATGCCCGTTGAGTTGGAGGTTTAGACCTTAGCAGTGGACAGCAGCACAAATATTGATAATCACCATGGAAATGGTGATGGAAATATGACACTATGTCAATTTCTTTCCTGTTGGTGAAGGGAGATTATTTAAATGGAGATGTTTCAGTTTTTTTTTGTGAAAATGTGAGGCAAAGGTGAAGCTGGTGGATAAACAAGTCTGGAATCATCACAGAGGCGAAGACCAAGACAAGTTGAGTCAAAACATCCAGAAGCCCGACGTGTCAGGGGAGTAACGGACACAATGAGTGAGCAGGTTTCAGCAGTCACAGAAAAATCCATCATATATAATAAGCCAAATATTCAAATAAAAGCCAGCTTGAAAAGACTTTTCATCCCCAAATGAGATAAGGAGAGGCTTGTGCTTTGATATGCCAGGGGGCCAGCTTTGTTACGCGAAGCTGGTAAACCTCACAGCCACTTCTAAAATCGCCTGGCATTTGTTTTTTAGGTAGTGTTAAAGTTTCTCACTGAGAAGTGGGGGGTGGGGAAGCACAGGCACAGGAAGCAGGTTTTGTTTTAAAGCCATGTATAGTTCTTTGTCTTAATGACCTCCAACATATGTTTTCTGAAAGCAGTTGTAACAACTGGTTTCATTGAGGGTTTCCGGTTTCATCTGAAGCGTGGCGTCACTCACTTTTAGATCATGTCAAAATAAAAAAACGAATGGTTAGGTTAGGAACTTTTTTGAAGTGTGAAAATAATCACATTTTAGGGATCCACGTCAGCATTTCTGTTTAATTTTCCCCATATTTTTCATTTAACATCTGAAGTCTGATACTATTACAGTTAGGTGTTGTGTTACAGATTACATGGGAATGACAAGTTTGATGAGAAGAGACTAGATTAAAATGATCAGGGAAACTGAAAACATTAATTAAATTAATAATTGGTGTCTTTCTCATAAAAAAAAAGTTATAGACATAAAGAAAGTGTAAGCTGCGAGACAGCAGAACATGGCACCATCTCAAGAGAGATTTCCCAGCCCTTATCACACCCACACCCCACTGTGCACCAATCACCTTAGGAAAAAAAATGCTTGGCTAATCTCTTTGGTCCAATCTGGCATATGGTATGCTTCCTGTGACCGGTACTACCTATCTACATGAGGGTTTCTCTTGGAGAGAAATACTGCTGCTGCAAGCAGGTGGGGGTGGGGTAGGGGGCACTTCTGTTGTGATCGGACCAGCGTGGATTAGAAGAGTGTGATCAAGTTCAGTCTCAAAAGGGCCATCCTTTCTTTTGCATAATTTAAGATGGATTTAGTGAACATATTTCTTGTTATGAAACGCGGTTAAATACGCTTGTTGCTGCTCGTGATTGAAAACCGGAAGCCTGTTATTTTTATTTATTTATTTATTTTAGGAAGACTTCTCACCATTACCAGTCGAAGGAAGATGGTGAAGTAGAGTCAGACCGTTGACTTGTATCTGTCAAGTCAGTGGTCGGACTTCACACCTGTGTTAGTCGATTCATGTTTCGGCTGAAAATGAACACAAATCAACTTGAAGGTATCTAGCACATGTGGAGGAATGCATTTTAGATTGTCAGTATTGGTTGTTTTCAACTGATGATGCTGGCAGGAATTGATGTAGAGTTCAATTCATCAATATGTAAAATGTACAACCCCACAGTTGGCTAATTACTTGAAAGACCTTACTTTTAAAGCAAAGGGCTATAATAACGTTAAAACATTTTGGAAAATAGAATGAATGTATCCATAATGCTAAAACGGCTCATAAAACGTAATTAGCAATCATTTATTCAAAAGAAATTCCCTTCTTCTATCACCACTATTTAAGTCAATGTGTTGCCTTTTTCAACTAACTGACGATTTCTGGGTTTTTGATGGTGAGTCAAATCAAACTTTGAAAATGTCATCTGAAGATTTTAGTTTGTTCTTAAAATTTCCTGCACTATATTTTGTTTCAGTACACCCTAAAGTAATCATAGTCTTCATCAAAATCACACATCTATCCAATAAGATGACAGACTTAATCCTTTTACTATGTGTGACCTGAACATCCTTGTTGTTACTTGTTGTTGCACCCTAAAGCACCAATCTAACCCAGGAAAAGCCCTTGATATTGTGATTGAATTACCTTTTTCAACCATTAATGTTGATGCCATTTAGTTGCTTTTCAGTCTGTTTTTCAGGGGAACATCAGAGATGAGCAATATCCACTTTAGTATTGGTGTACTTTTAGATGAAACCGTTACAGCAGCTCATTCATCTGTGTCATAGTTCTGGTTTGTAGTCACTTCTCTGCTGCTGTCAGTGTCGTTTTAATACTGTCTGCTCTTGGCTCCTTCACTCGACATGTAAACTTGTCTATTGTGGCCACCTCTATCTAAACCGACTTGGCTTCAAACAAAGATCTTGTACAGTAATCATGTTAAGCATATCCAGAGTCAGGGCTCTGCTTGTTGTGTGGCTAGTCTAAGATAGCTCTACTTGCATATCAACATATCAAGGCGGGCTGTGTTGTCATTTACAAGCAGAAATCTACTCAGCTTCCTGTCACCGCATGCATCTAAACTCAACCGAAGGGTGTTTAAAGAACATTTGGAAGCAGCGAGTGTGATATGCAAATAAAACACTGAATTTGCCTTTGGGCATCAAGGCTGAGTGAGCGACAGTCACTGGCAGATTGCCACTAAACTGGTTATTGGCTGTAAATTGATGACAAACATGCACAGACAAGACAGACAGGTCTTCGTGTTTTCCTTTGTACAAACTATTATTTTATCCTCCATTGTGTTCATAAGTTTGTTGTTTTAGGTTGTGACCTCAGCTCATTGTGTGCCATTTTATTAATAACACACCGGCAAATATCGGCGTGTATTTATTTAATCAGATGCAAAGTTAGGGCTGTTATCACACCACAAACCTCCCTGCTATGACAGAGGCAGGCAGTGTGGCTTGGCTGCCTCTCAGCTGTTCTTGTGCCAAAACCCTTCTCTTTTCTGAAGGGCCTGTATGACGTAGTTTACAGAATGTCTGTGAAAAATCCAGTGAAAAAAAAAAAGTACTGTATTTCTTGGGCTGGTGTCAGTGGGGAATCCCATCATGGCTGCGTGTGACGCAGGTGGAAGGAAAGGTCTGAGGTTTTGGGATGTGGTCCAGTTCCTGAAACAGACTGCTATGGTGTAGCTGTGTGTACTCAGCCAGCAGCTGACAGTGGCTTCGTCAACAGCCAGCACGATCCGCTCCGCTCCGCTCTGCCAGGATACCAGCACACACATGCAACATGCTGGCGTGTCCGTCAAACGTGAAGCATTTGTTTTTAACACTTGTGTCAGTTTAATCCCCCTGGGGTGGGCCGTCGCAGCCTGGTGGGATTAAACTAATTTGATCAGATCAATTTTCATGGTATCTTATATAACTGACTGTCTGGATATAAAAGAAAAAAAAAATTGAACCCACAATTTGCATTGAAGTAACAATCTTTGTTTGTGGACGTCTCTGTGTATAACACGTAAAACTCCTTTATCTAAGATTTCAGCTCAACCATCACCTCTTTACACAAAAGACTTGATTGTTAAGGATCACAATGCAATGACGTGGCCACACAGCCACCATATAAACCAACAAGTTAATCCAGTTTTCATCCCATTCAATGAAAAATGCAACCCCCTCTGCTCTACCTCTCCCGCACCAGATGAACTATCGTCCCGTCATTCTCGAGTTACAATGGTAGTGCGCTGAACTCTGCAAGCCACAACATGCAAGCGTGCCTCATGAAACTTTTCATGACAAAGTCAGTTGTAGCCAGGAATTTGACTGGGGGTCTTCCCTCACAATTCAGTTCCTCAATTTAAGAGGTATTATAGTGGTAGAACGACGTTATCCTGTTGTGTAATTTACCAGAAATCTGCTTTTTGTGTTTAAACTACCTGCATGATCTAATGGGAAACTATAAACAGGAGAATCTTGCAGGGAATGCACAAAATGATGACAAAAAAACAAAAAAAAAACAAACGTGATCCAGTGCAACATCATTATTTAGTTGTTTATCATCTCCAAAGATTGTTTCTGAAAAGCTTTGTTTTTAACTTATGCTTGAATGGAGAGAGAGGGAGAGAGGGGGAAATGGAGAGAGACAGGACGTCAACAGGACGGGAGCGTTTCAGCCAAAACACACTTAACCATAAGATTAATGTCGGTCGCTGTCTCTATATATATATATATATATATATATATATATATATATATATATATATATATATATATTTCTTTTTTTTCCTCCTGCGATATCCTCCTTAAGAATGGTCTGTGCTTCCCTTCTGCAGCTGTCATCACATGAGATTTATGCGCGCTCCCATGATACTACTGTCTTTATGTCAAGCTTTGGCTAGAGTTGTAACATGGCAAGTTCAATATCCATATTCATTTTCCATGCAGGCTGCTCTGCCTAAGGTAGCACTCGTATAAACGGCATAAGTGCACTCAACTCTCACAACTCAAAGGAACATGGGGGTGGGGTGGTGAAGGGGAGGGGAAGCTATTATTCCTATAGTTCAGTTACACATAGCTTGGTATCTTGAGTATTATCAACACCAGCATTGTTTTTGTCCTGTTTTGCCGGTTAAAGGATATCGCAAAGGCAAGAACCTGAGTTGTACTCAGACCGAAAGCACTTCAAATTAAACCAGAGATATGAGGGGTGTTTTTTTTTCTCTTTTTTTCAGATGAAATACTTTATGGAAAACATACTTACAGGCAGAAACTCCTAGGACTGCAGAGTGGAGTTATAGTCACAATAGTAACACAAATCACCCCTCGGCCCTCTCACTTGCACAGGATAGCCCCTTTGCTTGATATATGGCTCCAGATTTCACTGCTGAGAAGTGAATCACTGGATTATTTTTCCTATACAGCCACTTCATTTATGGCATAGCTGGTACTAATCAGATTTGGCCTGCTGTATTGCTTTGGTTCGGTGGAAGAGGTCAGTGGAAAATGCGTGACCAGTCTGTATGACACTTCCTCAATGATCTTGTTGTTGGTGTGCTGGGGCTCAATGGAGCCTGTGTTACTGCTTACGAGGTAATACTGCAAGGAATGTGAGAGACGGATGCATAATCAAGGCCAGCACCACTGACCGACCCCTTGCTTTTTAATGTGTGTCCCTTTTTCTTAATGTAGAAATGATCATGAATGACTTGTGACAAACTGTTTTGTTGTGCATTTGCAATAAACTGTCATTCTAAATGATACACTCTTTTGGCAAGTGGTTCCAGCCATAAATAAACCCACATTTTAATATTAATAGACTGTTGTAGTTTATTTAGTGCCATATACACAGTTGTAGATACAAATCAAAGAAGTGACTTTTACGTAGAGGTGTGAACGACCTTGATTTATGAAGCTTTATGAAGTTTTATTTTATCTCATATATACAACAGTTTTAATGTTAGGCTCTAAAAACTTAAACAAAACCCAGAAAAATGAAGCAACAGTGAAGCCCAGAGGGTTGTTGAGCTTGTATGTGACAGAGGAATTACTATGTGCTTCTATACTGCTGTATTACCACCACTGAGTGGCCTGTATGTTATTTCAGCATATCTGCAATCTGCAATGTGCATTTTAACAATCTGGGCTATTTCAACACATGACGTGCTTTCTTAATGTGAGATGGTGCAAACTCCAGACGGGGGGAATATAAAAAGCTGCGAATAAAACTAGTAGTAGCAGTGTGAGCTTGATTTGCTGTGTGAACTCTCCGCTGAGATACTGTCCACTCTGTGACACTAACAAAGTGAAGATCTGCTTCAGAGATTATGGCCGTTTAAAACTGTAGACTAGATCTTAAGAACAGATCTTTCTTTCCATAGAAGAGGTGTGGAGTGGAGTCGGCCCACTCAATCCGCCCACCCCCCCAAAATAAAAAAACTGCCACTGTAAACAGAGGTGGCTTAAAAAAGAGCTGTTGCGCCGTCTCGCGTGTCAAGACACATCACAGACATTTCATTAAAGTCTTGGGAGATTGTCTCCACCTGAAGGGAAAAAAAACATCAAGTGTTTGACTTAATACTTAAGTACCTTTTTAAGTCTTGGCTTAACTAAAAAAAAAAAAAAAAAAAATTAAAAGTCTTTTACTGTGCTGTAAATCTTTGAAACCGAGCAATCTCCATGTCTTAAAATAAATTTAAATTGAATGATAGACCTAAAGAGCTTGACGTAAACTGTGTACAGTTGAAATTTCCTCCTGAATAAGAACTTGTGTATCCTTTATTTTACCATGTGTAAGAAGTATGAAAAGAAACCCTAAATAAAAAGTAGGTGCAGGAAAATGGAATTGAAATTAAAACAAAAACACTTCCAGAAGAGTTTTGATTATTTCGCCCTCTCAGAAATTGTGGGTCTGAATTGTACCCCCCGGGCCAAAGACCACGGATCTTCCAGATGATACTTGTTCAAAGCCTGCATTGGACCACAGGAACGGTGAATTCAGCTCAGGAGGAAACGCCAGACACAAGTCAGACTCGTATAAGGAGTCTGTTTTCTGCATGAATGGTCGCTACCAGATATTTTAAAATGGGAAATGTGGTTAACATTTCTCAAATGTATTGAGCTTTTGTACCGGTTTAAGCACCATGATTTGTTAGTTTTCAACTGTCAGCGGCCAACACTGTGTTAGTGGTTTTCTTTCACAACTTGCAGAGTCTTACTCTCTCTATGCTCGCTCTGGGTTTGACGTTTCTTGTTTCTGATGCCGGGAAGCGCCTGGCTTTAGATTAACTGACGTACCAGCTGTAGCAGCTTACCTATGTTTCAGTCCTGGATATTAGGGACGTTTTTAAGATTTCTTTGCTTTCTGTGCTTAAAGTTAAATTATTTTCAAGGTGTTTTGTGCCGCTTATACAATATTTAAATGTGTTGAGTGGATGAGGAAAGAACAGCACATGTGCATTTGTTGATAATATCAGCACAAGCCTGTTTCACTTCCAATGCTGCAGTATAGCACACTCTGTCACATGCTGTGTGACCACAGAACAGTGATTAATTGATAGAAACTGACAGATTTCATAACACTTTGCAGCGATGCCATTTGTGATATACATTTTCTGTGGACTACAAGTCTGTCTAGTTTGAGTCTTATTCAAAACCAGTGTAGCATGAGCTACGATAGCAAACTTGATTTGATAAAGAAAGTAACTTCATCTGGAAACGCAAAATGATGTCAAACCGATTCCCAGGAAAACATTGCAGTATCACACACAGTGATTTTATATGATGCAAAAAAAAGAAACAGAGACACCAACAAGCCCTCTGCACCAGACATGAAGACAACAAGTAGATTACCACTTTAAGATTTGCTTGCACAATTTCAGTCAAGCAGAACAGACAGCCACCCCTTTTGATGCCCAGTTTCAGGTCTCACAAAGGCCTCACCCAGTTCTTCTTTAACCACAAAGCTTTATCAGGCAAAACACAGTTTGGCCTTTCATTATATAAAAGAAAATGAAGTATTTTATTGAAAAAAGATAAACTGCAAAATTAATACTTGCAGTGATGTTGGTGCATGAAAACAAACGAATCCTTAAAAGA
Source organism: Cololabis saira (assembly GCF_033807715.1). Taxonomy (NCBI): domain Eukaryota; kingdom Metazoa; phylum Chordata; class Actinopteri; order Beloniformes; family Belonidae; genus Cololabis; species Cololabis saira. The sequence continues at coordinate 28,961,876 of NC_084599.1, forward strand.
GAAAAAATGCCCTGCTATATTAATACTCGTGTTTCTCTCTGAGGACTTCCTTTTTTATTGCTCTTTATAACACACATGTTGAAAGCACCACGTGCGCCTGTGTGAACCAGACCCCCAGTGTTTCATTAGTTGTTAATAGGTTCTTGGGGAAAAACAAAACAGACCACAAAGATGAGTTCCTCCGATTAACCGTAACGCGGATTGTGGCATAAGTATATTTCACAGGCTCGACGTGCATTTGTTTCTATATTTACATATATGTGTACATAAGTATGAGGCCGTGCATGTCTCTTTATCTCATTGGAATTAGACCCTTAGCTCTCATTCTTATCACTCTACCCTGTTTGCTCAGACCTTGCAATCTTCCACCTCTCAAATGTGGGTTCAGGAGGGGAAAAAAAAGGAGAGGATTAACCCCTTAGCACTCGTCATTTCTACTTTATCCTCCATTCATCCGAATGGAGAAGTTTCCATTGCCCTGCCCTGCTCTCCTACCCACCCCCCACAGATAGTCCTCTGCCATCTTGCCCAGCAGGTGGTCTCTCTCTAGCCTATTAAGGTGTTAAATGAACCCTAGGGGCCTCGTAGTCCGCTGTTGCCATTTGAGGTATTGCATTTTTATGTTGTATAACAGCAAGATGTGACAATCTATTGGTTTAATGAGAAATAGATGGGTTCTCTGAAGTCCTCAGTGCTGGTTTAGATTGAGTATACGCTGTAATGGAAAAAAAGCTCCAAAACTAGTAGATGTCAGAGAGATACAAAGTAAATGGCAATATTCAAGTAAAACACCAACTCCTCAAAGCTGTAATTTGGTGCACTTTTACTCTATTATTATTGCTTATTTTCTTTCATTCATTGCTCATTTTCTATACCCGTTTCAGTCCCATTCAGGATTGCGAAGGTGCTGCAGCCTATATCTCAATTGTCTCTGAGCTGAGCTGTCTCTGAGCTAGGCCATTTTCTCTCATAAAACGTATATTCGAATCTTTAAATGCTTAGGAAGAAAAAACTGTATGTGAGACCCAAACGTCAGTTCTGAATGGAAACAATCAGGCTGTGTTGAGGTGGCTCAGCAATCAGATAGTGAACCCTTTTAGTTAGATTTTTTTTTCCTCTACATTTTGTCTTGAAGAGTGCTCTTCTCAATCAGTGAAACTGAATGTTTCCTATAACAGAAATTCACCAGGTGTCAGCTATCGCAGCAGGAGTCAAATTTACCCTTTGGTCTTTGGTGAAAGACACCGCCTACTTACACAGAACAACCTGCATGGAAAGTCAGGCGGACAGAAAAGGACGTCTTTCCAGATTCAATGGTCATAATAAAGAATCCGTGGAAGAATGTTCTATTATCTTTATGTTATGTCGGTATTTTTACAACAAGAAGAAGCCCTATAACCTAGTTAAAGATATTGTGCATGTTACCTAGTGATGGAGGAAAACATTGACATCACCGTGACATCATTTGTTTGCTGTAAAGTCGTTTCTAAAGCACTTTGACTGACAAAGAAGGGCATCAGATGGGGCATGAAACCTGTTTGGTCCCTGCTCATTGTAACTCAGAAAGATCATTTACTGAACTGTTATTGTTTTAAAAAATATCCAATTTTGATGTAGTGATTTCCCAGCTCGGTATAAAAGAAGAGATTTTGTTCAGGAATTCTGCTCAGTGTTTTTCACACATCCAGTTCAAGGTGTGGCTGATGTGTTTTCATAGAGCATCGGTGTTCACCGTGTAAGAAGGGAGGTGTCAAAGTTGGTGCACCTCTGTGTGTCTCTAAAGCTCCTTTTACATTGGCGGAAACCCCGTGTACAACACGCGGATCTCGCGTGTCTCCTGTCCTTTTTACATTGACCGACGCGGGGTGGCATGTGGAGCTGGCCCCGTGAATAATTCACCTCTGAAGGTTTTAACCATAATGTAAACAGAACTAACGCGGGTGGTGGGGAGGGATTTGCTGAGTACATAAACCCACCAGAGTACTACCCACCAGGGGAGAGATGGGTTTTTTTTTATGTATAAAATAAGGAAACAGCTAAAGAGAGTAACGGCAGCAGCAGGAAGACAGCAAGGATGGTCCATTGTTTGAACAACTGGCCACAAAAACCACAAACTCTGCTCTGCACGAAGCAAAAACCAGCACAAAAAACGTTCATCCCCAACCTGGTGTTGAAAACTACACCTGTCAAACGGTGTAAAAATCTTGTAGAGATAATATGTCATTCTACACGCCCACACATCTACTTTATGTTACGTGGATGACGCCTCCCGATTTGCTTACTCTCCCCTCAACTTGCCTTCAGGCGCGGGATGGAAAATGACACGCCATGCGTTATATTAACCAACATACGTTTAACATGCGTTCGTCATCCAGAGATAATAGCGGGATCGAATCCGAAAAATCCTAGATAGTCATGTGCTAAGTTGGCTTGTGAGTGCTTAAGAAAGCTGGAACACCGTAACGCACCAATCTTCCCAACAATGCTCATCCTTAACTGACTCCATATTGCCAGTCGGCTGTGTGTAAGCACGTATTGATGGACCTCTGTTTGGTCTATCAATTACCAAACAAAAACACTGAGGAGTTTCTTTTTATTTCTGCAGATATGGTAAGACTGCTGCTTGAAAAATGGGTCATGATTCATTGCTCTTTTCATGGCGAGCTGTGGTCTGTGAATTAAACACCTTATCATTGTAGCCAAGGCCTGTTTATTAACGTGTGACACTGAGATACCAAAGCAAACCTTGAGCCTTTTTTGCAATCAGCAGAGTTGTGCTCAAAAATCACTCAAAGTTGATCGGCAGCATAAGGACCCAACGTTCTTTTTTCAAAACATAAATAGCTAGTTTTATGACGAAAGGGCGAACCCTAGACCTCTTTACCGTTGCCTGTGATGGGAACTGGCGGTTTAGAAACCTAGAAATAATGTCGACATTATTATGAAGACAAGCAGGAAGAGTCATCTGAATGCTCATCTTCTTGAAGTGGGTGTCGCGGGTTGAGTTGGTTGCTCTCCAGCTACAAGATCGCTGGATCAATCATAAAATACAGTTTTCTCATGGTGCTGGTTCCCAGATAAATGGGGATGTCTGTGTCAAGGAAGAGTGTTGGATATAAAATTTAAAAAAAGTCAAATCAACACATGCAACCCGATGAAGCTCCGTGGTGACCCCTAAAACAGAAAAGCTGAAATAAGTTACTTGCTTTGCTTCAAGTTATGTCTTTTTAAGTTACTTTCACACAGAATATGCTCTCTCAGCACTTAGTCTTATAGAATCATGTAAAAAGATTTTACAAGTGTCAAAGTATGTTATCTAAATTAGGGAAGCGTGCATAACATGTATAGTGGCGCAATGGAATTTGCACCATCTAACATGAAGGAAATCATGGTGCTTGTGATGAACGCTGACATGAAACAGAGACCACTTCTGCTTCCCCCTGCACAGGGCTCAGTAGAACAGCTTCATTGTCATCACTTCTGTCTTTAAAATTACATATGTGACACATGCAATGAGGGATGGTGTCAGAGTCAATCCTGCCCTTGGCTCATGCATGACTGATCATTTGAGTCCTGACTACCTCAAATGTTTAGGGATTGGTACAGAACATATTAATAACTCTAAACAGGGTGTGCATAGGCTGTTCTTAAGTGGTGCAAGGCGGTTAATTAGTTAAGAATTTCTGACAACAATTGAAGATCTCCTCTCCATGGTTTGTTGTGTAGTTGCAGAAAGTAGCAAAGAGCAGTCAAACCAGATCCAGTTAGGTAAGTTGTTTTAATCCTGCTTACACTGGTGGTATTCTCTGACAACTGCACAAATTCAGTTGCTCCTCTAATGCCCTTAAAGAATGCACTGCATCAAAATTGAATATCTGTCTGCTGCCTCGCTGCATCTGCTCTGCCAGTTGTCACTTCCTTCACCCTCTGAAGAAATGCACAAGTTTCACAGCTCCTCTTTCCTTGCGCAACATTTCTCCAACATATACGGTCAGAGTATAGAGTGACAAAAATATTGTTCTTGGTTTTTGCTCAACAGTGCCAGACAGGCGGATGTAACATTTTTTTTTATTCAGTGTCTTACATTTGATTGCCCACCTCCAAAGCATTAAGACTTTACCAGTAGCTGCAGAGGGTTTTGTTTTGGTTTTTAAAGTACTTTTTGCTGCACACACATCTGACCAGCTTTGGGATGAGCTGCAGGTATGCAAACTGTCTTTTTCCATTGTTTTCTGGCTCTCATTCAGACTTACTAACTATGTCGTTTGTTGACCAAAAGAGCACGTAACCACAGGTTATTGAGTTTTCTGCCAAATCTTGGAAATCCAATTGATACTTCCTGCCATAAGCAGAGCCTACTGTACTGTAGGTGCACGGCTCCGAGTAAACAGAGCTCCTCTTTGACTCCAGTAAAAGTCGGTGCATTATCTGCCATGGGGGCAGAAACATTCACTAGTGTGACGTGTCACCAGGCTGACACGCTTCACAAGTGAACGCACCCCTGAAGAAAAGCTAATTATAATTATAATTATATGGACTAGTCAAAGTTGTATGATGTGACATAAGCTGATGTTTTACTTTTGAATCGTAGTGTATATGGTAACGCCTACTTCTTGGCTGAAATGTCTTAAAAAGTGCGTTGCCTTGTTTCTCATTATGTATTCACGACTGTGTAAACATAAGATATGGAAAATAGTCAATTTTCATGTGAATGGAAGCATAACGTCACTCGAGTCAAATGTGCTAGTGTGAGAGACCATGGACCTGAAGGGTACGTTCTGCTTATTCTTCTCTTGTGCCTTCAGCATGTGAATTTGTAATTATGCCACCGTAGTAAGAGTTTTTGTCTCCGGTGAGACACACGCAGGGAAAGCCCCTCCTATATCCACTGAAAAATAATGCCTGCTTTGTAATGACGGTGTTTATTGTGGGCAAAGAGTGCTGTGGTGGTCACTTTTTCGGTAGCTCAGCATGGCTTAATGTGGTAGGACTTTGAAGACTGGTATTACCTTGAAGGTGTGCTGACTCAAAGACTGTTTTTGAAAGCATATGCTGTCAGCTGTAATACTGGCAAACATCAGCTACCAAAATCAAGAGCATGTTTGTGAAGAAGAGAAAACCTCTTACACTGCATTACTCTGCAATATGGGATATAAGTGTAACTGAGTGGCTTTCAGCATTTTAAATCCAAAACGATCGAAGGATGGTGGTTGTATTCATTGTGAACAAGAAAGGAATGAAACCTTAGTTTATAGAAGAACATAACGTGGTCATGGGTGAACCTATGAAAGCAATGCAAATCCTGATGTGTGTGAGACTATGGGACCGGGGCAGGTGGTGGTTACAGATGTATTAGTCAACGTAGCTAAATGAGTGGAGGCACACAGTCCCCATCGGCTCTTGTCATGACTGCTGCTCCGGCATGTCCAGCACCTGCACTCAAATCTAATTTCCACACATGCTGTTGACTTAGCGTGTAGCTCTTATCTGTACCTGACTGAGCAGGGCACAGCCTCCCCAAACCCAGACCTCTGGATATTTAGAGCAGTATTTAGAGCAAATGCGAAAGTACGTGGGATCTTTATTGTTTTGTAGCACATGACAATAGGGAGCAGACTTTCTTGATAACAGAAAGGAGGAGCCCTTCACTTATAGCACAGACTACTTTGCATACCTGGGCCTTTTCTGGAGCAGGTGTGTAGGAGAGCTATAACCACCTACACGTTTAGCAGAAAAACTCCCCACTGTTTGTCACTCATGCACAAAAAACGTTTCAGTAAAGGGAAGAAAACACCAGCGAACACAAAAGGAGTAATACCTCTTAATATCAGTTGTGTGTTCTCACAAATCCGGCATTGCTCTTCTTGTGTTGGGGAGCTGTAATTTCTCCTGGCTTCAACCCAACCAGGCGAGGAAACAATACGGTTCTTCCTGGGATTTCACTTCCTTTTGATGGGTTTAAAACATTTTGGGTTTGTTTTTTTTTTATCCTGCGTGATAAGATCTTTTCTGGTGTATTTCTTTTATGAGTAATCCTGTACATGCTGCGCATATTTGGGACTGTGTGTGTGGGTGTCACTGGGATTTCAGAGTGAAATTTGCATTTTTCTTTGTAAAATTGAGCATTTTCTCCTCCGTCACATATTCTTAACTTGTGATTTGAGTTGTCTCTAGTCATTGCAGGAGTTTTCTGTTTGTTCTGCAGGTCACACAAGTTTTTGTTCTTTCATTTTTTTAAAGTTTAAAACTCTTGGTGATTGATCCAGTGATAATTGATTGTGTTATTTATTCTGTATGTAGTTTTACATCATTTATTTATTAATATTTTGCTGATTTGAGGAAGTAAAAGCTGTGGTTTTATAGGTTTTGGCTCGTCTGCAGCTAAAACCTTGCCCTTTAGCTGATGGTGCTGATGTTAAAAGAAAGTAGGTCTGACACCATGCCATTCTTTCTCTCCCTCAGGTCTTTGTAGTCTGTCAGCGAGGTCTCGTACTCCCACCTCCACTGCTACTGCTCGTGCCTCATTGAACGCCACACGACTCAGCTCTGCTACTGGCTTTGGTTTCACTTCAACTGCAGGAAAAGTAATTGAGGCAAAAGAGCGCCTTCTGTCATCAGAACTGCAGGAGGACTCCGACTGCATGCGTCAGAACTCTTATTGACTCCTCTCCGATTTCTTTCCCCCCCCTCCTTCCACTACTCCTCAAGGGCCCACATTATTTTATATCCATAACCTTCAAACATTCAGAATTGTTAGCTGTGCAGCCACAGGTGCAGCTGGTCGTTGCTCCTCCTTGGAAAAAGCTCTCACTGTCGTCAGCTGACTGGCCCCCGACTGGTGCTCCTTCAGTGGGGGGAAAGAGGGGAAGCAAGGCCGCCGAGCACTGTGCCGCTTTCCCCGGAGATGAAGCTGCAGGCCGTCATGGAGAACCTGCACAGGCAGCAGAGGGCCAAGCTGCTGATGGAGCAGCAGCTGCAGCAGCAAAGCGCCGCCCAACACCTCCAGGTCCGCACGGGGGACGAACCGATGGGGAGCCCCGTGCCTGAATCGGAGCAGGCCCAGATAGCAGCGCTGGCGGCCATGCGGGCCGCAGCAGCGGGGCTGCAGAGGGTTTCGGACAGCCCCATGTCGGAGCGTAGCAGTGGTGGCGAGGAGGAACACGAAGACGACAACGATGACGGGGAGGAGCAATACAAAGACATGATGGGGTCGGATGAGGAGGAGCAAATGTAAGCGCTGAAATCCTTAAGTTTTCCAAGATGTTAGAAATTTGTGTTGATGTCTTTCAAATAGGGCTGGGTATCGATTCAAATGTCAAGAATCGATTCGATTCCGATTCTTAATATTCAGAATCGATTATCATGATTCGATTCGATATTGATTTGGCTTAGTGTTATTTAAAATGTTTTTTGAGCTGTTGCCTGAATTATATGACTGTAAAATAACTAGTGAAATAATAATTTCACAATAATTATTGTGAAATAACTAAGAAATAAATAACTCAAACAGGCCTTTCAATATCCATTTAAAGTGCAAAAAAGAAAGAAATTGCAACAGTTCATGCAGTAAACAAATCATTTTAGCTCATCTAATTTATTCTGTCACCACACACACATATTGCCATGAAGCACCTGGCATTTTTCAGAAGTGTCATGACAAACTGTGTGTCCGACTACTGGGATTAAAGTTCACCTGGCGAAAATGATGATAAAAAAAAAAAAATAAAAAAAAAAATCGATCTTTAGACATAAGAATCGATTTTTAGGAATTAATATGAAAATCGATTTAGAATCGGAAAATCGATTTTTTCAACACAGGCCTACTTTCAAACAGTATTTTATTTCCAACACATACAGCAAGCGGAAATGGGATGAAGAAGACTTTGAAGGCGAGATGGAGGAAGACTTTGACGACGACCTGCCAGAGGAAGGTCTGCCCACAGGCCACGATGCCGTGGCCCCTGGGAAGGGAATCCTCCTGCTGCCTCACCGCCAGCTCCACCCCCATTCCCAGCTGTTGAAGGTCCGTCCGAGTGTGGAGCAGGAGCCGCGTGTCGCCATCATGCCCCCCCACGCCACACACGGCCATCTAGGTGGGCAGGACCACGGAGAATGGACCTATGAGGAGCAGTTCAGACAGGTAGGGGCATTTCATGGGCCGCATGCTCCTCCCCTGTATCCGCTGTAATCTTCTCATTTTTAAACATCTTTGTGGTTATTTAAAATACTGCAGGGCTCATGTGTTTATATTTCATTTATTATTCCCCCAAACTCAACAGCCAAGTGACAGTAATTGTTGTAGGTTTCAGTTTAATGGAGTTCCCTTCCACTAATTGTAAACATCATCTATGAAATCTGAACTAGTTTATTGATTTTTTTTGCACAACCACATAACAACTTAACAAAAACATAGGTGCTTTGGAGGACTATATTGTCTTGGGTGTCAAACATGGTTCTAGTCATGGTGGTGCGGTGGACACGTGGCCTTCCTGTCATTACTGATGGATGATTGTATCAGAGCCTGAGCACGGTGGCCCTAACTGGAACTGCTACCACCATGGCGGATTCATTTCTAAAATACTGTCAAGCCAGCTGCTGTGGCACACTAAGAACGTGCGTAAATCAACGTTGTTGCCGCCCAGTGAGTCACATCTGGCTTTTTTCACTTCTCACGTCAAACTTCGGTGGCCCTTTTCTCGCGGCACTTGATGTAATCTGACCTGGGTGGGAAATTAACACCAGCCAGCGGGGAAATGTTGATAAAAACACAAGTTGAGAGTTTTCTTCTTTTTTGTTTTGCCTTTTTGTAGCAGTTTTTGTTCATGCTCTTTTAGAGTCTTACGTCAAGTCAAGATCTGAACTGAGAAAATGTCGTCTCTCTGGTGCAGCAGCCGAGTGTATGCTCAGTTTTAGCTAAGTAATGCAGCCCAGGATTTAATTTAAAAGAAAAGTTCCTTGTATAGGGAAGGACTGAGAGCTGATAAGGAAAGTCTGAGTGAGATGGGGGAAGGGAGACTTGGAGAGCATTTTAACAGCTTTACCATGCTGGGGTTTAGTGTAAACATACCAGTGGGCTGGATATTATGGGCCCTGGTGGAATAAGACAGGCTGTTTACGTTAAGAGACTTAAGACTGTCAGCGGCTAAGTTTAGGTGGAAGAATGGTGTCAGTAAACAGACCACAAGGAACAAGTACACCCCTTTTAACGCCTGTGAATAAAGAATAACTTACATTTCAAATAAAAAATAATGTTTTCACAAATGTTTTACCTTTTATTTTTTTGATCAACAAGAATTACATGAGAAACACAAAATCCTTTTTTTCCCGTAAAAAATGGATTTGAATATTTGATTTGATTTATTTTATTTTTGTACATATAAAAAAAAGGAAACAACACTTCATGAGAAGTTTAAGAAAATAAAAACAAAACAAAACAAGGAATTTCATCCTTTAAAACTTGCTAACTTGATTTACATGTGCCAAAAAAGGAGTAGGAAGAAGTGTAAACTTATTTAGTCCTACCCCCATTCACTGATCATTTAACCTGTATTTATAATTATTCACACACTGTACTCACACTGCTAAGTAACAGTATTGTTATTATTATTATTATTACTATTATATACTGTAATTATACTCACACACATACTTATACATGCATACATACATACCATAGTTGAATATTTCTATATATTTGTACACATATGCCCTTATAGATATTTATATAAATATACTTATTTACACTATGTATATATATATACATATACATACACACATATAATCAGAGGAAGAGTGACACAGCAAATAACAGATCATCACTGAAGCTGTACTTATGCTTAAGGTCTTTTAGTGTCCTTGAAAATGCACCTTTACACGTTACGGTGAAAAAACTGAAACTTGTTTTACTTTGTATGTGTATGTGGCAAACAGTGAGCCACCATTTTGTGCAAATTTTGTGCAATGTCTTATTACATAGCGGATGTTTCTATAGAAATGCATGCACAAACAAAAGCTATTGCAATATTTCAAACCATAAAACAGGTTCTCTAATTAGAGGAACGGCCAGGCTCGTCTGTCATCCAGGCAGAGATTACTTAACTCTTTCAGAAGAGAGAACTGATTGGTGAATTGTCAAGAGGCTTTTATACTTTTCCATTATTGATGCCGTTGGTATAATGGAGGTAAATCATTGTTGCTGCATTGCACGCAAGCTTCACCCACTTCACTCTGGCGCCTGACCACAGATTCTGTCATTCAGGGACTGTTTCTTGTAATTATACAGAATATAGTTATAACTCTCCTAAAATCTGTACGGCTTATCTAAACGGTTCACTCCTCCATCTGTTAAGCTGCATGTGAATGCCTCGGTTGGGTTTTCATGTGTCGTATAGGAAATCCAGCCCATTTTTATTACGACGTGTCAGCCAGCAGTGGATCAGCAAAGCCTGCGTTTCATGCAGCTGAACATTGCATAATCAGGACATCGAGTATCTTTAAGACTGCATTACATAATCTATTGCTGGATAAAACCTATGTCACACCTACACAACTACAAGTTAATAATGAAAACAGAGTAAGATGAAGCTGTATGCTATGATTTAGAACCAAACATGTACTGATATGATGCAGACTGGAGTCTGAATCAGTGTGCAGAGGTATTGTAGCCATCAATACCCTCAATGCTGACAGTTGAGAATATTTTGTGTCTGGGTCAGGATACATTTTCACGATGACTAATTTGGCCCTCGGATGATTACAGCAATTAGTTGTAATTGCAGCTTTTACCTGTTAAGATGAAGACTGTCTGTCCCCTGATAATTCTAACCCCTCTGATTACAGCCCTACTCCGTGTGCGGTTGCTGCTACTTTTATTTAGCTTTTTATTTTATTTTGTCTTCTGAACCATGTGGTCTCTTCCTGTCATGGGACAGATATGGTAATTAAACCTAAAGACCATAGTTTAAATGCAGTTTCAGTGCAGACCTCCATGTTTCCTTGGCTTTAATAAGCTATAAAATGATGAAACTATATAGTAGCATTTTTTTACTGTGGTCATTTGAGCACATTTAGGTATCTGCAGCTCCCACTCCCTAAGCCAAAATAACATTCAAGCCAGGGTTGCATGTGATTAAATGTGCCACTTAGAAAGTTTACTCTCAACTGAAACATAAGTGAAAACTGTTATATAATGCAGCTATTAAGGTCAATCTGTCATCACTTGCCCTTACCTCTAAAAAGAAGATAGTCACTCAAGCAACTGTTACTAAACAGGACAAATGCTTGAAAGGCAATTTTCTAAAATCAGTACTTGATTTATCATGACAAGTCTGAGAATGTAGACTGCATTTTCATCTTATCACACAAGGCTCACAAGGTTCACCATTGTAATTAACATTTAGGATCATGACAGACACGAGAAGAGGCAGAAAAACAACCTCCACTGCTATTTTAATAAATCCAGTTAACTTCATGCTGTGTTTAAAGATCTGATAACCCCTTGGATTCATATACATTCTCTAGGGCTTACTTAGTTTTCAGACAATGCCAAACATATTTATTTTGTTTAACGGTTCTCCTCTTATTGATTATTGCTTTTTTTGTGTATAGGCAGTTTGTTTATTGGTTGTGATGGAAGATTAAAGCTGCATAAGTTTGTTTCAAACAGGAAAGATAAATGAACCAGAGTCTCATGCTACGTCCACACTAATAAAAAATGGTTTCAACAGACGCTAATGTTGCAGATCCATATCTGCAAAAATCTATATCAACATCATACAAACCGTAAACACATATAGAATATCCCACAATGTTCACTAGCTATGCAAACCTAAACTATAAATGATGTTTGCTGCAGATTGTTCTTATAGTACCTAATTAATATCTTTCTTTCTGTACTTGTAGGAATATGCAGAATTATTAAATACAGACCTTGGCTGAATGATAGCTGACACCAAGAACAACAAAGCTAGCTGCGCTTGAGGTTCTGTCTCCACGTCGTTGTTTATGACTGTAGAGGTATTTCTTCTGTGGATTTTATTGGCATAATAGTGTGGACGTAGCCCCAAGTTTGATTTATGGCGTTATGTAGCAACTATGGACGTTGCCTACGTACCGGACCTACGTTGTTGGCTGCGTTGCTCTGTTATGACACCACCAGATTCTTTTTCTGTAGCACGCAGGGCTGAGTTTCCTTTTGTGTAGTTTCTAGATGCAGCTGGGACATGGGAACGGAGCAAATAAAGCATATCTCGTGTGTGTTTGTGATAAATGTTGTAGCAGCAATAATTGTTACTGATATTTCACCAATGTATCTTTCAACCCCAGCTTAAAAGCGACAAAGTGGTAGTAGTATCGGGAAATATATGTAGAAGGAAATACTTTGGCGGACCTTGCAGGTATGTACTGCACGTGCTTCAGGCTCGAGGGGAGTTTGCGGTGTGGAGTTTCTTGCTATGGTGGATATAATTAATTGGTTCAACGTAGAAGCATCCAAAGATCATTTTATGAGACGGTGTGATGATCAGATTTCGCTGTCCCTCCTGTTCCTAAACAAGTTATCAAAAGCTGGGCTGTTTGTCAGCCTTTAGGCCCATGAGGCAGACTGAATCTGCATTTACTTTTAAATCGTATTTGTATGTATTTTTTTTTATTTTCAAGACTATGCAGCAAAACCATGTTTATTGTGTTTTTAAAAAGCAGATTAAAGCTTTGGCTGACTGCTCTTACTGTATGAGCTTATCAGTAATAATACTGGGGTTTTTTCAGTCTTTTTAATTTAAAAAAGAAATTCTGAACATGCTAAAATTATGATTGGGATCAGAATTTACAAACTCAATAACCTGGAATTGGATCTGCTGTGTACTTGTGTGCTGGTTGAGTGCTTTGGAGGGCACTGGGTGGGGAGGAAGGGGTTAAGACGGTACAGTTTATTTTGGGCAGGTGGGTGGAGGCTGTTGGAATGTGCCTGATGGAGGGTGATAATTTGGTCACTACAAACCTCAGATCCTCAGCAGAAACTTTGCATGGCTCTATCAGTCCGGAGCAGTCAGACCTCTTCCAAACTGAAAACTGCCCTTTTCTCACTTCTGCTGAAGTTGCATCATTTGTAAGGGGGACTGGATTGTGTAACTAATACCTCGGTGTGGTATCTCTGGCATAATTTAAGCCCCTGGCTTGTACAAGTGTAAACTAAGCTAGAGAATCATTCTCCAATTATTTTAAATTCTAAAGACAACATTAAGAAAAAGTTAAAGAATTCCAATAAATGGAACCGGTTTAACATTAATGTGTGTCCAGAGTGCCGTGTAGGTTAAGAAATGTGCACTCAAACATAACATTTAGGTGAAGTTTGCCCCAGGCTTTGTGTGGTAAAGGATATATCAGCAAATCCCAACCTGCATTCCTGGTGGATCACCCAGGCACCTTCCTTCTCTCTTTCCACTTTAAACTTAGAGGTCAGACTAAATCAAGCCAAGAGGTGCTGCCTGGTCGGATGTCTGATTACTTTGTGGTTTTAAGTGAATTAATCAAATATTCGAGGCACTTTGCCAGTAGCGTCATATCTGGCTGCGGCAGAGAGCAGCAGAATTAAATAAAGGCCAGGCTTTATGAAGATATCAGAGAGCAGCAGAATTAAATAAAGGCCAGGCTTTATAAAGATATCAGAGAGCAGCAGAATTAAATAAAGGCCAGGCTTTATAAAGATATCAGAGAGCAGCAGAATTAAAAAAAGGCTGGGCGTTATTAAGATATCAAATTATGCCAGGGTTGTTGGAGTCATTTGTAAATGAAACTGATTTGTGTCTGGCAGTGTTCGTTCTGTGATACCAATGGAGCCCTCCTCTTTATTTGAGCCCTCCCTCTTGTAACATCAGTATCAGGCTTTACAATTTCAAAACTGACACTGCTATTAAAGTTCAGGAGCCATAGCCAACGGGGCAGCATCCATCTGCTCCCCTCAGCCACCGATCACATGTTTTGGTAACTTAAGAATAACCAGCCGATTTGCTGATCATTTTAATTAACAAAAATACCTTCCTGGTTGTATTTGATACGGATTGTTTACAGCAAGTCAAGTTGCTTTTAGAGGTCATTTAATTTTTGAAATGTTTAAAAACAACTTTTTTGCATGACTTAATGGATTAAAACTAGTAAATGTAGAAAATTATTCAAACATGAGCAATAACTCTGCTAAAACCTCCAGACAAAGACAGTTTCTTTCCCCAAGCTGTTGCTCTGATGAACTCTCATAACTCATAGTCTCAGAGAATCAATCACCGTGAAATATGCTGTAACAACGCACCTCCCAATAATCTAATCATATCTACCTCATTCTGCTGCACCTCTCACTTTAAAAAAATTATATGTTATTAAGAGCTGTCATTACCATGTCTACCTCAGTACTGCTGCACCTTTCACTTTTTTAATTGTATATATGTTAATAAGTGCCACATTTGTTATTTACTCTACATTTGTGTGTTTACTGTTTGCTACTTTTTAAATCTGGGTACAGTGAGTGAAATAACCGGAGTCAAATTCTTTGTCGGCATGCTCAAACTGTGCCAATAAAGCTGATTCTGATTTTAACTGAGTAGATTTGAATCATGAAATAGTCATTTGATAAAGACTTAATGGCAGTACTACTAATAAATTGTATTAATACATATAAAAAATGTATAGCTGGAAATCCACTAAATAATTATGATTACTAGGAAGAATTATACTAGATATTACATGAATGTACCTCTGTCTTGATTAGCATGAAGGATCCTACTGTTTAATTTCATATACTTCCTAACTGGACAGTTGACCTGTTTTTTTGTTTAGAAAAAAAACAGTTTAGAATTTATATGTGAAAACCAAATGATCCCCCCATTGATTCAATAGGAATTAAGAGCACATGGTGTTAATCTGATGCACATAATCAGAAAGAGTGGACACTTTTTATAAAATAAAGAGTTTTGTTTGCTGGCCTTCAGTATTCTTCTTCAGACCAGACATTTTCCAGAGGCCATGCAGTATATTAAAGCTATACCAAGCAGGAAAACATCAACAATGAAATCAGAGACGCAATTGTTGCTGCCCATTAATGAGAGAATGTAAGTAATGTAAGTAATTTAAAAGTCCATTCATCTAAAGCAAGAAAGAATATTTTGGAGTGGAAAACTCATGCCATTCTTCCCAAGACTGGAAATTCCAGCAAGTTCAGCTCAAGGTCAGTCGGTGCAATGCAAAGAGACAGGAAAAAAAGAAAAGAATTCATGAATTACATGTCAAAGTCTACAGGCGTCAGGTAAGATTTTAATTTTAAACTACAATTTAAAAAAATAAATAAATGAAAAAAAAGAGTGCATAAGTATAAATTGGTATAATATGTTCTGTCTAAAAAGAACATGTTAACACAGCTTGGCCTTGCAGAGTTGCGACTGAACATACAACAAGACTTCTGGGACAGTGTCCTTTGTACAGACGAGACCAATGTGGAGGTTTTGGGCTGTATTAGACCGTGCTATGTTTAGTTAAATACGCCAAAAGAACATGCAGTCAAACTCGACTACAAACACCTCCGTTTACAAAAGTGTTCGTGATTCACTAGGCCATTTGTCTGTCTTTCCAGGCTGATGTCTGGAAAGAGAAAATTATCAAAGTGTTGCAACGGATCAGTCAAAGTCCAGACCTCAGTCTGATAGGAATGCTGTGATGGAACTATTAGAAAGTTGTGCAAAATCAAATACCTGAATACCTGAACGAATTAAAACATTGTGAAAATGAAAATGAGCCAGAATCAACCTATAAAAATGTGACAAAATTAACATTATTCATAAAATGATCATTTTCAGGTATACTTCTAATAAAAATGGCACAGTGCAAAGAATTGTCTGGCCTGATACAATAAACTTGAGAATATCAAAGTAGAGGATTTGTCTTTTTCCACGTGGCATGAAACTTTCATTTGTAGGCATTAAATGATTTAGATTTGTTGTTCGTCCCCAATTACAGTCTAGGTTTATCATGTTGCACCCTTTTTCAGTGCTGTGACTAAATGAGTTACTTCTTTTACAAACAACATCTTCTTCTAGCAGAAATGTTCCAGAGGCCATGCGGAGCCTTTGAAGTGGCTTCTTCTGTGTGTCTTGTCTGCTTTAAACACAAGCAGCTGGACAGATGGAGCCCAGATGGACAGTAAAGTAGGGATGTCTTTAAAAATTCATGGCACTCACCGTGGTCAGTTCAAATGGAGGGAGGGGGTTAGCATTAAACATTAAATTGCTCGGACACACACACACGCACAGAAGCAGGGGGAGGGGGGCCGTTAGTGACTACAGGAAGTGTAGCTGGAATAAGAGCCAATTGGGAGCGACACTTATTGGGATTGCTCATCAGTTTTCTGCTGAAACAGCTGTTTGATAAGTGCACGTTGAGTATAAATTCCGCTATCAGGAAACCTTTTGATCCGTGTTATACCCATACATGAATAGATCAGGTCATATTTTTTTTTTTTCGAAGTGTTTTGTAGGAGCTTTTAAAACAAAAATAGAAACATGGAAGTTGTTTGGTCAATTGTTATCTAATGATACACATAATTTACAGCATATAACACACTTTTAAAAGGCAATGAAGTGTGCACTTAGCTGCAAGTCATGGGTTTAACTCAAGGCGGGCTGAGACATTTGGTACATTTACTTCCCCAACACTTTTCCCTCCTTTTCTGTCTTTTCTTACTATAAAATGCCTTTAAAAACGTGTATTGTTTTTTTCTTCTTTTTTTTTCTCTTTCAAATGGGCCCCATTATCTGTATTTTGACCTTTTATGCTTCAAAAATTACTGTTATTAGGTCTGTGATGACGTGGTGAAAAGATGCCTTGCGGTTGTATTTTAGGTTAAAGTTGATCATTCCTTTTAGATTTCCAACTCCACCGCCCCTTTTTCTTTTCAGTGAATATAGTTTGCAGATCAATGTTTGACACTATTGAGTTTTTCTCCAATCCATTTGCTCGGATTTTGTTCATTAACTCATGAGCAGCATATATTTGAACCTTCATAAAAGCTCATCACCTGGAGGTGCAAAGTCCACGTCCATATAGAATCATTCTGACGTGTTCTGCAGGGGCTCATTCTCAGGGTCTTCTTCTTCTATTCATTATAATCCACCTGGGGAAAACTACAGCGATGTGTGCTTAACTAAACAGAAACTCAAGGTTAATGGGCCCCGTTTATGTCACGAAAACAAAAGGCAAGGGGGAAAAAAACAAAGTAGCACGGGAAGATCTCTGAAAGTCTTCCTGTTGGAAGGAAAAGGAAAACCCCGGGGGGGAAAGGGTAGGTGTGACTGAGGCAACAGGAAAAAGTCCATCAGATGGCATTAGGCTTTGAACCACTGCCAAGAACACTGCAGTAAATGCTCATTTTGACTGTGAAGCACCGCAGAGCATTTGAATTGTGTCCTGCTCCTAGCGCGCTGCGTGGAGCTTATGTCAGAAACCGAACTGCCAAGGGGATTCTGGAAATTGGCAGGCACTCAGTGCAGAGCAGGAGAGAGGGGGGCTGGAGCAGGAATGTAAACAAAGATTGTGTAAAAGCTGAGCTTGGCTCTTTCATCCTGTTTTTTTTTTTCTTTTCTTTGAATGTTGAACTTTTTCAAATGTTACTTTTAATTTCTCAGCTTCCTTAATAACTTGCATGAATACTCTTTCAAGCTTCCTCGTGACTTTAAGTCTTAGTGAAGAATGAAGAGTGTTTGCCGTGGAGAACCTTGTAAATACCTTGCATTCTTTATTGGCTTTAGCATCATTATGTGTGAATACTGTTTTGATTTTTTCCTTCTTTTTTTCCAAAGAAAATAAAAGTGCACTGTATCTTCTCATTCACTCCTTTTGTCTTTTTATAAGGAACTCTTAACTGCAGCTTTGTGTTTCAGTGTAAGCACAGAAATAGATGAGCACAAGATGGTTCAAGTTGTCAATAAACAAAACTCTAATTGACATCTCTTCTCACAAAGACCCAGTGGTTGGCATTCGTTGGAACAAAAGCTGTTCATTTTGCACTTTTGCCTTCATATTCTTCTAATTCTTCTAGTAGTGACTGCCAAAAGCTTTCATTCTTTAAGGAATCAATTAAGAAATAGGTCAAACATAGATGAAGGTACTTAGCAGCACATTTTCAAGGTCTGAGGAGCTCTTTGTTCCAGTGTGAAGTAAAACCGAGCTGAAAGGCAGTGGAAAGTTGTTGTTCGTGTTATGAAAGGTGCCTGTAATAGTCTGGACTGTCGATATGTCAGAGACGCCGCAAAACCACTCTAATGTCATAGAATATCGCGTCTGCTTTGATCCACATGTGGCACATTTGGCTCTGATGACAACACTCCAGCGTCTCTGTTTTGTCTGTTTGACAATGGCAGCTTTTATGATTGTGTGGACATGGCAGGAAGTCTGACTTTTCACTACAGACACAAATAGCCATTACTACGACGGAGTATTAGGGCCAAACAAAAAAAGGAAATTACGAGAATAAAGTCATAATGTAATGAGAATAAAGTCGTAAAATTACGAGAATAAAGTCATAATATTACGAGAATAAAGTCATAATATTACGAGAATAAAGTCGTAATATTACGAGAATAAAGTCGTAATATATTATAAATATATAAATATAACTTCACAAGATGCTCAATATTCCTCATTTTAACACAGGGAGAAGAAGCTCTTCCTGTTAGAGTTCTCATAAATTATATTCTCATAATATTACGACTTTATTCTCGCAACATTACGACTTTATTCTCGCAACATTACGACTTTATTCTCGTAATTTTACGACTTTATTCTCGTAATATTACGACTTTATTCTCATTATATTATGACTTTATTCTCGTAATTTCCAATTTTTTTTGTCTTAGTTTGGCCCTAATACTCCGTCGTACATTACTGATCTTACTCTGAAGTGAAGTATAATATATTTTCAGGGTATAAGGCATGATGTGATGATAGGAATCATATATCCGCACACTACAGGTATTTCAGGTCTATTATAAACCACGTCATTCCCGCTTACAAACATGAATTTGATATTTGTGTTTCAAATTCTTTCACATGTCAAATCTGTAAATATTTTGACGAGGAAGACGGCCTGCGACTCCATGTAGAGGACCGGGGTTAATTCAGGTTGTATTGTAGCCGATGCACACACGTGGCGACCACATCTCAGTTTCAGATGAACTAGATGGACGGCTGTCTGGGAAGACCAGATATGTTTTTTCAGGTCATTGTTGTTAACCATCAAACCCGTACCCATTCATCACTCTGACTGGCAGCCAAGCACCCGGCCAGTGAGAAGCAGCCGTGTGGCAGATCAGCCTTTTTTTAGTCTGCCCAGGCAAGATCAACTATTTATCTCACTCTTGTATGTACCTTACAAACCTCCCTCTGAAACTCCAGCAACTCTGCTATCTGCGTCTCAATCTGTCTGCATTCAGACAAATGTTATCACGCCATCTGCTCTGGCGCTGAAGAAATACCTTCAGCTTTCACGCAGGCTCTCGTTGGATAATTATTTAGGTTAGATGCTTTTTGATGTTTTAGGAGAAGCCTGACTTACAAGCACCATGTATTAAACTCTATACTTTGTTGTGATGCGACACTAAAACTCTCTTTCATCAAATAACTGATACTGCGTGTGGTATCAGACATCACTTTATAATCTTAAATTGCTGCTACACCCACTTCCCCTCCTTCTCTCTCCGCTCAGCTTTGCCTCGCCTAGTTTGGGCATCCATCATCATGATGCTATTCATTAGCTGTGTGGTTAGAACATGCATCAGGCTTTTGAGAGCTCTGGGAAAACATGCTGCTATTTCAGATTTTTATCAAAATCTTTCAGGCATCGTCAGTTGACGTCGGCAGGCAGAGATGCAGTGCGTGTACTTGTTGGATCAGATTCAGGCATGTGTTCATTAAGCTTTTTTTTTTAGGAAACGAGAAAAAATAATTAATTGTTTTGGCCTTCAGTGGAGTGACGGGTAACTTAAAAAAACATATGATTAAAAAAATAATAGCAAGAATAATAGTAACTTCTTGCATTTACCACTGCATTTGTTTTTTGTATGCACTTTTGCTCATCCATTACTTTCCTCCATTGATCAATTCTTGCTCATCTGTTTATTTATTATTTAATGCTACAGAGACTCTGTTCCTTAGTTAGGTTTTGTGTGTTTAAAAAAAAAAAAGGGGGACAATGTATAATGTATAATGCGTATTTTTGATTATACGTTTCCACGTTATTGTATGTTGTTTTTTCTAAAAAGATCAATAAAAAAAAAAAAAGAATAATAGTAACTTCTGGTAACTCAGCAGCCAGATTTATGAAAAATTAACGAGAAATTTTCGAGCAATAAGTCAGTTCATTATCAAGCTTGTTGAAATGGTGGCGGCATGATACTGAATGAATCATAGCCATTTGGTTTTGTGCCACAGTTGGCACATTCAAACATGTGGTTTTATACAACAGCTATGCAAACTGCATCTGTCTCATTCTCGCTCTCTCTTTCTTGCCTGCTTATCTGGGGCTGCCATTTTTGGGGCAAATGTGTGACTGTTGCAGATAAAGCGACATCAGTTACAATCAGTCACAGCGGCGTTGCTTGTGTCGGAAAAGCTGTTGGCTCCCCATCCTTAGTCGATGGTGTTGAATTCACCGGGTCAGCAGTGAGTTAGGATTATGATGTGTTTGATCCTGCCTGTCAATAAAGCAATGTTCAAAGCCTCAATGGTGTAACCTCTCTGCTGTCGCTGTTAATTGTGTGCACATGGGGGATGGGGACGGGCAGGCCTGAGAGCAGAGAGAAGACAAAGATGGATTCATTTAAGATGTCAGTTTAGGGAGACACGGTGCAGTTTCTGTCATGCTGCTGCCAGTTTTTGTCACCTGACAGGATCGAGTTATTTTTCAGTTAAACATAAAACACGCCAGGATGAAATTAAATGTCAGAGTGAAGTAAAGAGAAGGGATTGTTTTAAAACTGTTCAGCAGACCTATAGACTATAGATGTGAGAGAACTAAAAGATAAGCGTATCATCCTGAGATCTAAACAGCTGGTTGTACCAAAGAGGTCTGAGGTGTTGCAGGGTGTGTTTTTTATCTGATAATCCCCTGTATCCCCTGAAATATCTCTTGACAGCAGTAATTAAAAAGGTATGAAATGTGTTGTTTTTCATTAGAGAGGTGGTGTATGACAAGCTACATGTGTCGGCTTACATTTTTACACATTCGTACTTCTGTGGATATAAATAACCTTCATTTTCTTCCTGTGTGTTTGGACTTTCAGTCGTTTTCAGGTGGATGTGTTTCTTATTTTCCTTCATGCAAACCACATCATTAGTAGTTTCTCATGTTTGAAAAGCAGAAAATTGAACCATTTAGATATAAAATTCCTCCCTTTTCCTTATTAAAACTCTTAAAAACATGCAGCTAAAAAGGAAGTCCATGCACACAGCCAAGCTACAAAGGAGAAAAGAAACAAGAGCACTCCAGGAATTAGATTTCTCGAAATCTAATTTAAAGCAGAACAAACACAATTAGAAATGCCAACAACTTTGCAATCAACCTCTTATAAATTATTAGGTTGTCAGTAATGACTGTAAAGAGAAAGATGTTGAACTGCTCTGTGTTTTGATTCACTTTTTGAAATCATTCCAACCTTAAAGTGGACTAATATCGGCAGTCATTGATGCATAGAGAGAAATACAAACAATGGGATTACTACCAGTCTTTTCTTATTTTATTTTCATTACAACACATTTGAAGCAGTGAGTACAGTTGAGGTTTGAACCACCATAACAAACCTGGACAAAATTATTTTTAACCTCATCCAGTGGAGATTTAGTCTCCTCAGACAACAAAACAGATGGACAACACGACAATTAACATGTTGTAAGTATGGGTTGAAGATTATTTGCTGATCAAAAGTAGTCCTTAGTTTCATTCATGACGTCAGTAGACTGAAAGTCAACATTGTGTGTCCCTTGTTTACCACTCATGCATATCCATCTATGTGAAACGCCTATCAATTTACTTTACAGTTAAGGAAAACGGTGAGCATTATGCTCTTGTACCAACACGTTTCTATGCAGCAATGTTTTATTGTATATGCTGCGGAGCGATCCTGTCTGTCTGGTTGTGTTTGTTTTGTACATTAATGACAGTTGTAAAGGGGCTTTGGTCTGGAACAATGTGCTGTTTGAATATGGCTGATCATGTGTTCGTGTGCCCCCCCCAAACCCTTCCCCACGCACTCACACTCCTCACTGTGAGTCTGCGCATTTACATTTGAGCTTATTTGTCAGCTCTTTTTTTATGCTTACAGAATAGTTTTGTGAGACAGCCTTCCTGTCGTCATCTCAGTTATTTTTTAATTATTTATCTATACATCACAGCTTAGTCATGCTTAATTACATCCTCAGGAGAGAGCTGCATTTCTTTTCCAGTCCGGTCAGACAAGGCTATATGAAGAAAACAAGTTCATACTAATCTCTTTCATGAGAAAAGTCAACTGAAAGTCTTAGATTAACAAGGCGTTGTGAAACTGCCCCTCAGCATAAACCTGGTTTCAGAAGTCCACGTGCACAAAAAACATTGTAAACATTTTCATGAAGTAAAGAACGCTAGTAAACTATAGGACTTCTAGAAATGGTGCAGCTGCATTAAAGTTGTCTTTGTCGGCTTCTGGTATTTCCTGCAGCAACAAAACCAAACAACTCATTGTTTGGTCAACTTGTAAAAGTCTGATATCACTCTCCTGAAGCTCTCTCTCTCTCTCTCTCTCTCTCTTGCTCTCTCTCTCTCTGTCTCTGTCATATATTTTCAGTCATCTTCAAATTAGTAAAGACATCCAGCACCCAGCTTTAAGAGATATGTATGCAGCAGTGTGTCATGCAAACATTTTCGTTAAGAAGAAATTGCTACCAGAAGAATGTTTACATTTATGTAATATGTACAATACAGCAGAATTTAGGTCAGAAATCTAAAAGTAGTATGAGAAGTCATGCAGACCTAAAATTGTGAGCATGACTTGTAGTAAAAAGCGGAAACAGAGCTTCAGTCATGCCTTTTCTTTTTTCTTGTTTTTTTTTTCTCTCCCCTTTTAACCTAGTGCGTGAAAACAAGTGTGTACAAGTTTGTATGAGTGCTGACTTTATCTCCAGGTGATTGGCAGGTATAAGGGAGGATGGAGGTGATACCCTGGTCTTTTCTAAGTTTTGGTTTTTAGTTGCAAAGCCTCTATTGTGTGCTACGTGACACTAGTCTGCCAGCACTACTGACTTCCATTTGCATTAATGGTTGACTGACCCTCCCCCAAACACACTCGCACACATACGTTCTGTTTCCTACCCTATGTCTGCCGCTGCCTTTGAGGCTACAGAGGCTGCTCTTTGGTTACTGATTATTTGCAGTATAAGGCCTGTTTATAATTTATCTGCAGACTGTCTGTCGCTGACCTACATACACAGCCGAGCTGGGAAACTATCAAACAACTGTCGAACAATAAATAATAATGGACTTGTGAAATCTGACATCTGAGTTGGAGCGTTTAACCTTGGATTTAGTGTTAATTTGAGGTTTTTTCTAACACAAATAGATCTATAATCTCACCAAGTCTTATAATTTGTGTTGTTTATATGTGTTTTGCGACTTAAAGGTTCAAAACCCAGCAACGTTTCTCTCTTTTTGTCATTTTAAAAGGACTTGGTCAATGGGTGTGAGGCCTGCGTTACCAGTCTGTCAAGTTTTTTGTCATTCGTCTAGTTTCTTCTTGTTTATCTGACTAGCAGAGCTTTAATCCAGGAGGGGCCCCTGCCCCAGAGCACATACTAAAGGCATGAAAAACCTATAACAACCACACCCTCATCAGCCAGATAAAAGTCTGGATGTATGCTAGTGGGCGGCGGTAGGGGAGTTGCAATGTACACAAGGATTATATACATGGACAAACTGAATTAGAGCGAAGCTATTAGGAGTAGAGTGACAAATGCAGACACGCAGCAAGGAGTGGGAGGAAGAAATTAAACAGAAAACGGGTTCAGAGAGGGCAATAAGAGAGGCACAAGTGATGATCGTAATGCGGCAGTTGTCTTGCCAGTTGGACACGGTTTGGCTGCTTTCAGTCAATCATGTGTGGCACTCTACGTATGTCAGGTCTGTGACACCTAATCACAACTGAATCTTTCAGACCCATGACTTTGCTCAGGTTTCCGTAATGGAGCTCAATCAACAGCTCCTCCTTGTTAATCTAAGCCGTATTTAAAGTCATATATTGCACGCAGAGACTTGTGCAGCAGCTGGACACACCCAGTTTAGTGCTTTTTTACATTTACATAGGTTGCTTTCCTTACATTGGGAAAAGAAGAATGTTGCATAAGTTGCAAAAACATAGCTGACAACGTTTTATATCCTTTACACGGCACAGTGATTAAACAATGCCTTGTCTTTATTGAGAGGCTTCTTTAGTATACAGGCCTTTACAAAAGATCTTTACAGATCTTTACATTTTCTTCATTTTGTAGAGTTCGGTCTAACTGGCATGGTCAGCCTTTTCCCTGCAGCAATATGACTTCCTTTTTCGGAATAATACATTTTATTGAATTAAATTAAAAAGGGATTTAATTTTCTAATAATAATCATACTTCCTTTCACTTGCAGCCGAGCACATTTCAACAATCCTAGTGATTATAATAAATTATTTTGATAATCTGACTTCACATCCAACTTCTCTGCTAAGGTGTGACATTTTCATCAGAAATAAATATTGTGCTTTAAGCAATTCTTTTAAAAGCTTTTCTTGTGAGTGGATTGATAAGCAGTCTGGACTTGAGGCTTAAAAGAACATTCATTTGATTAGAACCCCCTGAATTCCTTTGAGTATTGTAAGCATAAGCTTATTTAGACTGAATCAATTGTTAATCTAAAAAACTACTTTTGATGTTGTGTATTCCAGTTTTCTTAAAGTATATAATCACCATGTCCCGAACCGTAGGTTTTTCTCAGGCAAACCTTCAACGGTAAAATCAAATGTCTGAAACATGACAGTCGAGCCGACACAGTTGCAACAACTGGAAAAATAAAGATAATTTCCATACGGTCATTCAAAGCAGCAGACTGTCCACGTCTGTTAACACTGGACATGTATGAGTAAAATGGATACTTTGAGTTTGTTATCAGGGTTCACACTTTATCATAGACAGCACCTTCATTTGTTAGGGAAAAATCAGCATTAACTAACAAAGCTACAGTTACGTGTCTTTAGAAGCTGCTAATGGCAAGTCATCACATAAGGATTGCAGCTGTAGCTTTTAACAACCAAACTTCCACCATTTCAGACATTATACTCGGTAGAATACAAAGTAAATTTGTGATTTCTAATATCCTGCTCTGTCACCACATTGTGTAGATTGGGGGCAGTTGGATTGTAGCACTCCCAGCACACCACTTGGCAAATATTTATTGGTGTGATTAGGACAGAGAAAGACTGAAAGAAGGATAGGGAGCAAATAAAGCAACATGGGGGGATGGGAGCTGCGGAGGGGTAATTTCTGAGATTTATGGCGCGGCACTTCAGAAAATGCATGCATCCTGTAATTAAAACTCCCCCTTCCCTCCAGCAGGCCTGTACATTAGCTGGCATCCCCCCACCCCAACATCAGCCTAAACACTTTTTTTTGGTCCCACAGCCCCCCGTCCCTCCGTTCCCCCCCTGCCCACGAGATAATAAGATCCTATGGCAGGTTGGCGTCACTAATGAGGGCTGAATGCCACTGTTAAGTGGAGTAAGAAGCCACTGCTATCGCCTTCGTGCAACAGGCCTTTCATTTTCATTTCCTCTCAAGCTGGTCTTGACAGAAAACGTTGATGGATCTCAGTAAATTGCAGTTTGTACTTTTGTGGTGGCCGAGCAGTGGGGGATAATTTTCAAGTCACAATGAGTCTAAATTAGGAATGGGCGATATTTTACCGTTCACGATAAACCGCCAAAAAAATTCCCCACGGTAAGAATTTGTCATCTCACGGTAAAAACGATAAATTGAGGAAATGAGCCAGAAAGAAAGAAAGAAAGAAAGAAAGAAAGAAAGAAAGAAAGAAAGAAAGAAAGAAAGAAAGAAAGAAAGAAAGAAAGAAAGAAAGAAAGAAAGAAAGAAAGAAAGAAAGAAAGAAAGAAAGAAAGAAAGAAAGAAAGAAAGAAAGAAAGAAAGAAAGAAAGAAAGAAAGAAAGAAATACTCCCGTTGATGACACTTTTTGTATTGGTATTTTTTTTATCGTTATTGGGATAAATGCCAGAAATTATGGGGATACATCTTTTAGTCCATACCGCCCATCCCTAGTCTAAATGTACTAATTCAACTCGTTTTTAAGGTTTGTCCCAGTACAACCTCTTGGTGGTGGTGTGAGCCGATGTATTGTTTTTCTTTATTAGTATTATTATAACTTATTCGTGATGGATGGGGGGTGTTGGGGTTTTGTCAAGATTTCAGAAGATAGCAGTCTCAACAATACCAGCAATGCTATCAACCAGAATGTGAGCTTCCTGTCCACACCAGTGGTGTGCTAAAGGTTGTGATTTCCTGAATCAAACACATTTGACTTGAGTGCAAAACACGAGTCTTAATATTGGTTTTGTCGCTCGCTGTTGTTTGTTACGGGGGCTGTGTAGTAATCATATGCCTTTTCTATATTCTGCAGTTTCACTTGGTGCTGCCCAGATGCACTTGGCAGTTTCACAGCCTAGTATTTTCAGTAACACATTCTGAAACTCCGTGACCTCTCTTAGTCACAGTGTGATGCTGATACTGTTGTACTTGAGTTGTGGATGTAGCCGTGCCCGTCCTTGAAGTGTGAAGACACTGAAGCGGTGGTGATGCTTGCTCATGCAGCAGCGAGTAAATATTAGCATTAAGTGTGTGGCATCAATTGAAAGATCTCTAACAATGATGAGTGGGTGGGTTGGTGGGGGGGGGGGTCGTGGGGGACAACCACAGGCTCAATGGCCCCACTGTGCTCCCCCCGAGTGAGCGCCTCACTTTTACTGCTAACTTTCACTGAACTTTCCGGAGCTCTGGGCCCTGCCAGCAGCTGGACCCACATCAGGTTCTCATCAAGTCACACCGGTCCACAGCGTTTCCCTGTTTTCCTCTCTGTCATCTCCTCTTCTGCTCAGAATGCCACTTCTGACTTCTGACATTGCAGGTTAACTCCCCACGTCCTCTAAAGATGCCCCTTTTTTTTTTTTTTTTTTTCAAGTACATTTTTTAAAGACGCGTGTATTTGCCGTCACGCACTGGTTGCCATAGTGACAGGGATGGCATTGACGTCATTATCTGTCAGCTATTTGATGCATCACTGTGTACAGAGATTGATTTTTGTGATAACAGGACATTGTGATCCCAGTAATCCACGTATTGTGTCTCCAAATATTGTCGTTATCAAACATGAAAGCAACACTTGCTGGAGGTCATCATTTTATTTTCCCTCCTCTTTTTCTCCACAGCTGTACGAACTGGACGGCGACCCCAAGAGAAAAGAGTTTCTTGACGACCTCTTCAGCTTCATGCAAAAAAGAGGTACTGCTTTTTAAATCCCCAAACTCTGCCTCTGCGTGTCACACTTGCTCACTCATTAGAGTACACCGTATCCCTCCTAACCCTTATCTTTTGATATTATATCTCCTGGCTTTATCCCCAGCCGGTGCCATAGGCAGCTCTTATTTATATAGAGAGGATGATCGCCCTCCCCCTTGTCTCTCTGACATATGACACAGCACCGTCTACTCATCTTTCACTGGGTTGGGTGGGGTCTTCATTCATTTCAGAGATGATTGCTTCACTGTCACACAGCAACTCATCGTTCCTAGGCTATAACCAGAAGCCACATGTCGTGTCAACGCCTGAGGATGGATTGGCTTACCCTCCCATCTCTCTCACACTCCTATCTCTAAACATGCAAACCAAACAGACTAGTTATAGCCTTTCCCCCTCATTCGGACAGCGTATTCCTATGTGAAGGGTGGATTGTTTTTACTTTCTTCAGAATTTGCACAGACCAAGCAGCCTTTTTGAGATGATTTCCTCTATGGAAGCTCTGTCTGTGCTACAGGTGGGCTCAGGGCGGGTGTTGCCACATCAGGGGTTCAGCAACTGACATGGGAGGCAACAGACATGTGCTCATATCTGAGCAAACAGTACATGATATTTACAGGCTCGGATCTGCCAGTGGGCGGGTCTGTGGAGTCTGCTCTGAGAATCTGAGAGCGCCATCTGTAGGCTGCACCGATAACTGGGTCATCCTTTCTTCATGTGCCAATTGAAGATGATTTCAATTTATATTATTTTTGTTGAAGATAAGACAACAGGATTTAGTATGATTTATTATTGCACTGAATGTTTATGTGATGAATAAGTAAAGGAAGATTAGATTTTTTTAGGAAAACCAAACATTCATCAAATGCTGAATTAAAGTTTGCTCATAAGATTTTGAATCGTCAACACAGACTAATACAAAACTTCAACTGTCTGTTTAGATTGATCTAAAGGCATTTTGCTTGTTTTGTTATTAAGGTACTACTTACATCCTCTTTGTTTTGAAAACTGGACAACACCCAAGTTACATCAGCAATACCAATGGTGGTTTCTCGTTTCTGCAGACACACTAACCAATGTGTAGCGGTTGATCTAATCTAAATACAACGGAAAATTATGGTCAAACCGTTTTTGTGCCATCAACATTCCTGGTTGCTTTTTACAAAGCACAAGTTTAAAATTCTGATCAATTGTGGGGATGTGTTTTTAAGCTCACACACGCTTCGGTGGTTCTGTGTGTCGGCGCACGACTGAGCCTTCGTTTCAGATGATAGCAAATGTTATTGTACTAATATCTATTCTGATCACTTTCAAAACACAATAAGCAAATACTGAAAGAGCTTTTCTCTAGATTTGATTATGAGAATACAGTGTAGCCTGACATATGGTCGAAAGATTAAAGTTTTACACCAGAGCTTTTTTTATATACCGTATCTTCTGGACTATAAGCCGCTACTTTTTTCATAGGTTTTGAACCATGCGGCTTATACAAAGGTGCGGCTATTTTGTGGATTTTTCTTCCACCGTTCGGGGCGCTCTAACCGGAATTAGAATCAAAACTAAGACAAAATAAATGCAAAGAAGAATACGCTACTTCTTCTTTAGCAGATAGAAGTAGAAGCAGATTTCAAACAGATAAATAGATAAATAAATACCGGTTATTTTCTCTTGGTTCTGTCCCGTTTTAACCAGCAAAGTTGCTGCCGTGTTAAAAGACACTGTTACGAAAGGATCTATTTAGGTACAAACATGTACATCATTTACAGTTCAAAATGGTTCTGTACATGTAGTAAATATCTAATCTAACAACATAAACATCTGCGGCTTTCATATGTTTTTTTTTTAAATAGAGCGGATGCGGCTTGTATTTCTTTTTTTTTTGTTATTTTTTTAAAAATAGAGCGGATGCAGCTTATATGTAGGTGCAGCTTATAGCCCAGAAAATACGCTATGTCAATAGAGTTAGAGCATCCAATGTTATTATTGTTTTTCTCTATTATTGGCCTTCCATGAGTTATTTATTATACTCTTTCTCCTTGTTGGTCCAGGAACTCCTGTGAATCGTATTCCCATCATGGCCAAACAGGTCCTGGACCTGTACATGCTCTACAAGCTGGTGACGGAGAAGGGCGGCCTGGTGGAAGTCATCAACAAGAAACTGTGGAGGGAGATCACCAAGGGACTCAACCTGCCTACCTCAATCACCAGTGCAGCCTTCACCCTCCGCACACAGTCAGTACACATCCCCGTCTTTCTTTCATTTAAATTCACCATAAAGCATTGACAGGCTAGATTTCCCTGTTTGGATTAGCACAGTGCTCGTTAACGGGACTGATCTGTTAACTGCTGTCACGCTACGATAGGCACCACAGCAGATCGTGTTGTCATAAGTTAAGGTAACCTCAGCTGTCAGACCTATCATCTATTAATCCTCGCTCTGCTTAGGGCTTCAAGTGTGTGGAAATGCCAGTGATCAAATGTCAACAACCACTTTGTTTCACAAATTAACCCTTGTGCGTTGAAGTAATTTCCTGTAGTTGTTTCAGGCTGCAGGATGTTCTCATTCCTAGTTAGCACAAGATTACATCGGATCTCCTCTTAATCTCTTTTTACAGGAAGAAGGCTCTTCTGCACGTGGTAGGAACTAATATGTAGTTTCTGCTCGAGGCTGAGCTTTAATGCCTTGTACGCCCCCCCCTCTCTCCATTTCAGATACATGAAGTACCTGTATCCATATGAATGCGATAAGAGAGGTCTGAGCAACCCCAACGAGCTTCAGGCAGCCATTGACAGTAACCGGCGAGAGGGCCGGCGACAGAGCTTCGGCAGCTCCCTGTTCACATACTCACCCAACGGGACTCCCACCATGCTGTCCTCACCCAAGGTGCACACACCTAGCATGGGCCTGACGGTAGCCACCAACGGGGCCTCGCTAACCCCCATCCAGAAGATCAAGAAAGGTGGGAAATGTCCACACTAGGAAGTTGGTTTGTGGTTCTTCATGAGTTTATTTAACTTAAGTTCCCCTGGTTTTCCTTGAAGAAGAGGGAGGCCAACCCCATCCAGGAGTCGGCATGGCTCGTCTTCCAGCGGCAGCTTTGGCGGGTCACTCAGTGGCTGCTGTTCAGGCGGCGGCTGCCCAGGCTGCCATGGCGGCTCAGGTAGCAGCGCTGGAGCAGCTGAGGGACAAACTGGAGGCCGGCGAGCCTCCGGAGAAGAAGATGGCGCTGCCGGCCGAGGAGCAACACAGACTGTTGCAGAGAGCTCTGCAACACAACCTGCTGGCCATGACCGCTCAGTTACCGATGAACATCCGCATCAGCAATCAAGGTAGAAAACCCTAAAAGTCAAGTGTCTGATACTTTTTTGTTTTGTTTTGTAAAATTGTCTTGATCGGCCATTTTGTATTATTATTTCTGTTTTACTTGTTCATATTTACTTTATATATAATTTGCATGTTCGAAATAAATCACTAACTAACTAAAACTACTTTCAGCCGACATGAGACAAACAACGCCACCAGTCAGATGCGTTTTTAATGTTTTCACAAAAGCTGAACTATGTACTTTCCTGTTTTATCTTATAGAAAATATATATCATAAGTAAATTGGCTTTTTTGCATCCAAAGCTCTAAATTTTGTGAGATTTATAAAATGTAATGACGCTGATTCATCATATGAATTTTACCTCATCAAAATCAGCAGCCCAGTGTTGACAAAAAGTCGAAATCATAATTTTTAAATGTATTTGGTTGTTTTAATCCGTCACATTGATGAAAGTTGCCCTCTCATTTTTCCATCAACATGACGGCCGGGTCGTAGCAGAGAGGATTAGGGTCATTTGGTTCAACAGACATCAATATGTGAAAATTAAAATGTAACTCCTGGTAATGAATGACACTGGCACATTGCCCAAAGGTAGCAAGTCAATGGATTTTAAAAGGAGTTCATGGGGCGGTGTTGTAAAGCTTTTGGTAATCCATATTTATGGTCTCAAACTTTAAATAATTAATCGGTGTAATCTGATTTCTTCTGGACTTTGAGGTATATGTAAGACTCAAATAATAAGCTCAAATTATTTTCAAACGTCACCCTGCTCAGTCCTTTAGCCTTTGAATCCAGTCAGACATGTTAATTTTATTTTGCCATCAATGCAGCCTGTAGTGATAATGTCGTGCTACACCACAGCCACTATGGTCATGGCTGTTAACTGTGCACTTTTCTGTTGGCTGTGTGATCTGGGTATCATATCTTATTTTTTCTGTGCTGCAGTTAGTATCACAATACATTCTTGCCATCTCACCACAAACCACAGCACCAAGAAGTGAGGAAGTCACTCACAGCAGGCCTATATGTTTAGCTTATAGAGGCAGTGTGCATACATACATCCAATACACGTGCATTGTCTTCGTGGAGATTCCCTTCTGCAAGCAGACTCTTTGATCTTATAGCAGGGTTTCTCTCAGTTACTGTCTATCTGATGGAACATGCAACCTGTTTCTCAGTAAGTGATCATGCAGGTGACTTCACAGAAATGTACATTATGGACATTTTTGAAGAATTCCCATACGCCCTAAGAAAACTTTTCTTAACTTGTGTTTCCAATAACGTGTGTTGTGGGGGAAAAAAATGAACTATACATATTTGTGTATGCATATTGTCTTCCTGACAGATGGCAGGCAAGACTCGGCTCTGAACCTCACCACCAACGGCACAAACAGTATCAGTATGTCAGTGGAGCTCAATGGAGTAGTGTACACTGGTGAGTACCTGTTAGTGCACAGCATGTACAGCTCAATACTTACTTCCTTCTTTATGTATGGACCCCCCCTCCTCCCCAAAAAAGATGTTTATATGCTACCCTTTCATGATTTAAACATCAAAATTGTCCAATACAAGAAGGGTATATTAGCAACTGCCAAGTCGCAAACTAAACTAAACTAAACTAAACCATCCCAAAACACTTTTTTTTTAGTTAGTTAGTTAGTGATTTATTCCGAACATGCAAATTATATATAACGTAAATATGAACAAGTAAAACAGAAATAATAATACAAAATGGCCGATCAAGACAATTTTACAAAACAAAACAAAATAAAACAAAAAAACAGCATAAAACAAAAAAAACAGCACAGTAATTTCACTTGCATGTCCGAAAAGGGGTGGGAAGAAGTATAACTTATTTAATCCCGCCCCCTCCTCATAAAATATTAACAATATTTATTTATGTCCTTCTTATTTTTACATTACTCTTTTCTTAATTATATATAAATATATACATACACACACACACACACACACACACACACACACACACACACACACACACACACACACACACACACACACACACACACTGTACGTACATAATATACATATACACACAAACATACAAGTACACATACATACATACATACACACACATACACTCTTTTTTCGTTATATTTCTTAATTGTGCTGACAACATATAAATAAATAATAATTAACAAAAGAAAAAATATATAAATATACATATATATATATATATATATATATATATATATATATATATATATATATATGTATATTTATATGTTCTTTATACAGAAAGAACATTCAGTACAGTAAAAATAGATCAAAAATAAAGCAACTAAACAAAAACAGCCACCACACTGAAACAAAACCAAACTGAACAAACACATACAAGGAACTTAAATACTGGCTGATGAGACCAATGACACACCGGGGTAAATCACTAAACATTGTTAACAAATAACCTACACAAATCTAAACAAACAGTGGGGATGGCAGTTGCTCTAACTTAATTCCTAAATATAAAATTAGACTAATGAACTTAAATTATAGTGAATATTTACACAAACAACCCATGATTTCCCCCCCATGATGTAGCTGCCCTTGGTACAGTCCCAATCGCTTTAATTTCTGGCAGCTGCATCCTGGAGTCTCCGACGTCCCCTCAGACATGGCTCGCCGCACCAATAAACCATAAAAATATACAAAGTAAACCAAATGTGCGTGCTCCAAATTGAACTTCTGGATTTCAACATAATATAAATAAAGGTACAAAATAAACCATAGTGTTGGTGCTTGATGTTACAGCCATTTATAGCTGTGGGGCTGCACGTTAGCATAAAGATGACTTTATAAATGTTTACTCACTTTTTAATGTATTTTTTAGTACTAATTGTCAACCTTCACGTGCGGAAAGTTCTAGATGCTGAAAGTATTTTTCTTTACCTTTTAAACAGAGTCTGTTTAGCTGAAATCTTAATGCTACAGCATCCATCTCCTGGCTGCTCATTTGTGCATAAATTTACTAAAAGTCATGTGTAAATCTATCTTTTCATTGACTTTTAGAAGTATTTCTGTGTAGAAAAATGTAATAGTTTTTTTTTTTTTGGTGAAATGTTTGTCTTCTTGCATCTCTCTCTGTCCAGGCGTTCTTTTTGCCCAGGCAGCAGCAGGCTCGGCCTCATCCGGTGTGTCTGCGTCGTCCCTGCCCAACAAGCCCGTCAGCAGTCGTGTTGCTCCGCAGCAGCAGCAGCAGCAGCAGCAGCAGCAGATCACACCTACCTCAACCTCCAGCAACCTTTTGTCTTAATAAACTCATAGCCTTTCCATTTTTTTTTAATACCACGCTAAGAAAAGCCAAAAAGCAACCTCATTTTTCTACATCACGTATGCCAAAAAAGAGAAGAACCATCATCATAGAAAGACAAACTGAAATTCAGCTCACTTGAAGTACACTATTCTCAGGTTTTCTCTCACAAACTCACCTCTTTTGTTCTTCATCGCCAAAAGGATTTTGAAAACAAATACCCCAACTGAGAGCCAGTATATGCTTAACTAATACGTATGCACAACCTGTGAATTATTTATTTCTGCATAATTGTACAGATTATCGGAGAACAACAGAGAAGGTAATAACTAGGAAGGCTGAAGCATTGTTTACACACACAAACACAGCTACTGACTGACAATGATGTTTTATTTTTTTCCTTTAGGAGAGATTTTTATTTTAACGTTTCATTGTCATTATCATTATTGTTATTCTCTTTATTGTGTTTTAATGATTAATTCTTTAACTATCCTCTCGTTGCAGGAAGAATATATATTTAGAATTCTATTAAAAAAAGAGAGAAGTGTGAATATCCTCTATTTGTAATCAGAAAAGCTTTAAAGGTATGTGTTTGTTCTTCAGGGCATATAACAACGTACGGTTGTGACCTCATTTTGTGTAAAACCAGATAACCTTATTCACATGGCAGCCATTTTGGATCCCGGCGTGGGAGAACAAATCTTGCACAGGTCTGCGCTCTGGTTGTGTAATGAGATATGCGTCGTATCAGTGGCATTGGGTCTCCTGTGAATCCGAAGGATCTGCAGAGGGGCTTTAATCACCTATAGTACATTAGGTGCATTATTGATCCCGCGCAGACTTAAATTGGTAGGCTTCTACACATAGCTGTTTAATTTGTTGTGTTTGTTCTTCCAGACAGGTGGCTAATTTAAATCTGAAATCCACTCCTGTTTGTTGACATAAGGCCAGTTCAAGACATATCTATGCCAATTTCAGCGGTAGATTGTCAAGATTAGTGTTCACAATGGCTTTCTGTAGGAGTAAGGTCACTTGTGCTGGTAGTAAAATGAGCTAAATACACTGTTTAGGGTTCTTACTAATGAGTATAACACAAGTTTTCATGGTTGTTCTCAGGTTTCTTCTTCGCTTTGTAGAATTGCCTGCCGTCTTCTGTTACACTGGGCAGAGCATTGCATTTTCCAAATCATTCTCTGTGGAAAGATCAGTTTTTCTTCTCTCTGACCTGGTCTTATCGTTAGATCAGATGCATGCATGAATTTGTGGATAAAAGCTCTTCAATCAGAAATGTAGTGATTTCCTGTATTAAATTCACAGGAGTTGAGTGTCCACTAAATCTTTTACTGTGGAGATGCTCACATGGACAATCAGGTGTCAGGAGATACAATCTTGGCCTCAGAAGAAAGCCGACAGGTATTTCAGCTCGAGTCTTTACTTTTTTTTTTTTTTGTATAATAGATTACAGATGCTTTTAATTTTTTTTGTGCAGCTTCGTGTTTTTGCATGATGTAGTGCTTCTTCTGATCCAAGTGCTTCTTATCTCGTCCTGTGACGTGGACTGGGTCTCCTCAAGACCAGTGCGTCACCCCATTAAAGATCTAGCAAAGAATGTGTTGTAATCCCGGGACGCTGCAGCTGTGGCTCAGTTGGGCCTTTAAATAATGAGCTGAGCGGTAACCGTAGCTGTGGCCGTGTTTGCTCGTGTCTTTGTGTTTGTGCAAGCTCTCCAGTTTGATTTATGGCAGAGGAGACACCACGTCACTTCATAAGTAGCTGTGTCTCTGCATTTTGAAGTAGATCAATCATTGAGCTTTTTGAACTTTAACCTGTGTTACCCCTCTGGACTTTTGCCTGTTAAAGATTGTTACTACCCCCCCCCCCCCCCCCCCCCCCCCCCAAAAAAAAAAAAAAAGTTAAATCCATAGCTATGCCAAACAGCTTGGTTCCAGCAAAACATTAAGAAGGAAATAAATCAGGCTTTGACCACGGGATCTGTTCTGAGGCCCTAAACACAGCTTGAGATGACCAGAGAGCGAGCAGTACCTCCGTCTAATCAGTTTTTACTGTTCCAGTCAAATATCACCATATGACTGTCATGGCTTTGATTCTAGCCTCGCTTCTTGGTGGGAAATCACCACCAGCTGCAGCACAAACACTGGTCACTTTTAAAAAAAGTAGGCCAACTCTTTGTACTCAGTTAAGGGCCATGCTGTCATCAGAATGTTGCTTTTAAATGAAGTACATCAGTAAATGAGCTGGAAGGAGGATTGGACAGCAGGGGCTTTGTTGTACCGCAGAACAGAAGAGGAAAGTGGTTGGGCGCATATTTATTTTAAGTTCTAAAAGATATTGACATTTGAAAGCGAAGCGGCTCCTGAAACCAGTTGTGTTGAAATCCAAGGTTTTATATCATAATGACAAAAACCCCCTCGACTGCTGTTACACCGTGATCTGGCCACACTGATGGGAAAATGTAGCATTTACAAACTAAATATGCTGCTTTTTTTCCCCCTAAATCTGTTGTATGTCTGATCACATTTGTAAGTTTTAAAAATTAATATTTAATTTAATATATTCATGACGTGATTTAAAGGTAACTTATCCATTTGAAGTCCACATTTCAGCGCACTCCGAGGCCACAGAGAAGGAGAGTTTGGCTCTGACAGAGTTTTATCCAGTTTTCGACTCCACTGTCCATTATAATTTAAGTATTTAGCACTTGTATTATTTATATGGTGACACAAGCTCTATTCTCAAGGTTTTGTAGCACTCAGATAGGAAACCAGAAGTGGTGAATTTATAGTTTTTAACAGCTAATCCTAGCTTTCCAGATTACATTTTAATAATGACATTTTGATGCAGGTTCATTGCTTGTTTGACGTAATGGTTTCTGTGGTCATGGTGTTGTTTGCATACAGTGCTGCACCACAGGAATACAGTAAAGTTCTCAACTAAACACCAGGTAAAAATGACTTGGGAGTGACTGGCACATCCTTTCCTCCCAGGCTCCTCGGTAAAAGCAGATCACACATTTTCTGATGGAGAAGGATGGTTTTATGTTGGAGTGATGGCTTACAGAAAGGCCAGTGTTTTTCCTCTGACCTCTGAGCTGCAGGTGTCAGAGCTGCTCGTAATGGCCGACAATCAAATAAAGACGCGATGCAGCTGAATGGGTATAGGTTTGTTGGGGGATGGCGGTTGGAGAAAACTAAATTCAATCAATCCAGATCTAAAGGATCAACATTGCTTTTTTAGATTTGACCCTCTGACCTCTTGGCCCCCAAGGCAACGTTCAAGCACCTGCCCCCCTCCAGCCAATCCATGTTTATTGTATATCTATTGAGTGCTTCTGTGAGATATTTGCATTTGAACAGTGGAGGTACTGCAGCTCTTCTCTCTTTCTGTCCATGGCAGCGTTTTCAGGAAAGGTTGGCATGTTTTCTTTTTAATCGTGTGGTAGCGACAATCACGGGACATTAAGGCAACACTGTATACCTCTTAACACTCTCGACATCCCTTCAACGAAAACCAAGCCTCGTTTCTACCTCAAGGAATAAAGCTTTGACAGATTGCTTCGCAATAGCCACAACAGAGAATCCTGCTGCAGACTTGAGTTCATGCAGGAAAACCTCACCATTTTGATGTTGATGTTGGCTCGCAAAGACGGAAAGAGATTGTAACAACCACAGACAATCAGATATCAGCTAAATATGACATCCACCTTTTATTAGAAAACCATTTTAGTTATGCAAGGACAATGACAGGCTCCTTTTGGAGCTTGAACATCTATGTTAAGAGCGCCCCCCAGTGGAAGGATTTTATATGGTGCACAATAAGTTTAGGTTTCCTAAATGGGAACACATTGGACTCCGAACGCGTCAAATATCACATTCACCTCAGTTAAAAATACTCGTAGTGTATCTCTGTATTCTCCCAATTTTTATTTTTATTTTTAAGATTTTGTTTTTACTATAAAAGCCCCAGAATCGGCGTTCAGATGGTCACGAAACACTAATACTCCTCAAACTGGACAAACTGGTAGCTCTTTAAAGCATTCAAATTAACCAGTAATTTTTTTTAGAAAGGAAAAAAAGGAATTAAACAAATGGTCAGAAATAATGAACTCTGTCGTTCTCATGTTTCTGAAGCTGTGATGAAGCAGGAGCCTCCACATCAGAGGCAGCTAATACCTGATATGAAAATGATTTGTCTTAACCATGTAGCACCTGCTAGAAAGCCTGCGCTTGTTCTGAGTTTTGTAAAATCAAATTGTGGTTCTGACTGGTATTTGTTTTCTTTTCTTTTATTTTTGTCTGAACTCTGAATTAGTTCACACTCACAAACATTTGATAGGATGCTCACTCAAGACCTTTTTTTTATGAAAAGCTTGGATTGATTTCTAAAGTCTGCTCGCTTGATGCTGTTGAACAGACTGGAACAAACACTTAGCAATGTGCATTTTGTTTGTCTTGAAGTTCAATTTTCCGACCACTTTAATAATATCAGCACAAAACCTCGGTCTTCTTGCGACTGGCTTGCACGCTCCTTGTCAGACCTTCATGTAAGAACATCACAACCTTTTGAAATATTGCTGCTTTATATTATCCCACAAGAGCTGTAGATAAAACAACCTTGTACAGATCTTACCTGGATCAGGGCGTCTTGCATGGAAAAAGAATTGTGGACCCCTGTTCCCACATGCTACCCACATGCTACCGACATGGACATTCAGCTGGAACTTTTACGGGTCGAGGTGGATGTGGGTTCAGGGCTTTGACTGGACTTTATCACTGACTTGACTTCCAACAAGTGGACTGTGGGCAGGGAAATCAACAATGAGAAAAATAACAAGATGCCTTCTGCTGTGACAATTGTATGAATTAACCTGTATTGCTAAGATTCATTAAATAGATTATTTCTGAATTGTGGCTTTTTAGGGCTATGGATTATATTGTGTTTATATTGTTTGTTTTTGCTATTTCTTTGCTTTTTGTTGACATCCTTTTAGCAACTGAGGCACACAGAGATTACTTCTAGAGCAGATTTATGAATATGATGATGATGATGATGATGATAATGTGATTATTTTAGGGAAGCATGTGTTTTGTGCGTGCGTTTGTGTGTATGTGCGTGCGTGTGTGAACTTTAGATGTCTTTGAATATTCAGAACGGAAACAAGGCGTGTCTCTTGTGTCTTACAACTTCTCAGGAAAATCTACCTCTACCTCCAGTTTGATGCATTTAACCCGGTGAGGGCTCAAGTTACTGTTCAGCGGGAGAGGGCACGAGGACGGGCATCTGGGTGTGAAATGAACTTCAGGGTACCAGACCAGAGTGAACGCTGTGAGTCAGCTGTACTTTTAACTCTGCTGGATGGGGAAACATCCTCAGCTCAGATATCTTCTTTTGAGTTTCATTTCCAACACCAGGATGGCTCCCTCTGCCTTCTCCTCTTGTCTTTGTTACACATTTGTAACACTTCTGCTGTTCATTTGATTTGAGCACCAACAACAGGGAACCTCCAGCTCAACAGCTAACTACTACTAGTACTTCAAGCAAGTACAAGTACTGCTTCTCGTACCACTGTTAGTACCGCATGTCTGTTGTTTTTGTTTTTTTTGGAGTTTTTTCTGTCTGGTATCTTAAGGTGTGCTTTCTCTTTTTCTATAATTGATAAAAGTTTTTGATGAATGGGATGTTTCCCGGTAACCACGGTATCATTGAAGTGGCAGCGGGGGAATGCAACTGTTTTGTTTTTTTTTCGTTTTGTTTTTTTTTCCTGAAAGGTGAGGAATTTCTCACCTTTTTCCTTCTAGATTCTTGTCTATTTACTCAAGATGTGTTTGTGTGAATACTTTTATTTTGAATCTGAAATTAATAAAATATCATCTTTCCTAAATGAAGCCACGGTTTTTAGTGTCATTTGCGGTCTCATGGGACAGGATCTTTTAGCTTGTCCTGTATTTTTATTAACCACAGAATCGGCGTTGGGTGATCAAGTGCAGTCTGAAAACCACTGTTTTAAAACAGCTTTGCTTTACTCCTGCAAGTGTGTGGAGCTCTGCTGGAGGAGGAGAACGCCGATCCTCTGAAGATCTCATTACAGACATGGACATTTGCTTAGCGTGTCGACTAATTTGTTCAGGCACGTTTGATTAGTTGTTGTTTTTAATTATTCTGTTGAAGCGCAATTCAAAAGCAGTGTTTAATTTCCATCAGTCAGTTTTCAGTAAATTATTATTTCTCTTTACCTTTGTCAGTTTCCAGTTATTTCAGGGAATGTTGTGGATTTTTTTTTTACCTAATGGAGGGTAAGAATAGATTTGTCCACGTCTGTAAATATTTTGATGCTTGTAGTGTTGGAGAGTTATTTCCCATCTGTCCCACAGGTGTTCCACTGGATTTTAAAGACTATGAGGTTCTCTGCTTATAATTCACATCACTTTTATGATGATGAATTGATTCAGCGACCCCTTATGTCCTGTGAATGGGAGTGTTGTCATTCTGGAAGAGACCACTCCGGGATGGAAATGTTTCAGCATATTGATTTGCAGTGATCCTTTTCTCCGAGGGAACGAGTGGAGCCAAACCAATTAAATGCCTTCAACTGCACAACCAAGCAGTTCCATCCCCCTCACTGTAGAGGTCAAGAGTTCAGGTGTCATCTAGATGTTACCGATGGGTTTTTAAATCAAGCATTCTATATGCTCATAATTAGGTAATAATAATAATAATACATTTTATTTATAAGTGCCTTTCATGAAACCCTAGGACACTTTACAACATATAGATAAAACGACAACAATGGATAGAGTCAGCAAGTACAAGAACAAAGGACAGGGTAGTTTGTATAAACCATCAAACCCTATTAAGGGTGGGAGGGGACAATGGGCTATCGTGGTTGTGTTCAGGTGAAAGGCGGGCCTCTCTGAGCACCAGTCCCTCAGGATTACAGAGCATTAATGATCCCCTTAGCAATGATGGGAGCGACAGAGAAGCCAACATTTAATTTACAACAAAATGAGTCCAAAACAAAAATGATGTACTCCTATCTGTGCTTATTCATAATTATGTATAGTGTATACATTTACGGTCAGATAAATCTGCTGTTAAGAAAAAAAAAAAGCTTCACTTTTAAAAATATTATAGTTGAAGCATGAAGCGGCAATTTATTGGAAAAGAAAAAAGTCCAAGAAGCTCAGCTGTGAATTGAAATGTTGAGGGTTCTCTGCAGTTTTAAGACCATTTCCAGTTTTCAGTGATTCATTTCTTACTCACAATGGATTTACCTCCTTCCTCATACAAAGATGGTGCAAAAACAACACAGCGACAGAATAGTCGATAGAGCTCTAAAGCAGTGTTTCCCAACCCTGTCCTGCGTGTCTTAGATGCTACCCTGCTTCAGCACACCTGATTCAGATGAACAGTCATCTCCAGCTTGTCATCAAGGTCTGTACAACTCTCTTCATGACACAGCTCCTTGTAGGGAAACAGGGATACATATACAACATGCAGGACAGTCTGACCCGAGGACCGGGGTTGGGAAACACTGCTCTAAAGCAACCTACCTTTATTTGATCATATCTGCAAGTTGACTGGAGTTGTTCTGTGAAAAATAACTTTAATGGATCTAATCAAGAACGTATACAGTTGTCTATGAGCATTTGGTCACTACCAGATTAGGATTTTCTTTGAACAGTTGAAAAACAACCATAATAGGATCAAACATAACCATCTGTTATGTGGCTAAACATGGTGAAAGCAATATTATGGTGGGGTGTCTAACTTTCTAAAACTCAGCACATTCACAAGACTTGAGGCTGACACTGGTATTTCGGCTTAATCAATCAACATTAATCTTTTATCAAAACTACAGTGGTCACCATTGTTATGAGCATATTCTTTTCAAGATGTCTTAAAGCTTGGGTGTACGATTTTACATATTGTACATTTTTATCAAAATCATTTATAAGGTTGTTATGGCCCAATAGTGTTACCTATGAAATATGATTAGCAAAAAGAACCAAAAGAAAATATTTCTTCTATCTGCTGTAATCCTGCAGAAAGCAGGATTACAACAAAGCAACATTTAACATATATAAAATATTTATTTGCACAGACATCTCTTTCTGGTTGGTAGACTATTTTATTTATTATTACTCTGCAGACCCCTCACACCCAGGACAGTCTGTTTGAACTCCTCCCCTCTGGACGGCGCTACAGAGCTCTGTAGCCAAAACCTCCAGACACAGACAGTTTCTTCCCCCAAGCTGTTGCTCTTATGAACTCTGATCACTCATAGAGCCTCAGAGAAATCAATCACTGTGCAATAATAATAATAATAATAATAATAATAACCACAATCATATGCTGTAACAATGCACCTTTCAATAACCATGTCTACCTCATACTGCTGCACATTTCACTTTTAACTTTTATATATGTTAATAAGAGCCTTTTGTCTATTACTGTTTGTAACTATTTAAATCTGGGTTCAGTGAGCGAAAAAAACAAATTCCCTGTCTGGCATGTTCATATTTGGCCAATAAAGCTTATTCTATTTAGATTCTATTCTTTCTATTAATATCTCCCAACATTTATTTCTCAGTGAGAGATGTTGTGGAAATCTACTGTAATTAGTTGTGCTTTTGTTTTTTTTACATGTTTGCAAATTAAAAACATAGCGCAACATTGTTTCTGTGCTAACCCAGATGTATCGTGCCACACATGAATACAGCCCACAACGTGACCTGTGGCTAGCAGATGAAACTTTAGAACATATGTTTTTCCTGTGTCCAGAAACTTCTGGTTAGAATTAAGAAACTGGTTAGTACTTAGAATAGAGGACATATCTCTCATATTTTTTTCTATATAGATAACTTGAAGTCGAATGTATCTGACATAATACATATAGTTATTCTCATGGGTAAATATCATATTCATTGTAGTAAGTGGAGGAAAAGCAAACCCTCCTTTAAGTGGTTTTTAAATTATTTTAAATTATTCTTTTTATCCCTAAGAAAAATAGACTCCAGCAAAATGGCTAAAAAGATCTGTGACGATATATCTTGTTTTCTGCTTTTTTGATGCATGCCTCAGTCCTTGCTCCTCTTTTTGGCACTTTTGTTTGCCTAATTTTAAAAACTGTGATACTTTTATAGTTTGCACTTTATAAAAACCCCTTTTTGTCTTTTATTTCAATATATAGTTAATTGTTTTTCTATATAGTTCTATATTTGACAGCATCTCATATTATGTTTACTAAGTATACTATCATGGCAGTTTGGAAGCAGCAGAAACTGCTTCCAAACTGCATTCAGGATTTGTTCCAAATTAAAGAAACCCGCTATGATCTG
This sequence comes from Cololabis saira, assembly GCF_033807715.1. Classification (NCBI taxonomy): domain Eukaryota; kingdom Metazoa; phylum Chordata; class Actinopteri; order Beloniformes; family Belonidae; genus Cololabis; species Cololabis saira. Next base: position 29,005,445 of record NC_084599.1, read on the forward strand.
AGGAGGAAACTCATGTTTGAGATGACGACAGCAAGAACAAATATTAAAAAAAAGATGTACATCAATTAAGGCAAGAGAAATATGAAATAGTTGTGACAACGACCTAAAAATGTGCAGTTCTATCTACAAGTTTAAGAAAATGTTTAAAGAAAATATTGTAAATAAATATAAAACACTATAACTATAAAGTGTATTATCAATTTTAGAATGTGAAATGTCCATTTTATATTTTGTCTTATTTATTTTTGTCTTCTTTATGCATTGTTTGTTTCCACGGATTAATGCCAATGTTTCTGATTTAAGCTGATCACAAGAGAAAAAAGGTAGCCTACACCTTTTCGGCAAAAGCAATGTTTATTTTACTTTTTTCATTTTGTTTTGAAAAATAACTTGTACTTTTCGAAATAAAGACACTTCATTCATTCATAAATTAATTCATTAATTAATTCATTAATTCATTAATTCATCATCCTTACGAGAAGATGTTTAATTACTGTTCTATGTTGTTTTATTGTGTTCAATAAAGAAGAAAAAAAAGAAACGTGACCTATGGCTGCGTGTCACGTTGAACGCACCGCCCGCTCGAGCTGTCCAGCAGCGACGAACCAGACGCACCCCAGTGCATTTAAACACGTTCCGTGATTCGAGAAGACGCGCGGTTGGTTGAGGTGGGCGGAGTTATCTCCACCAAACAACTGTGTAGAGAAGAGAGCGGGGTGGGAGGAAATGAGCAGACCCGCACGGACGGTACAGCAGTAACGGGAGTCTGCGTTTTAAATGCTGCAAAGTCCCATCAGAACAAGACAAAAATGAGACTTAGGTCTCGAAAAACCACCTCTGCTGCTGCGGGGACACCGAGGAACCTCCGGCCTCGCTGCAACAAGAACACACCGAGACGGACGCGCCTGTCGGGCTCCGAGACTGAGAGCCCGCAGCAACCGAAGGTAACAAGTTATGATGCTAACTTTGTGTTTCAAGTGACCATCATCGACAAACTTAGTGGTATTAGTCAAATAAATAAGTGAATAACTTATTAAGATAAATGGCACGGCTTGTAATCGCTTGGTGTTGTAAAGGTGAGCTAATGAAGCTAACCTGCCCGGTTCAAATGAGTGGCGCTGCTGCTAACTGCAGTTAAGGCTGATTTATGGTCCCGCGTTACACCGACGCAGAGCCTACGCCGTAGGGTACGCGGCGACGTACACCGTTCTGCGTCGATTAACGCGGAACCATAAATCAGGCTGTAGCTGCTGCTGTTGTTGTGGTTGTTGTGGTCGTCCAGCAGCATCTGGACGAGAGGCTTCTGCTTCTGCTGCTGGATCTTTGGGGAAGGTTACACTTTACATGGACAAAGTGTTGCAGCAGACCTTTCCCCCCGTGAAAGTCACATAGTTCAGTTTTTGTTGGGACATCCGCGCGATTGATTCAAAAAATATCATTTTTAAAACGCGTCTGTAGGCGTCGCTGTAGCAACTTGCTGTCTTTAGGATTGTTTTATTCATTATAAGCAGAGTAGTCAAAAGTATTCGCATTCATTACTCAGGTAGAAGTATAGATACTAGAGTTTAAAAATACTCCTGTAGAAGTTAAAGTATCATCTCAAGTTTTTTACTCAAGTAAAAGTATAAAAGTACTGGTTTCAAAACTACTTAAAGTATAAAAGTAAAAGTAATGTGAGGGGGGAAAAAGCCATTAAGGACAAAAGCCATTGAAAATGAATGTATCTTAGTATAATGCAAATATATTAAAGAACCATATATGTGTACTATTGAGCATTAACATGTGTTTCAGAGAGCAGAAGATATGAGTTGCCTATAAGTATTGTAATGGTGCAAAAAGTCAAACTTCAGAGGCATGTTATCTTTTATCCTAACGTTTATTGGAATGTACATCCAAGTTTAGTTGCAGGAATCTGAGGGCAACGGATGTAAGAACAAAACTGGACAAGAACATCTGAGCCATAACCACAACCAAATTCACTCTATCCGGATGGAGCAATATAACTGGATAGTTTTTTTTAAAGGCCGAAATGAAAAAGAGTAACGAGGCTGTTTTTTAAAATGTAAGGAGTAAAAAGTGCAGATAATTGCGAGAAAATGTAAGGAGTAAAAGTAAAAAGTCGCCTGAAAAATAATTACTCCAGTGAAGTAAAGATAACCAAAATTTCTACTTAAGTAAGGTAACGAAGTATTTGTACTTTGTTACTTGACACCTCGGATTATAAGATCAACAGGGTAATGACTTTGGCAACTTTTTTTTTTTTTTTTTTACCTATTTTTATTTAATTGCACCTCCAGTAAAAGCGCATATCAAAATTATGAGGTGAAGAAAAACTATTTTGATAGATAGATCTTTATTGTCATTATCACTATGTACAACGAAATTAAAAGTGCTCTCCAGTCAGTGCATCATATAAAAATAAAATAACTGAAAAATAAATCGATATAATTAAATTAAAAAAAAATATATATATAGACACATTCACCCCTCCACACATTGATCAACACACGGACATTACAAGAACTTTCATCAACATACAATATTTTTTTGTTATTGCACATTAGCTCCTGTTTTTGTTAAGAGTGGTTATTGCTGTTGGATAAAAGCTGTGTTTGAGTCTGTTTGTCCTTGTTTTCATGAGTCTGTATCGTTTCCCAGATGGCAGCAGTTCAAACAGTGAGTGTCCAGGGTGTGAAGTGTCTTTTAATATATTTTGGGCTTTTTTTTTGACTAGCTTAAGATTTTCAATCATTATTTTCTTATGGGAACACTTTAGATTTCATAAATGAAATTAAAGAAAGGGAAAAACACATTTTCTTCTTTGCTGAGCTCCGCCAAAAGGCCAGCTCAGTGGGACAGTGCAGGATAGTATGCGGTATACAAATATGTTGACTTTGTTTACTTGGAATTTCCTTCTTGAAGATTAAATTATATGAAATTAAATCTTATTGTGGACCAAGGTGCAAGTTTCACACGCCTCATGAACCCTGGTCAGATGTCAAACTGTAATAAGTCTGCATGTTTCAAAGTGTTGTATATCTATGAAACCTGATGTTGTACACGCGTCTGTAGGTGGCGCTGTAGAAATGTACTGTCTTTAGGATGGTTTTATTAAATCTATTTGGAGAAAATAGTGACTGGAGTGTTTAGTTTAGAAAAAACAGAAAAACCTGTAAACTCGCTCCCCTGATTTTCAACGGGACAATCTGCATTTACCAACTCTTGGGTATAAAACATTTACATCTCATGGCAGCTTGGTCTGCAATCATAAGACCTTTTGTCTTGTGATACTTTGCTATTTTTCCATCCCAGTTTGGGGTTGTGAGATTTGCTGTTCATGATCTGCTGGCTGGGCTTGAGAGATTGATCCAGTGGGAGAGGATTAGTCCAGCTGTGAGGTGGCCGTAGTAAAGTAGGTCACTATAGGGCATTACATTCTGCCTTGCATGTTGTATAAACAATTTAAGCCAGCAAAATTGACATACTTTTGAGTGAAAGTTGAAAGCAAAATTATTTTTTTTACTGATACAGGTATAATTAAAGCAAGTGACAGTAATTAACTGTATTATGTTGTTTTTTATTTTATTTATTATTGCACCCCACCCTCACCCACCCATATTTCGCTGTATAGGATGAAGTGACCTTGGATAACCATTCGGATGATGAAGTTCCCATCATGATGAGGCGGCAGCTGCCTCGTGGGCGAGCAAGAAAGAGGGCAATTGCTGTTGATGACCGTGAGTCAGGTAGAGTTCTAACAATAATGGCATTTATCTCTGTTAGAGGTAAAGTCATAATGCTCCTAAATTCCACCGTTATGATTATTAGTTGTTTGCCTTTTTCCCATGATTGATTGATTGTTTTCTTCTGGTTTAGAATCGGCTTTCAAGACTCCACTAAGGCCTATAATGCGCCAAGAACAGATGCTGTCGGAGATTGACGTATCAACTCCTCTTAACGCAACGGCCAGAAACATCTATTCGCCCATAGTCCGTTTCCTTACACCCAGCAAAGAGAGTAAGTACCCTTGACTGCTGCACTGAATTCAAGGCATGACGGGCAAAAATGTCACCCTAAAGAATTAAATGGACTGTTTTTTGTTTTGTTTGTCAATTTCCAAGTTAATATATTAATATTTCAAAGTATATTTTTCCAATATAATGTCAGTGTTGGTGAAACCAGTGAGTATGGTTGGGGTTGACTGCATGGAATTTCATGAGCACCAGAAGCTTTATGCCCGATAACTTGGGCGCATTCACCGTATTAATGTTTATTATTCACAAACAATAACATGGGCAATTTTAAAACAACTGTTCTTAACAATAAATTACCTACTTAAGCAACAGATGCAATAATAATACAAAGGACTAGTACAATACATTTCTCACTTTTTTCACCTCCAAAATCAACACCATACATTCTTTTCTCTCTTCCTTTAGTTATCTTTTACCACTTCGGGCCCTGTAAGACATTTCTCCGATTTTACTCCTCTCACACAGAGACGGGTAGAGGATCTCATCCTCCTGTCCACTGAACCCTCGCCCTGCAATCTTGGCTAAATCCATTGTCATCTCTTGAAGCCCTCCCTATGCCCTGAGATTCTCGCTAACCACCTGCCCATTTCCAACCTCCTCTTTCTCTCAGAGGTTTTGGAGAAAGTAGTTACTACCCTGACCGGGGACCAGTTGTGCTCCTTCAGCCTTTGTGAAACGTTCAGAAAAGTCAAGATTTTGCCATAGCACTGAGAAAACCGTGGTCCAGGTCACTAATGATCTGCTGGTGGCTTCTGGTCAGGATTCTTTATGCACCTCATCCTCCTGGGCCTCTCCGCCTTCAAAACTTTGGATCACAGCATCATTTTGGACCGCTTAAAACTCTTCATTAAACTTTCTGGAGAATGCTAAACTGGGCTTCCACATTGTCACCTGTGGCGTTCCTCAGGGGTTGGTCCTCAGGTCGACCATTTTCACCATCTATTTGCTCCCCCTGGGCCACATTATCCATTGCTGCGGTGATGATACTCAACTCTGTCAGGTTGCGACCCCACAAACACACACAAGTGATACTTTGTTGTAGCACTTGGACATTTACCTGGAAATGTAAAGTGTAATATAAATGTATTATTTTTAAAACCTGGGTTATAGAAGGTTATCTATTTGGTATGCTTTTAATGAACTGATTTTCTTTCCAGATATGAAGTGTCCAGGAACTGGCAGCAGTGTTTTGCTGAGCCCAGAACAAGGTGTATTTGGTTATGGTTCTATTGACCTGCTGGCTGGAGATGAGGACGAGGATGTCTTTGATCCGTAAGTGTGATTCTCTCTTCTGCTACTGATGACGTCTCCTCCCCAGACACTAGTGGAGGTGGATGTTGACTAGCTAAAGGTTTTCAATCGTTATTTTATTATGGGAACACTTTAGATTTCATAAATGAAATTAAAGAAACGGAAACATAAATTTTCTTCTATTTCTTCTTTTCTGTATATCTATGAAACCTGATGTTGTACACAATTGTCTTGGCAATTCTTCTTCCTATACACTATCTTCTATTTTAGACTTGCCTTCATCAAGAACATACCGTCACAATCTCAGCATTCCCGTCCCCGTCTCAGAGACATTCCACCCAAGACCAGGAGCACTCCAGAGGCCACGCTGGTGGTGGACCTGGTGAGTTTAATCATCCTTCGGCTTTCTGTTTACTGTACTTTACACAGCAGGTTGGGTCACAGTAATGTCAAATGTGATAAATTAACATCATTATTATTATTATTATTATTATTACTACTATTATTTCGTGATTAGCACATAGGTTGTTTGAATCAACTAGTATCAGTATCAGGGAAAAAATAGATCTGTTTATACCACGCTTGTCTGCAAATATGAGAGGCACAACTGAGGTAAATCTAATGTAAATATTGTTTGCTGGTTTGTTTATGGGAGGTGTCGCTTTCTATATCCCACTTTACTGTGACTAGATCTTGGTGCATGAAACCATTAGATATATATATATGTCTTTGTGAGAATCGATGCTACTGCATACTTGTTTGCAAACTCTTATGAGTGGACAGCAAATGTAGTTTCTCTGAGCCACTAGCTGTATATGGTCATTGGTAACAGCTGTGGAAGATGAAGAGACAACAACTAAGTGTAACTGTCTGTTCTTGCAGGAGGAGACCTTGATGTTCAGTTCTTTGAATGTGATTGAAGAAGCAGATTACACCTTTCACGCAGCTTTCCAAGATCATCAGTATAAGGTGACCACTTGGTTAATATGAATGCATAAATGAAAAACTTTTCAAACTGTTTTAACTTCAGCTCTGAGCAAAGCAGAGATCGTTTAGTGCAGTTTATTTGTGTAATCCCGCCTCACAATGAAAATCCCTTTAATTATATCCAGTTATTATTCCACTAGTATTACAGAGCTGTTTCATTGAAATTCATATCCAGTTCAATTAAATTAATATACAAATAATGCAAATCAATTTAAAAATACATAAAGGGAGAGGGAGATACGCAAAGGTAGTGGCAGTAATAAAGTATTAATGGCATATAGCTACATGCATGAAAAGGAGGAAAGGAGTGTTATCTAAGTCCTAAGATCATAATAAGGATGACCTTAGGACATCCTGAGACAGCCCTAACTAAAAGCTTTATGAAAAAGGAAAGTTTTAGGTCTACTTTCTAAGAGAGGGATGGTGTCTGAGCCCCAACACAAGCAGAAAGCTGGTCCCACAAGGGAAGGGCCGACAGCTGAAGGCTCTGCCTCCATTCTAATCCTGGATTTCACAGGAAACCGACATAGAGAAGTTAAGAGAAACACATCTCCTGCTAAACCTCATCAGGACTCGCAGTGCAGCATTTTGGATCAGTTGGAGGTTGGTCAGGGTAATTTTGGGACACGCGTCTAAAATCTAGTAGCAGAAAGTGAATATTAAGTAACATATGCAGGAAATGGTTTTTCTGCAACACTGCAACTTCTTCAAATTTTGGATGTATTATGATGGTGAAAGAAGACGTGCCGATTTGTGAATTTAAGGACAGACCTTCATCAAGAGTAACCCCATGGTTCCTTGGAGTACCGTAGTACTAGATGTCAACATAAGACCATTAGGAATAAGTACCAGGTTAAGCTGCTTTCACAGCGCTCGGTAATTGAGTTCGCCGACTGGTCAGAAGCAAATCAACAACCATCGGTGGACACTAGTTAGCACTCAATCATTATGTTGGCATAACTCAAAATCACGGGGAAACCTGTTGGAGACCCATTTTCAAAGTCAGACAGATGTGAGGGATATTAGATACCTGTAGCTGGCAGAGAATCCCCATGTGAGCTACAGTCACCGTGAGCGAAACGAGAGCCTTCTCTACACAGATGTAGTTCCACATCAATGCAAAAACATCCTTGCAATGGAAATACCCTCAGAAATAGACAGTCTATTCTTTAATTACTCTGGTTGAGAGATGACAGCATTTTTTCTCTGAAAACCCGATTTTCGACCTAAATTTTTTTTTTGGTAAAACTACAAAAAACAATGGAATAAATTGTTTCAAATATTTTGTCTTTATTTTTAAAGTAAAATAACAAACACATTTCCCTATTGGGAATGAAGTGCAATTGAAATATACTGTAAATCCTCCTTGAGTTTAGTAAAGTGACATTTACAATTTTCTTGACCAAACAAAGATGACTAGACGAGCTCTGTCTGTATTGCAGCCAGCTGCAAAAAAGGAAAATCGATTTTCCGATTTTCCCTTTTTTTTAACATCGTCTTGATTAATAAATCCGATTTTAGATTTAAAATCATTTAATTGCACAGCCCTACAGTATAGTAATAATATAAATCTTTGAAGAATAAGACCAAGTATTTGCAAAAATGCTCAGTTATAAGATCAAAACAAAAATGAAGAAATGGATAACATGTTCAGTGATGCAGTTCTCCTTTCATCCTCCCCGAAACAGGTGTACATGATCCTACGACCACATGTAAAGGAGTTTCTGCAGGCCATGGCAAAAATATATGAGGTATGTGTAATTGGATGAGAAAACATAAAGGGGGAAAAATACAATAAATCAAAATGTTTGGTTGATTAATAGCTGGCTTTAGACAAGTTATGTCTGCTTTTCAGGAGGTTTGTTGTAGTATCCCCTTGATTTTTGGATGTATGCAATGCCCAGACTTGAACTGTAACAGTTTGTCTGTTTTTTTTCCAGCTGTTTGTTTATACATGTGCAAAGAAAGAATACGCTGAGAAGATACTGGAGATCATGGACCCCCAGAGAAAGCTGTTTCGGTACGCCTCCCAGAACACTGCTTCTGCATGTGTTTATATTTTACAGCTTAAAATATACCTCACTGTCAGTCAGGATTGTAGAAAGAAAATATAAGTTTGGCCTCAAGTGTTTAATGAACGACTTCTTTCTAATTCTTGTAGACATCGTCTGTACCAGGATGACTGTGCCTGTGTTTTGGGACACTACATCAAAGATCTCAGCATTCTCGGGAGAGATCCCAAAAAGACGGTGGTTCTGGACAACGCGCCTCACACATATCCGTACCATGTGAGTACCGGGGGGTTTTAGTTTTAAACTTCTGTTTCTTAACTTTTAAGAAAATTCCACAAGAAAACCTTGTTGCTTTTGAATTCTCAGTTGTCTTTGGTGCAGTCGTCTAAAGCCTCAAGTACTTAAATGATTTGAAAATGAAAATACTGCAATGTAAACTGGTATAGCATGATGTTTGCTAAATTAAACTTTATTTTTTGGGGTGCCTAAATTGTTACCCTTCAAACGGGCTCTGTCAAACTCCTAGTTTACGCTGTCTTGCAGCTAATGAACACGATACCCATCAAGAGCTGGTCTGGAGCGGCTGAGGACAGAGAGCTGCACAAGTTGATCCCCTACATGGAGAAACTGGCTAATGCTGTAAGTATCTTTCCCATTTGGTTTCAGTTCCACGTTTAGCGGTTTGACTCCAACAGTTTTCATACACTGCTGCCATTTCCCAGTTTTCTCCAAAAGCAAGAAGATGTTTTCAGAGAAAAATATCTAAACAATGACTCTACATAGCCTTCTCAGCCTCAAACAGGAAAAAAAAGCCGTTGGCAAAAAGCTGTTGAACATAGTGCAGCTGCAGCTTTTATTCTTCTCCTCATCTGGAAATTTTCACCCGATTATTATCATTTTTTTTTTTCTTTTATATAACATGTTTCTGCTGCCGCCAAGTGGTCACGGTGTGACATTGCATGTGTAACATACAGCATTTGTAAGGAAGGCACGTTCAAATTATGGACCCTTTACTAATAGAAAAACCATTGTTGCTTTAATGAAGTATAAAACCGCTTATTTTTTTAACACTGAGAAGTGTCATGAATCTGACATATTTATTATTCATAAAAACACTGTAGCCGATCAGGAAAGATCAACAAGACTTGTATACATTCTAAATGTCAATCTTAAACGCAATGTGCTACTTATTTGTGACTGTCTGCTTTTACTGCCCTATTGCATCTTATAATAAGTTCTGTGGGATCAAAATGTTAACTGTTGAAATAAAAATGGTTTTTATACATATATACACACACAAAAGTATTTGGGGGTTTTCAACTATTGCACAGAAGAAACAATTCATTTAAGAATGATTGAGGATATTTGTTATGATTTAGCCTTTAAGTATACAGGACTGTCTCAGAAAATTTGAATATTGTGATTTTCTGTAATGCAATTACAAAAATGTCATACATTCTGGATTCATTACAAATCAACTGAAATATTGCAAGCCTTTTATTTTAATATTGCTGATCATGGCTTACAGCTTAAGAAAACTAAAATATCCTATCTCAAATTAGAATATTCTGGGAATCTTAATCTTAAACTGTAAGCCATAATCAGCAATATTAAAATAATAAAAGGCATGCAATATTTCAATTGATTTGTAATGAATCCAGAATGTATGACATTTTTGTTTTTTTAATTGCATTACAGAAAATAAAGAACTTTATCACAATATTCTAATTTTCTGAGACAGTCCTGTAGACTTTTCAGCACCCTGATAGAAGGGAAATCAAATGATCAATTAGTATGACCTATAAGATGTGCTATAAGATCAGGACAGGTGGCATCAAATATATCAGAGGAGTGATTATAAGTCTGTGGAAGATATTTTCTAATATCTTTCAAGGTTTTACAGTGATTATTAGTGCAAACTATGATTTCTTTTGAGCTTTTCCAGGCACTTAGTTGTGCGTATAGCAGCTGCTTATCCGCAGCAACATCTGCCCGCTGTCTTTCCTGCTCCGGCTTCAGGAACGGTCTCAATATCTCCCGCTGTGTTTTTTCAGGAGGATTTTCAGGAGGTGCTGAAAAAGAGGAAGGATCACTTTCACAGGCTGCTGTCAGAGGACTGACAGGACCACCCCCACCCAACCCTCTTTCTGACTACTTCACGTGACTTTCACAGCTTATGTTTGCTTTTGTTTTGTTTTGGTTAAAAAGTCCAATCAGACTGAAATGGTGACCCTGCATACAGTTGGTTTGTGGTCTGCTCGCCCTCCTCTGTTCTCCCCGTTCATTTAAAGGATGACTGGTTTTCAGACGTGCTGCTGATCAAACGTCATTTAGACCCATATTTTCTCCAGGACTCATTCCACAGTCCGTAACTGCTAACCTGTGTATATATTAAACAAGACACAAATTCTTGTTCATTCTTGTTTATAGTTATACGTTTTTATTTATTGATTGTATTGTTAATAAACAGCTGATATCTGTACATTTTAGAAATTTCTTTTTCTATATGCAGTAAATTGATCCTAATAAAAATGGAAAATACAGCTCCGGTGCCTGTCATTGCTTTAGTTCAGACCGGGTTTAGTTGTTTGATATTTATATCGGATGTAAATCACTGAAGAAAAAGAGGCTGTTAAAGTGGCCGTGTCAGGTTATACGTCCTCCTTTTCAACCAGCTTCAATGCATCATCCTGATCAGAGAAACTCATTTTAGTTTGCATCTCCCTTCTGTCGACATCAGAGAGTAAAAGTACTTTTCCATTGAGCGAAAGGGAATTATATTACTAAGAAGAGCAACGGAAAGCAGATTCCTTGTGGCCACAAATTAATGTGTTGCTGTCACTGGGAACTTTCTCTTTTCCAAAGTAAAAAAGAGAAAATAAATCAAAAGAATTTGTGTCTGGGGTTTCATGTGTTTGACTTAAAAAGGAGTCGTCTCACTGTTGTAGAATAGTTAACTCTGTTTGAAAAGCTGCAACAATTAAGTCAAATATTTCACAACCTGAAACTAGATCATACAGCAGAAGTCACTGCAAATATTAAACAGCCACTGGTAAAACAACACAAGCTCTCTAAAAGGTCACTGCAGACGACTGGCTCCTTTGGGGCAGGTGTAAGTCTATATTTGAATAGTAAATCATGGTATTTCATATGTAAATGGCAGGGGTGGAAAGTAACAAATTACATTTACTCACGTTATTGTAATTGAGTACTTCTTATGAGTAATTTATAATTTTCTAAGTAGTTTTTGAAATATGTAATTTTTACTTTTACTCGAGTACATTTTGACCCAAGTATTTTACTTTGCTACATTTGAACCCCCTCACGTTACTGAGTACAACATTCATGATGAAAATCTTGTGGGTATTTTATTTTTGGTTTATTGTGAATAGCAGGATCCTGCGGGCATTGGGCATTTTATTTTGTGTTTGAATACTTGAATACTACTAAGGATCATGTTACTGAGCTCAGCTGAACTTTTACAAGTGTGGATAATATGCCTCGAAGTTAATTAAAACAACTTGTGCTGTATTTGATTCGTGACTCATCCTTTTTTTGCATTAAATAACTGAAAGTAACTTTTACTCAAATTCGATTTTAAATGAAGTACTTTTGTACTTTTACTCGAGTCAATTTTTAGATGAGTACTTTTACTTTGAGTATGATTTAAGCAAAGTAAAGATACTTTTACTCAATTACAATTTTTCAGTACTTTTTCCACCTCTGGTAAATGGTTGAAAGCACAAAAAGGACGCTGCGTTGTAGACCCAGTACTCGAGTTGAGGGGGGATGGCATCCCCCCTGAAATAAAAACAGTCCAAATCATCCCCCCTTTCCATCCCTTATGTCATTTCATCAATGAATGTGGTTTTACTGCTATTTCAACATTTAGAGTCATCACCAGAAAAATAACACCAGAAAAATGTGACAATTTTCACCTGTTTCAGGTAAATTTTCACTTGAAATAAGTAGGAAAATCTGCCAGAGGGACAAGATTTATCTTCTTATTACAAGCAAAAAAATCTTGTTCCACTGGCAGATTTTTCTACTTATTTCAAGTGAAAATCTACTTGAAACAGGTGAAAATTGTTGTTTTTTCCAGTGATGAGTCTTGTTTTAAGTGTAATGAGATTTTTTTTTACTAAAATGAGACATTTTAACTAGAAATAAGACAATTATTCTTGTTAAGATTTTGAGTTTTTGCAGTGATCCATTTTACTTATCCTGTGAAGGACAGAGTCATATTGATAAGTTCAGAAAACTGTTTTTTATTTTTGTGTTTTGATGTATTTGATTTAAAGCTTACAGAAGGCTGTATTTAACTGCTGCTATGCCATTCCTGCAGTATTTCTGCAGGTGTTTTGGTCAGTGCTATTATTTGTAATATATTATATTATTTGTAATCAGCACAAATTATCTGTCCCCATATGATAAAATCCACCATCCCCCCTGATTTTTCTTACAACTCGAGTACTGTGTAGACCGATTGGAGGAATATGTGCATCTCAGCAGGACAAACACTCATCTCTCTGTATAGATATAAAGGGAGAGCCTAGTTTAGTTTGAGAGTAAATGTTTAGATGGACTTGAGTTTGTGATGGATGTGATCGGTAATGTTGAGTTTGAGGGTAAACGAGGAAGCTCCTCCCTCTGCTGCTGCTGCTGCGGCTCCGGCTTTATTTGCTCCATATGGTGTTTGACATGGTACCCAGGAAAGAGAGGGGGGGAGAAAAAACGTGTGTGGGCGGAGGAAAAGCCTAGTATTTTGTCTGTCCTGAAATTTGATTCAGAAAGTTCAGGATCCTGCAAGACAAAAAGCAAACGGAGGGGGAGGGAAGAAAGAAAGACTGCGAGAAGAGTCAAGTCACCTCAACAGTCTGCAAGCTCCAACCAAAGTAAGTGCATTTAAACCAGAAATGCTTTCAACCCTGGAGAAAAAAAAAAAACCCCAGCTAACTATTCCCTTCAACAGAACTCATGGAAACAAATCGAGTAAAGTTTGAGTGTGATATGTTATACATTTCAGTGCTTTTATTGCTGCTTGAATGGTCACAAGATGAGAGATTTGTGAATGACTTGTGTGTACTTCACACACGGATTCATATGACCTGGCCCAATTATCTGTTGCAAATCCATTTTTTTACGCAGATCATGCATTAAACACGATTTCAGTCGCTTTGCAGGGGAGGTGTGGCAGAACAGAGAAGGGAATGTATTTATTTATTTATTTATAATCCTGGAGTAAAGGCTTGTTGCGCCCTCCAACTCCCCCCCATCGCTTCTTTTGCTGCGTTCCATTTACCTCGGAAGTCGGAACTCGCAACTGGGAATGACGTCACAGCCGAGTTATCAGCGTTCCAGTTACAAAGTAGGAAAACAAGTTTGTAGTTCGCATATACCACATGAAAAATGTAAATTACACTATAGCAGCATATATATGCCAAACAATACTTGTATACGACTGATTTAGTGTGACCAAAACTAGAATGAAGTGCTACGAGTTTTTACGGAGCTCTCTTCTACTGTTTACAACCGGGGCAGCCATCTTGGAATGTGAACTCGGGGGTGGTGAAGACTCTCCCACTTTCCCAGTGGGAAATCCTCCTTCGAGGGGCGTTCCAGTTGAAAAATCCAACTGGGAACTGGGAAATCCCCACTTCCGAGGACAAATGGAACGCGCCTCTTTCTGCATCCTCACAAACCAAAACTGTGATTTATTCTCCTCCGACCTTAAACTCTGGCGCCTCCTAATTGAGCTCTATAAATGGTAAAAGTCCTCATGTGTTTGGACAAAGATCATCTCTGCGCAGCTCGACTTCTCGCCGCGGCTGGATGTGCGCCAGAAAGAAAAAAAAAGAAGGGGGAAAAAAAAGCAGTCCAGAAGAAATTGCTCCAAATCCAGCCTGCAGATGTTAATGAAGCTGAAACAGTTCAAAGACAGCCAGCCAGCCCTACAAGCGCGTGATTAGCGAGGTGGTACTTTCATCTGGCAGATGTTTTTATGAAGGAAGCTGGAAGTGCAAGTTATACGTTTTTATGGCAAGAAAAAAGGTCACGCATGCATGGCTGGTTTATGGTTCCACGTTACTACAACACCGTACGTTGCGCGTCGCCGCGTACCCTACGCCGTACCCTACGGCGTAGGCTCTGCATCGATTTAACGCAGAACCATAATTCAGGCTTTAGGGGAGAAAAACGGAGTTAAAAAACTTTCAAAATCTTTCAGATTTTGTTCTAAATGGATGTGGTTCAGGTTTTTCCACCTATGATGTATCATGGCAGTGATAATAAAATGTTGATGAGCTTTTAGGCTTCTAAGCTTCTCTCTGACCACTTTGTTCTTAAATAAAATTCGTCTTTTCCTCTTTCAGCCTGTAATCATGTTCAGAACAGCTCAAGTACTGTATCATTTCACCTCTTTCTGTTCCAAGAATATCCTTGAAAGAAACACCCACTGCTCTCAGGGGCGAAAATCCCGTTTCATAGTTGGGGGGGACAATAAACAGTAAAATTTTAGAGAATAAATCCAGTGGGGGACAAGGAATAAAAGTTTTAGCCTTCCTTTATTACAGCATTTTGACATTTTCAACTCTATCTCGCAAACAGGCAGAAGATCTTTCTTAGAGCAATACAAAACAATGGTATTAGGTGGAAGGTGGCAATAATACAGCACATCTGACATAATACACTGCAAAAACCCAAAATCTTAACAAGAATATTTGTCTTATTTCTAGTTAAAATGTCTCATTACACTTAAAACAAGACTCATCACTGAAAAAAAACAACAATTTTCACTTGTTTCAAGTAGATTTTCACTTAAAATAAAAAAATAAAATAAAAAATCTCCCAGTGGAACAAGATTGTTTTGCTTATAAGATAAATCTTGTTCCACTGGCAGATTTTTCTAATTATTTCAAGTGAAAATTTACTTGAAACAGGTGAAAATTGTCAAATAACAAGTTATTTTTCTGGTGATGACTCTTGTTTTAAGTGTAATGAGATTTTACTGTTTATTATTATTTTCGATTTCGGTTTCGGCCACAAATTTTCATTTTAGTGCATCACTACTAAATACTACTGCATTGTTCCAAAATTATTAATTCTGTCTCAAATTATTCTAGGGGGGGACAGCTTTACTAATGGGGGGGACTTGTCCCCCCTGTCCCCCCCAGGATTTTCGCCCCTGACTGCTCTACATAAACTAAAACTGTAGAATTATTTAACTTTGTTTTTAAATAATCATTCTACTTCACCTATAGAAAATAGATTCATAAAACTAATAGTTCATCACTATTTGAATGTAAGAGTTTACACATATAATTCTCTGTTATAGGTTCAAGATGTCATGTAGAATAGGCTTAAATTATTGAGAGTAAAATTTTAAAAAAGCAGGGGAACCACACACACACACACACACACACACACACACACACACACACACACAGACCAGGCTATACATATACATTGCTGCAGCACCTCTTGTCACAGTCTATCTAGTTGTTTTTACTTTAGCTCCTTTATCTTTACGGCCCTCTCCTGATTGGCTCGTCTAATCTGACTGGTTAGCTGATTGATCAAATATGGCAGCGTGAAAGACAGCTGTTCATTCTCTGTTTTAAACTGGCTGCTGTTTGGCACCACCCGTTCAAACAGCCCGTGGGATGAACAACAATGCTTTCTCTTCATCTAATTTTACAGTTTGCTTCCTTTTTGCCTGTGGGCAGAAATTGTACTTACTAAACCAGTTCTGAATACGTAGAAGCTCTCAGAGCAAACAGAGGCGTTCTGGCATTCAGAAAGGTCTCAAAGTGGTGTATTTAAGCAGGTGCAACATCACTAGAAGTAAATAATTAGATATTTTGCTTTTTATGTTTCAATGAGAAAAGAATGAAGCACATGACCACCGTGCAGTCATCCAGTCATCCATTTTCTACCCACTTCATGCTGTTCAGGTTCGCAGAAGGCTGGAATTTATGCTCTCTCTCTCTCTCTCTCTCTTTCTCTATCTATCTATTGATCTATTACTGAAACAAAAAAGAGGATAATGCAGTAACGTGGAGGAAGTGATGTGTTGGATATGCAGCAAAACGAAACTAATGAAGACAATCTAAAATAAACAGTGACACGAATGGAAAAAGTCTCAGAAAAATACAAATAAAGTGGGATTATTTGCAGGCACTGTACACTGTCATGATATCAACAACGATGACAGTCTCAGCGATGTTGCTCCAACAGTTTAAAAACTTGTAGGTCACGAGTAAGAGCAGCTGTCCTGTTCAAAATCATTTGGATTCATTCATCTCATCATTAATATTATCAGTAAAATAATTCACCCTCCAGAACTGGGAAGGAAAGGCAGATTAGAAAGTATTAACCTAAAATTAGTCTGAAAAAATTACACAAATGTATAGTCTTATTTTAATCAGGTGCTTGAAATCATAACAAAGAGCATCTCAGGGTGTCCTGGACTGTCTGGTACTGGGATGAAGATATTTAGGCCCTGTGGGTGGTGAGGAAAAGTCTCTGTGGATCAGGACTGCTTTCCAAAGATGCCGTTGTCCATCAGGGACTTTAGCCGCAAACTCTTCTAATATAATATATTGTATAATATATACAGCATACACTGTTGACTTCCTTGGGGAAGTGGATTCTATGTCACTATGCTGGAGTCTGCTAAATCTTTTTTTTTTTTTGGTAGGTCATAAGTGCCAAAATAACTTTCCTGTGCACGTTTTCCAAGCAGATCATTGCATTGTTATAAGATGAGCATTGTTAACTTGTGTTACCTGTGAGACGTCATAATGTTATGGCTGGTTGGTGGTTATGATGCTAGGACATGGATGTGGGATAACGTCGCTGAACAAAACAACATAGAGTAACAGTCAAAAAATTAACTGAAAACCTTGCTGTGCAAAAAAGATGTATCATACGTCAATCCTGTCAGAGTTCTCTTGAGTTTTCTGAGCTTAACTGCATCTGGGATGGACCGTCCTGCAGAAATGGGTGCAGTGGAGACGAATCATTATTCCTGATCTTTTTTGGAGGAATTCTGTGCAATGTGCTCAAAGATCAAAGATGAAATGACCATCACTCCTTTGGCCTGCCTATAGTCACATCTTGTCCCCAGAAACAAAAACTGTTCACTGTTTGCAGGAAGAGTGGGACAACTGAACCACAAGACAACAACTGAAACACTTATTGTTTGCTGTCAGAGGCCAGAATGTGTTTAGGTGTTTAGATATTTCCAGCAGCTTTACTGTCCCAAGTTGTCGGGCTCTGTTTGCAGTCACAAAATCCCAAATCGACAAATTAAATGAATTGGATAAGAAAAAAACATGAAATAACGAAATAATGTTTTTACAAGAAAAACAAAATAAACATAAGATTATTGTTACAACTCAATCTAACCTTTTTTGGATGCATTCAACAAACATAAGGTATAAAAGGTAGGTATAAAAACAAAATGTAACTTGTGATCACCGAACCACTGACTAGTGAGAACAATTTGCAAAGAGTGGATATATTTTTGGAGAGTAAGTTTTTGTTTTTTGTGGAACATAAAGTATATTTCTCTCACCTGTAGCCTGTCTTAACAGGTGAGCTTATTTGAGCATGAAAAGTAGAAGATAAAACAGTTAAAATGGATATATCTGAGCCATTCTAGCTTCAATAAACCTCACCTACAACCTGTAGTAAAGTGTACGTTAGTATATATTATACACTTTACTAAAGGTATGACAAATCTTTTTTGTTTATTAAGAAGCTTAGGAAGATTTTGGTGGCTTTTTGATATGTTAAGCTACACCAGCCAGCTTAGGCTAATTTATTTTATTAACTATTATTCATCTCAAAAGGAGAAATGAGTCCCCTACACTAGTTGAACTAGGAGCAGTGGGCCGCCCAGCGAGGTTAATGCCTTGCTCAGGGGCCCTAAGTGGGTCACTCAGTGCTCCAGACCCGACCTCTGTAGCTACAAGTCTACTGCTCCCAAAGAAGATTGATATTAGAGTTATTTTAATCCTTTTAATTTATAGTAAGATAATGGTGAAAACAGGTTTATATGTCCTCACTTTAGTATTATAAACACATTCACGTCAACATGCTGCATTACTTGATATCTTAATGCATAATAATGACTGTAAATATAAATGCAGGATTTACCATTATGTGTACTTGAATAACACTTTATTGTAACTCATGCAATTAAAGCTTCAAGTACATGTTACTGCAACTTATGCAGCTTATGTTTATAAACCATGATTTGTATTTTGTGAGAAAAAGACATTTCAGACGTGCTGAGACAGTTACCCCACGATAAACTTTAACAACCCATTGTTGGTTATCCCTGCTGGGTCCCATCGGGGTTTTGTTTTTCAAACATCTCTTTTAAATCAGTCCTGTTATGAGAAAAAGGTGATTTAGCAAAAGAGATTAATCGTAACTAAATTCTCCAGTGAAAAATGATAAAAATGCTAAAAAGCTCCCCAGGGAAGCTCAGGGGAGAATCTGAGTAGCTTTGTAGTGGTTTGGGTCAAATTAGTTCAATTGTTTTGAACCTTTTTGATTACTTTGTATGCCCTGCTAAGATTTTTCATATGTCGTGTAAAGGCTATCCACATGCTGGAGTAAAGTAAAAAAGAAAGTTGGAAGTAAACAATCTGCCAGGAGTTTTCACTCTCAGACTTGTGTCTCCCAGTTCTGGTGTTTTGGTTCTGATTCTGGCCTGGTTTTTCCTCTGGATCTCCCCCGTCTCCCCTCAGGCTGCGTGACTATGAGCACCTCGGGGCTTCAGGCCACTAACCATCAGAACGTGAAGGAGCTTGACAGCATGAAGGAGTCCATCAGCGATATCATCAACCAGCTCCAGGATATCGACCCTGCCAGACTCTCCTTCTCCCCTTTCCTGGACTTGGACACTCAGATCTCCTTGGCGCCGGTGTCAGACAGCCCCGAGTCTTCCATGGAGGAGCTGCACTCGTCCTCCCACTCCGTCTCCGGCTCCCAGCGCTCTCTGGAGCTGCCACCAGCAACAGATCAGCCAAGGAGTGAGTTATTACCGCTGCCTTTTTGCCATCTGCCTATTTGAGCTGCAGGATTTGACAGTAGGCCAGAACAAATTAGCAAAAGCTTTAGTCATATTTGAAGTGAAGACACAGTCAGTGGATTAAAGGAAATTTTAATTTCTAGCACTTGACTAAATGTGCCCTCAGAAGGGTGATATCAACTTCCAAACTGTGACCAACTAACCCTCCAGGTTAATGAGACGATTCTGTTGGAGAGGGAAAATGTCTTAGCAGTACAGCTATAGCTATATAGTGACAACAGGACACACAGAGGTGTCAAAAGTATTCACATCCATTACTCAGGTAGAAGTATAGATACTAGAGTTTAAAAATACTCCTGCAGAAGTTGAAGTATCAACTCAAGTTTTTACTCAAGTAAAAGTATAAAAGTACTGGTTTCAAAACTACTTAAAGTATAAAAGTAAAAGTAATGTAAGGGGGAAAAAGCCTTTAAGGACAAAAGCCATTGAAAATGAATGCATCTTAGTATAATGCAAATATATTAAAGAACCATATATGTGTATTATTGAGCATTAACATGTGTTTCAGAGAGCAGGAGATATGATGACTAGTTGCCTATAAGTATTGTAATGGTGCAAAAAGTCAAACTTCAGAGGCATGTTATCTTTTATCCTAACCTTTATTGGAATGTACATCCAAGTTTAGTTGCAGGAATCTGACGAAGTAAGAACAAAACTGGACAAGAACATCTGAAACAACCACAACCAAATTCACTCTATCTGGATGGAGCAATTTAACTGGATAGTTTTTTGTTTAAAGGCCAAAATGAAATAGAGTAACAAGGCTGTTTTTAAAATGTAAGGAGTAAAAAGTACAGATAATTGCGTGAAAATGTAAGGAGTAAAAGTAAAAAGTCGTCTGAAAAATAATTACTCCAGTGAAGTATAGAAAATTTCTACTTAAGTAAGGTAACAAAGTATTTGTACTTTGTTACTTGACACCTCTTAGGACACATGACAGAAAAACAAGAGATTTAACTTCAGTGTGCAGCGACAAAAGAGATACAACAACAAAGATGGGAAATGCCAGGCCAGCCAACATTTGTATGTTTGTAATATTTGTATTCCAGACACGGGCTGTAAAATGGGACCCGGTATGGGATTGTATGCTAGTTGGGTTCACACGGAGCCAACATGGATCCCGTGGACTAAACCACATGGAGTCTCATTATTCAGATCATTTATATCCCAGAATACCCATGTTGACAGGGGCAGGGGTATACTTCCTCTGTAATGTGACTTGAGTGAATGTTTGTACCTTACACTGTACAGATATTCCAGATAGACTGAGGTTTCTCGGATGTTGTTTAGCTGCTTACAGCAACGGAGGGGAGTGGCTCTTTTTTACAATTTGGCTCCAAATCCGAATTTTGATTAGAACGTTTTATGAAGGTCTCCCTGTCAAATAGTTGAAGAACGGTCGATTATTAATGATATTTGGCAAAACATCTCACATAGTATACTTGACTCTCCTCTCAATAAAACCTGCAGTGTGTGAAAGGTCCAAATATTAAATAAAAGTGTGCTGGTGCAACTTTTAAGACTTTGAACCCTGCTGCAGTTTTCCAAAAAAAGCCGGACTCTGTAATTTAAGAAAAAAAAAAAAGTTATCTTCGTACATTTGATGGGAATTATTTTCATTTGTGGAATAATCAGTACTCGAGTTGTGGGATGGTGGATTTTATCATATGGGGACAGATAATTTGTGCCCATTACAAATAATATAATATATTACAAATAATAGCACTGACCAAAACACCTGCAGGAATGACATAGCAGCAGTTAAATGCAGCCTTTTGAAAGCTTTAAATATCCACTGGGCTTACATCAAATACATCAAAACACAACAATAAAAAACAGTTTTCTGAACTTATCAATATGACTCTGTCCTTCACAGGATAAGTAAAATGGATCACTGCAAAAACTCAAAATAAGAATATTTGTTCTATTTCTAGTTAAAATTTCTCATTTCAGTAAAAAATCTTATTACACTTAAAACAGGACTCATCACTGGAAAAAAACAACAATTTTCACCTGTTTCAAGTAGATTTTCACTTGAAATAAGTAGAAAAATCTGCCAGGGGAACAATATTTTTTTTTGCTTGTAATAAGAAGATAAATATTGTCCCACTAGCAGATTTTTCTACTTATTTCAAGTGAAAATTTACTTGAAACAGGTGAAAATTTTCAAATAAGTTATTTTTATGGTGTTATTCTTCTGGTGATGACTCTAAATGTTGAAATAGCAGTAAAACCACATTCATTGATGAAATGACACAAGGGATGGAAAGGGGGGATGGCAGTTTTACAGGGGGGATGATTTGGACCGTTTTTATTTCAGGGGGGATGCGATCCCCCCTCATCCCCCTTCAACTCGAGTACTGGGAATAATACACATTTGGCACATTTCTGATTTGATTAGGTGCTGCTTCGTGCCACCAGCGTCCCGGCCTCCCAGGAAAGGCAGAAGGAAGTCAGAGAGGAGTGGGGGAGTTGGCTCACACCATTTCCCGGCCGGTCTTGACAGCACACAGCTTGGGGAACCAGGCCGGGCCTCAGATGCCGGCCTCTCGGCCAGACATTCCCAACGGCACCAACACACCGAGCTGGAGTCCAGTATCCACTAATCTGGACTGTACCCTGGACGAGGGCCGGCCTCTGATCGGGCCGCCGCCGGAGAGCGTGGAGCTGGGAGTGTGGAGTCCTGCGGGAGCGACCTGCACGGCGGCAGCGGAGGAGGCCTCAGATCGGGGACGATGCTGCTGCCGCTGCTGCCAGTGCAGATGCTGCCAGAGCGGCCGGGTTCCCGCCTTCCTGTCGGTCTTGGCCTCTCTTCTGTGTGCAGCTGGGATCCTCTATGCACTCTATTTCTACGTCCCCATCAGACCCCCCGACTGCCCAGACACAGGCAGCCGCGTGGTCTTCACCTTATGCTGCTGCGTTGTGGCTACGCTCCCCGTCCTGCTCGGTAGGACTCCAACACCTGCACGCTCACAAACACGGCCTCAAATGAAAAATAAAGATTAAGAGAGGATTTGATTTGTCTGGCTGTCTCGTCTAGGAATGTTTCAGGATCCCCTTTGATTTCATATACTTTCAGCCCCAGTGGAGCACACGCGGGCCCCCGGAGATAACCATGATTTCCTTTTTCTTCACATAGCTTTAAATGGAAACCCTTATAACTGGTTGGCTGCGTCTCTGTCTCTCAGGTTGTGTCCTCATTGTTTCAGTAGTTTTTAATCAATTACCAATCTGGGCAACTCAGAGAGAGAGAGAGAGAGAGTAGACGACAAAAACACGCACATTAAATTTCCTCCAGATGATTTTCCTTTCACCTATTTATCAAGCAGATGACAGTGAGCAGTATTTGCATGTGGGCTATTCTGCTGGCAGTTGCCGTATTCAAATGAAGAAATTGAAAAAAATCAAAAGGTGCTGTCAGACGAGTTTGCCATAGATGAGAGTCGTTTGTGGAAAGCTGGCCCAGGTTCAAAATGCTAACTCGCTCACTCCTCTTGTCTCCCTTGCAGCTATGCTCATCGGCGCAGCATGCCAGTTCTGCAGCGGCTCCTTCAGTCTGGATCCAGTTCCCAGAAAGCCAGCGCTCCAGCAGCTGTTTGTCGCCGCCTCCTCGGAGCAGCTACTCCTCTACGTCCTCAATCTTGTTGTCATGGCCGCGTTACTCCCTCAAGATGAGCTCAAGCTGGTGCCGATACTGGTTGCCATGTTCATGTTTGGAAGGTAAGACTCAAAAAGTTTATGTTTGTCACACAATCATAAAACTGCCACTGAGCTGATGAAGTCAGACTTAATTAAGCGTCATTTAATAACACCTGAAACGAACTTGACTGAGAAAGAAAACTTAACATGTCAAGACACAGACACCCAAGATTGTTTCAGTTCTGCATTTATAAAACAAATGTGAAAAAAGTCATCATTATCAGAGGAAAGTCATTGTTTCTTGAAAGTTATCTTCCTGTGGAGGCCAAATATGTGAATATATGAAAACACCTGGTGGTGTTGATCCTCACCAGAGTTAGTAGATTTCATCTGCTGTGTCCCAAGAACCTCCAGTAGCTTTGTCGAGCTAAAGCTGCAGACTCACTGACCGACGCCACCGTCCCCTAACATGGCTAAAAACAAACACATCCACTGTCATTAACAAAGCCAGAGAGATTGTTTTTGGCAGCATGGCACAGAGCAGTGGAGAAGGCATGAAGCAAACTCCTTTATCAGCTCAGTTTGCAGCAGCCACGCTCTGTTTAGTCTGTCAACCACAGAGGCTCCAGGCCAGAATCACAAGGAAGAAACGTCGCTGCTGCAAAGCTTTATGGAAAATATTGGTGGAGATGTAAATATATGAAATACTAAGTGTAAGAAAAAAGAAGGGTCTTTTTTTAACCTGGACTCAAACCCGAATATTAGTAATTCATATTTAACTTAATCCTTACATGCAAAAACAAGTTATCTTTCTCTTTTGAAAACATGTCATGGTTTGTATTGTCAGCAGAACCTCATTCATGCGGTAAAATACATACTAAATGTATCGTAGGAGACCATACATATACAGTACAGACCAAAAGTTTGGACACACCTTCTCATTCAAACAAATGGGGAAGTGTATACAACAAATGGGGAAGTGTGTCCAAACTTTTGGTCTGTACTGTATATAATATGATTATTTAAGATATATATAATATGATAATTTAAGATATATAATAATAAGAAAATGTCCAATATCATGGAACAGGCTGTGTGTTTCAGTATAATTGTCATTCAACTAGCAACGGTCGCCAGTACAGCTTCACATGTGGAGAATCATTATTTCTTCCTGTAGCCCGAGCAGCTGAGCTGTGTAGATGCCCAGTCCCTTTCTTCCTCATCTTCATCCATCACTGTCGGTCATGGCAGCACAGAAAATCATATGGTACAAAATGTTTAAATGTGGGACATTGTCCCGTAGCCAAAAAGCTTCCCTCCCAGCTTCATTTTTGCAGCAGGACAGTGGAGATGTGGAAAGAATGGAGACTGGTCCAAGCACACCAAAAATGACTGGAGGTTGGATCATCAAGCTCATTAAGTGTTGTACAGAATATGAGTTTTAGATATTTAATTATTTTTTTGTGGAATTTGATTTGGGAATGCTGTCCTATGGTGGGATTTCTGCCTCAACATTGAAGGAAACGTCTTCCGTCTGCACCTGAGGTTTAACACTGAAGCTCCAGGCGCTGGACGTTGTCCTCATGCAGAAAAACGTCTCCCCCAGATTATTTCAAAGGAGTTTCTAATATTTTATGTCATTCACATGAATATGACATACAATATTAGGTGAATTATTTCCACAATATTCATTTTTGAAAATTGAGAATTTTTGATACCAATTTACCTATTTTATTTTATCTTTTAAAGTATTCATGTATATTACAGGAAATCAAAATTCCTCACAGGAAAAATATCAACAGCAATGTTTTGATCAATCGTAAGTAAACTGCTTGCATAGAGTTTGAGTCTACATGGACCATAACAACCAAGGGCACAGCAACAACCATAATCAATACATCATTTATTGCAAATAAGCAAGCAAATAAACTGTTCTGCTTGTTTGTTTATCAGAAATAAAGTCGAGCAAAACAATAGATGTGCTGACACTGAACTCTCCATCTGGAGTGAAAAGACTCAGGATCTGCAGCTCATCTCCTGAAGAGATAAGAAGGGATATAAGAAAATACCAGTTTAATTTGTAATCAGTCTGCACCGTTTGGGATTTTGTTAAAAGATGGACAAGATTTTTAATTACTGATGGGTTTTGGATTTTTACACATACTAAAATGACAGAATACATCCAAATTCACAAAAATAAAAGCCCTCAAGCATAGTTGATTAAAAAAAAAAAATGAGCCCAAATAATCACTTATTGTTAATTGGCCTTAAAGTGAGCTAAAGATGTTTTTTCTCTTGGAGCTTACAGGCTTGGTTTTAATGTGATCAGATTACGTTACCATGGTGACAGCCTGTCTAAACTGTTAATCCAAGTGGTGTCTGTGGCCTGATGAAGTCTTCTTTCTGCTTGTTTTCTCTCTCTCTCTGCACCAGCTCCTGGCTAATACTCTATTATTTTTTTTCCCCTCAGTTTATTATCAATTTCATCTGCACTGTAATTTGACTGTAGGCGATAGGTGCATTTTGAGCAAAAATGGTCAAATTGTTTCAATAATCACAACTGAGCTGAGCTGCAGTCGAACTTGTTGATATATTTTTCTGTGTGTGTTTTGCAATGTGCACACAATCTAAAGGGGTGCTGAATCTTTGCTTTGAATTTGATCTGATTTCTTTGTTTGTGTGTTTTTCAATCGTCCACAGGCTTGTTTACTGGTTCAGCCTGCACACGTGCAGCTCCTGGCGAGGGTTTGGCTCCGGTCTGACCGTCTTCCCGCTCCTTGCCGTGGTTGGTCTCAATCTGTTCCTCATGTACAGCCGCAATCTCAAACAGCCCCTCTTTGGCTCTCAGGACGTCGTCTATAATCAGGTCACCCCCTCTTCCTTGTCGGGGGGGACATCACAGAGCCCAAGTGGCAAACCAGACATCCTACCCACAGACATCCTGGACGCTCAGTGAGAAGGCCAGCTGCGCTTTCTTCTCTAAGAGGAGGCGATCTTTCCAAAAATAGCCCATTCCTGCGGTCTGCAGTTCAGCACGGCTCCACCCGCTGCCACTATAACCTACAACTCTGTGACGGCTTCACTTGTGTTTGTGCTCCTCCGTGTGCAGCCTTTCATTTTATGTGGACTTGTGTTTTATCATCTGAAATGCAAGAACTCTGAATGCTAGTGGCCGTGGATGCCTTTAAACAATGCTGTGGTCATAAAACGTTTGTTCTTTTAAGCTCTTCCAGTGCCTATATTTAATGTTTTTAATTCTTTGTACTTTGAAGCTCTGCTGAATATATAGCTGCAATTTGCTTTGGCCTTACAGAAAAACACAAAGCAGCTGCAGTTGTTGTAATTTCAACTATTTAGAAACTTTGTACATGACAAAGAGTGAATAAAAGGCTTTTGTAAAAAAGAAAGAAAGAAAGAAAATATTTATCTTTTCCAAACGGTTTTCTATGAAACCGTTCGTCTGAGCAGCTATTCCTGGAGAAAAAGAAAGTTTGTTTTCAGAGCAGGAACTGTGATTATGTGATTATACTTTGTGTTTCTCTACATCTCTGCCCCGCTGGCGTCCCCACTGCGGACCACTGATGAACTTGTCAGTTTGTGGCTACAAAACCAAAACAAAATAAGATGCACTCGTTTCATTTGAACGCTCGGCCAAACGGAGATTGATGAGCCGACTCGATTCCTGTAATTAAAGACGACTCGCTGACTAAAGATATTCAAGTCAAAAATACAACTTCTCAAGCTCAAAAATGCTAAAATGTATTTCTTATTTTTCCTAATTTATGCCGGTACTCACTGAATCATCAAATACAGTTCACAAGGTATTATTTGAGGTCACAATATTACAGCCGTGTGATAAATCCATGGTCTTTTTATTACTAGTTTAAAGCAGCACAATGTAACTTTCAGCTTTTGTTGAGTTTGGCGGCTCCTTTGGACAAAAGCGGTAGCCAGACTTAGACAAAAGCGGTTACCAGACTCTAAAATTGAGTAAATACACCTTAAATAAGTAAGAACACATATTGTGTCATTATATTAAAAAGCTACACTGAAACAAACAATCAAGACAGTTGTCAAACTTCCCAAATTCAGTCTTTAATTCAGTCCCAAATTAAATGTTTACAAGTACACTGCAGCTTGTTTTGAAGGGTTGCCAATATAAACCTTCTCTTTTAAAAGAATACAGTGGATCAATTTAGGTATTCATAACTGCACCTGAAGAGAACATAAGATTTCTTGGAGAGTGTATTTTGACAGACAAGTCTAAATGAGGCGTTTATGGCCAAACGTTTGGCCATAAACACCTGGTGGTGATGGTGGTGAGGAGGTGAGGATCTGTGTTTGCACAACAGCTACAGGACTTTCCAGTCATGAACTCCTCTACGCCGTATAAGCACTCTTGAATCAAATGTGAGGACATGTGTCCAACAAACTTAGCTGAAAAGGGGTGATGTCTCGACAACAGTGTGAGAAACTGAAGCTGTCAAACAGGAGCTGCAGGAGATGGTTCAAGACACGGCTAAATTATGAGCTAAACTTAAGTTTTCATGCACTACTTCTACATTTTGGCTTAATTTTTGTTAAATAAATGATAACACATAATATGTCTTCCTCTTTACCTGAGGTAATATGTTTTATTTTATTTTTTTTTTTGTTTAAGTCTTGACAAACATAAAACCTCAGAGCTAAAAGTGGGTGTACTTCTTTAAGACTGCAGCAAGTTTTGTATGCACATGAAACTTTTCCCTTATGCATGAATACTCCAACAATCCCAAAATCAAATCAGATTTGAGTTAATCATCATGTGATAAGATGTGCACACTTTGGTGCACAAAAGTAAATTGTGCAGAAAGCGTTTGAAAGCAAAAGGCTAGGGCGGTACTCTGATTTCCTTCATCGTATGTAGTATACAGACCTGAAACTCAGGTTTGGATGTGGCTGCTGCCTTTGTTGTCTCTAAATTAGGAGCAGCTGCTTCTCTCCAGAAGTGCTTCACACACAACCTTACATCCTGTGCAGCAGTTTTACATGAAAAGGGAGCAAAACAGCAAAATCAAAGCAGAAAAAAGCTGCTGGAATTTGAGTATTTCTAGGTTAAATTTCCAGGGAGGGGGCAGCTATTGATTGTACTCTAGTCCTACAAAGTCATGCTCTGTGATGAGTATGATTTGCTAAACTGCTGGGAAAATTCCCACAACAAGTCTCTTGCAACACAGCAACTAAAAAGCCTTCTTGTTTTTTCCCAGTTAATTGTTTGGCATCAAATTATGTTTTGCATCTCTCTCTTTTGCATCTCTCTCACTCAGACCATTTGACTCGTGTTGTTACACACACACACACACACACACACACACACACACACACACACAATCTGTCCATGGTATAAACACAATCTTCCCCAGTGATACCGAGGCTTCAGCCTCCGATCCTTGACAGGATGAAGCAGGTATAGAAAATCAATGACTACATGGGTATATATATATATATATATATATATATATATATATATATATATATATATATATATATATATATATATATATATATATATATATACGTGTGTATATATATGTGTGTATATATATATGTGAACTACATATTACAGTAATTAAACCAGCTTCTGAACAGTAGTCGCCCTCTAAGGACACAGTTCTGAGCTCATTTAAAACGAAACGACCTCCGAGACTGAATTCAGGCAGGCAATCTCTGCAGTTTATGCGTCTACTTACGTTGTCCCCTTTGTGTGGTTCATTAAAATCACTCCCTCTTGTTCTTTTACATATATAAAGAGATGGGACCATTTCATTTCATGTCTTCGGATGTCTCACCTACCAAGGTCTCTGCTACTCTCAAACGGCAAACCCACCTTCTCCCCATCTTTCCACCTGTGGGCTCTGATTCTACAGAGGGGGGTTAAGTTGTACACCTCTATATTTCTTTGTAATTTTGATAAATAATGCTTGGACTGAGCCTAAACATCAAAGATCAAGTATGTTTTCTAATTAAAGTGTTTACAAATGGCAATGTATGAGTTGTGTGACTGAAATGGAGGCAAAGTGGAAAACTGTCCTTTGGTTTGGAAGCCTTGGTCACCCTATCCATCCAGGAACCATGCAGCTTGTTATCAATCTTAAATGCTAGTGGTGCTCATGGAATACGCAGCTCGCACATCTTAAAGGAAACATCCCTGCTGAAAGGTATACACATGTTTTAGAGCAACATACGGTCCCAAGCAGGTAGTGGGTATTTCAGGGAAGGCCTTGCGTCTTTCAACAAGACAACGTTATACCACACGCTGCACCTCATGGTTCTGAACGGGCCAGACTACAGTCCAGACTTAAACAGTTGAAAACATTTGGAGAATCGTGAAAGGAAAAAATCAGCAAGAAACACCCAGGTACCACTCCTGTTATCAAATTTAAAATAATCGTTTTTTTCTGTTATCTGGAGAAGATGCATTTCCCTGCTTTCAACATTTGATATGTTTTCTATGTTTTGTTGAGAATAAAATAAGTGTTTATGAGATTTGAAAATGACTATTCTGGTCTTTATAGTTTACACAGAGTCACAACTATTTGGGAATTGGGACGTAGCCTACTTCAGTAATCAAAATGTGGAATGCATTTCCATTTGATCAGATCAGGTACGTTGTCATATTATGGAGTAAATCTGAGACATTCATGGTCCTTGCAGTTCCCATGGAGCTGAATCTGCCCAGTGTGACCACAGTCAGCTGCTCTCAATAGCTTTTTCAGAGTTAAGTTTATGTGAAGATCTGTTGCTGCTCCCTGAGTTCACAGCGCAGTTCTTGTAGTTTGGAAACAGAAAAGCAGAACAGCAGGGCTCATTTAACTAATTTAATCACAGCAACAGTAATATCTCATCTCAGTGCAGAGCTCTCAACCACATGGTGAGACTGTACAAATGTATTAGTCAGTTAAATTATTATATTGTTTGTACTTCAGAGAAAAAATGTTGGACTGTTCTTGCAATGGGAGTTTCTAAATGACCCTAAGGGGACATGAGCTTCTTTTAATGTGAAATTACGTATGTATATGTTATGGCAACAGTTGGAAATGCAGGTCAACTAGCAGAGCAAGGCTGTTGCTCCAGTTTAATTATCAGGATCACAGAAAGTCATTGCTTAACCTCAAAGTGAAAAAAAAAAAGTAACAGGCTAATGTGTTAGAAACTATAGATTCTGCTCCACATATGCTCCCTAAAATGTTTGGTCACATTTAAATGCAACATATTTCTGAGTGAAGTAAGTATTAACTCAGAGTTTCAGAGACCATTGTTTGCTCAAAAGACATTAATAAAGGTTAGAAACTAAATCAAAATAAATAAAATATACCAGCTGCTTGAAATGAAATTTCTTTAATGAAATTTTGTGTGGTTGGTTTCTGATTCCATACATACTTTTAATATCAACATAACCTCTATGTTAAAGTATGAACTGCAACATAGCTTCCCAAGTATAAGCAAAGGATATGTGACATTTTGAATAGTGAGACACACACTTTAGAAATGATCTTATCTTGCAGGATTATAGTATCAAACTACTGGGAGTTAATGGAGTCTCACTGAAAGTATACAATTTTAAACAACTTATCCAGAATGAAACGGGAGCATTAGAGAGAGAAAAAACATCTCAGGGCAAGCATTGATGAACATTTTGTAGACCTCAGTTGTTTCTTTTTGTTATTGTCCTCTTTTTTTATTAAATTTTTAATTTCATTTTCTATTTTAATATTTTACATCTCCAGATTTATCAACATCTTGTTGGACAAGTTTGTAGTATTTCTGTTTTGAGTCATTAATCTCGTCTGGTATGAGCTTGATGTGAGGTTCCATCTGCTCTATTATCATAAACCCACCAGGAAATTGTTTTCTGAGATAAGAAATTATGGTTTAAGTAGAATTAGGAAAGCTGTTGCGTCATTAGTTTGACCATCTTCTCCTCAACAAACATTAACGTAAGGCCTGGACATTGCCTTATAAGTATTGTATCTCCAATAAAATAAAAGAGGTTCACATTAAAATTCTGCACACTACTGTATATATCCAACAAATGTATATTTTTCTAAATTCTTAAATATTGAAAAATAACTGCACTTTTTGCAAAGTGGAACCAGAAACCATAACTCATTTATTCTACCACTGTGCTCGATCTCTCAATTTCTGTTCTCAATTTGAATAATATATAATGTCTAAAATCAAGATAAACGTCTCAATTGACTGTAGGAGTGTGATATTTTAATCTGTCCATGGAGAAAATGACATCACTAATTGACACCAAACAAAGTTTTTTTTAATGATGAATACTGTATTTACATTTTACTTATTTTTTGTCATTTTTTTTTCTTTTTCATATGTTATTTATTCACTCGTTTATGTGTCATTCTCCCTACTTCTGTTAATTTCACTGGCATTTTATATTTATTTTATACATATATATTGGAGTACTTGTCTGATGTCCTTTGTATATCACTTATTCTCAGTACTCGAGTTGTACAAAAATATCAGGGGGGGGGGGGGGATTTTATCATATGGGGACAGATCATTTCTGCTGATTACAAATAATATAATATATTACGAATAATAGCACTGACCAAAACACCTGCAGAAATCCTGCAGGAATGACATAGCAGCAGTTAAATGCAGCATTCTGTAAGTTTTAAATATCCACTGGGCTTACATCAAATACATCAAAACACAACAATAAAAAACAGTTTTCTGAACTTATCAATATGACTCTGTCCTTCACAGGATAAGTAAAATGGATCACTGCAAAAACTCAAAATCTTAACAAGAATATTTGTCTTATTTCTAGTTAAAATGTCTCATTTTAGTTAAAAAAAATCTCATCACACTTAAAAAAACACTCATCACTGGAAAAAACAACAATTTTCACATGTTTCAAGTAGATTCTCACTTGAAATAAGTAGAAAAATCGTCAGTGGAACAAGATTTTTTTGCTTGTAATGAGAAGATAAATCTTGTCCCACTGGCAGATTTTCCTACTTATTTCAAGTGAAAATGTACCTGAAACAGGGGAAAATTGTCAAATAAGTTATTTTCCTGGTGTTATTTTTCTGGTGATGACTCTAAATGTTGAAATAGCAGTAAAACCACATTCATTGATGAAATGACATAAGGGATGGAAAGAGGGGATGCCAGTTTTACAGGGGGATGATTTTGACCGTTTTTATTTCAGGGGGATGCCATGAAATAAAATATATTGAATATTCGACCCTCAACTCGAATACTTTATTCTCAATAAAAAAATAGAAAAATAAAATAAAAAATAAATGAGCGTTAACGTGGAAGCGCGAGGCTGCAGTAGAGTACTATAGTACTCTAGTACTCTCTAGTACTCTAGGCTGCAGCGCCCCCTGCAGCTCGAGCTCATACCTGCACCGGAAGAAGACGTGACGTAACCACAGCATCTAAAGATGGCGGCGCTGGTGGGTAAGTAATGTTTTGACTGGGGTGATTTCTTCTTTTTGTAAAATAAATACTGTTTGTAGGCTAATTTTACCCACAATATTTCTGAATAAGCACACAAATGTGTGATAAATAGCGATTGGACTGCGTCGAGAATCGTATTTGTCACTTTTAGTGAATGCGCAGCACACTGACCTTGCTCCGTCTGCCTTAGCAGCAGCTCGGCTAAAGGCTGATTTATGGTTCCGCGTTAAATCGACGCAGAGCCTACCGTAGACTACGCCGTACCCTACGGCGTAGGCTCTGCGTCGATTTAACGCAGAACCATCATTCAGGTTTAACCGGGTTAACTAACCATCAAACCAGCTGGATAAATGTTGTTTAACATCTCGTGTTTTTCTTAAAACATATTTAGCATCTTGTCGCAATTATTTATTATTTGCGTGGTTCGTGAGCATAATAAGACGAGTTGTTACGTCAACAAATGGGCACATGTTATGAAACCAAACCTTTGGCGAAAAATGTTAGTTTAATATTCTCCACTTATTCTTGTGACTAAATCTCTGCCAACAATATAAGTTAAACACTTTAACTATATAACAAAGGTAGCCTGGGCTTCGGCATCCGATTTGACACCTTTATTAACCCTCATCCTGCTCTCATAACCCTGAACTGCAATGTTAAAATAGATTTTTTTTAAATTTAGTTTACATGTAATGTCTTATATAAAAGCCAATTTACATAGGAGTGGAATATTCAATAATTCCTATCAAGCTTTGCGATAAATAAGTATTTTTAAGAAAAGTAATAAAATAATTTGGCTTTTAATCGGTTAAATCTTTTGCATCAATCCTTTAAACACAGCAATAAGACAGAATTTTCATAATTAGTAGCAGTATAGAGGTCTACATGAAGACACACACCTTTTTTTACGTGTGAATATCCTTTCCATCTTAACCCCTTTATTTATAGTTTCATTAATAAAATATTTTCAACTATGAGAGAAAAAATACTATAGTTTTTATTATTTCAAGACTCATTTAATGACTATTATGTGATGATAGGGTTGGACAATCATACTTTTGCCCATATTGCTTCAAGCCTTCAGCATAAGTTTTTAAGTCTTTTTTCAATTTGTGTCATGCTTTTATTTTGCAGCTCCTCGTCTGGCCTTGTTTGGCTCTTTTTCAACAAGGTAAGAACCTTTAATCCTTTTGCTCGTGGTGA
Organism: Cololabis saira; assembly: GCF_033807715.1. NCBI lineage: Eukaryota > Metazoa > Chordata > Actinopteri > Beloniformes > Belonidae > Cololabis > Cololabis saira. The sequence goes on from NC_084599.1 coordinate 29,039,146, forward strand.
AACTTAATTCAATCTGGTTCCTTCTGGTTCAACAGCTGCCACATTTTTGTGTGCCACTTAATACACTTTTTGTGAATACCTCTTATATTTATTGAGATCAAATAGTTTCCCACCAAAAACAGTGCACCATAAATAGTGAAAGTAATTCTTTGTTGGCATCAGCGGTACTCAGCTTTGCTGCTGTTCAGAGAAACAGTTTGGTGAAGGTTTAAAGTACTATCAAGTTTAAGGATCTCATCCGGGTTTCACCTTTTTAATACAACAATATTGTCCTCTTCTAGAACTGACCATTTGAACTCTTTGTCCTCTTCTCATCTGTCTCATAGGCCCTTTTCAGTTTTTGCTATTCAACAGAAATGCCTGCACAGCAGTGCTCAAAAGGATAACACAAGGTGAGTCTCCCAGAAAGAATATAGGCACCCCCTAAACACTGTGGTAACATGGTAAAGCTCTCTCCTGACAATCTGTTGCAGTGTGGTACCATTCAGAGGGAAAAGCACGGCAGTGGCAGCAGCCAAACCATCATCTGTGGCTAGCAGCAAGGGGGAGTATGTTGTTGCCAAGATTGATGACCTCGTCAACTGGGCACGCAGGGTGAGTAATTTACAGGAGATTAGCTGTGTAAATGTCCTGCTTGTGGGGATTAGATTCATGTCAGAACTGATTTCTGACTTTTTCTGATATTTTATAAACAGTTACTCATTTTCCATCCCACAGTCCATATTTTTCATGAAGCCTAGAGTGGACTTTTTAGGACAACAGCAGGCAAAAAGAGATCAGAACTGTTGGGATATAAAAATGAACTCTGATAGGCAGTAACCTACACACTGTGTAGTCGCTGCTAGTCTTTAACTGTTCAAAATGTGTTTTAAATAGTATTATTAGTACCTTTGTGCCCCTCTTCTGTGCCTATTTTTGGTTTATCATTTTTGCGCTTCTCCATCAGAGCTCTCTGTGGCCGATGACCTTCGGCTTGGCGTGCTGCGCAGTGGAGATGATGCACATGGCGGCCCCTCGTTATGACATGGATCGTTTTGGAGTTGTGTTCAGAGCAAGTCCCCGGCAGGCTGATGTCATGATTGTGGCAGGAACTTTGACTAATAAGATGGCACCAGCCTTGCGGAAGGTGAAAAAAAAAAAAAAAGACAATGAATAATGTGACAGTGTCTAGGCAGTTTGGTTATAGAAGCAACAGTCAACATCAAGTTACATTTATAGTAGAGCTGGGTATCGATTCAAATGTCAAGAATCGATTCCGATTCTTAAGATTCAGAATCGATTATCACCATTTGATTTGATTCGATCCGATTAGATATTGATTTGGGTTAGTGTTGCCTGGATTATATGACTGTAAAATAACTATTGAAATAATAATTACACAATAATTATTGTGAAATAACTAAGAAATAAATAACTCAAATAGGCATTTCAATATCCATTTAAAGTGCAAAAAAAGAAAGAAATTGCAACAGCTCAAGCAGTAAACAAATTATTTTAGCTTGTCTGATTTATTCTGTCACCAGACACACAGCTTGCCATGAAACACCCAGCATTTTTCAGGTATTTCATGACAAACCGTGTCCGATAACAGAGAAACCAAACAAGCTATAGTAAATATAGATTATATGAACTTCATTGAACTAATATAACATTTAGAAATTTAAGCTGAAATGTCCAGCATTTTCTCTAAAGAAAAGTTAATTTAGTTCAGGAGTTTTCAAAACTACTGGGACTACGGGGATTAAAGTTCACCAGACAAAAATGTAATGATGAAAAAAAATAATAATATTTTTCTTTAATCAAAATTTTTTTTAAATTGATCTTTAGACATACAAATCGATTTTTAGGAATTAATAGGAGAATCGATTTAGAATCAGAAAATCGATTTTTTTCAACACAGGCCTAATTTATAGTAATCTGCTTTATCACAGCAGCAACAACTTAATGTTTGACTTAGAGCTTTGAAATAATGGGTGGAAATTTAAAAAAAAAAAAATGGAAGTTTGTGTTTATAGCTTGTAGACACTTCCAGGGCTGTTACCCAGAGTTTTGTGTGCAGGCTGGGAGCAAAAGGAATAGCAAAGCTGTGCAACTGCTGGCTGGATTATGAGCAGCCTTTTGAAGAATTGACAGACGAACATGAAGCTTTCCTCCATCTGAGTCTACAGATTAGCTCTGACTCATACTTTATATAACAATGACTCAACAGCGGCTTCTTCCATCCGACAGGTGTATGACCAGATGCCCGAACCCAGATACGTCATTTCCATGGGAAGGTAAGTTATCTCTGTAATTATTTCCCTTTAATATTAATATGCAAACAAAAGATGTAGTGATTTAGTTTGGCCCTAAACTGAGCCTTTGATTGTTTTGCTTCTCTGATGCACAGATCTCATGCTTAATCAAACATACAGATTCATACGAAAAACTAAAAGAATATAACTTCAGTTTTTAACAATTAAATCCGCAGAAGCCAAATTCCACTTGGAATCACGCAGACTACACACACAAACCTGTAGTTTAACGTGGTGTTACGGAGTGGAGATTGTTCCCCTGGAAAAAATATTTTCCTTTTATTTTGGCCTTCCTTCAATTTATTAATTATATGCAACTAAAAATGATCTACAGATGGCAAAGAAATAAGAAGCTTCTTTGTGAATGTAACACAAGGGGATTATAGGGAGATTTTTTCAGATTACCATTACAGCAGGATTTAAAAAAAAAAAAAAAAAATCAGTGTGTGATGTGGAATTGAGCCACAACGACAGGAAGCTGAAAGAAAATTTAACACTGGATAAAAAAAATTATAATTTTGCTTTATTTTCCAGAGAGAAACTTGTGAAAATGTCTCTGAACCAGCTATTGTCAATATTTAGTACTTTCTCATCAACATCTGTCCTCCTGAAACCTGCCATCACAATGATCTTTAAATGTATCTTTAGTATTCATCGCTCTGTTGGGGAGGGTGGAAACATCATCATCCGATTAGGTTTCAAGGTGCAGCTAAGAAGTGCATTTGACAGTCTCTTATTAGCAGGGCTGTTTACAGGCGAGCGACCTCGCAGTCATCCTGGAAAAGCTCAACCACACGGTGGCAGCATTGACCGGTTGTTTGTTTACAACTGCTCCCTGGGACTTTTAGTTTTTCATAATTTAATAGGTTAAGATCTCAACATGGCATTAAATATCAGACTTGCATATACATTGTTTGTTTTTACTGTTTAGTAATGTAGTTATGTACAGAGTCGGAGTGATAATCTAACTAAACATGTTTTCATTTCCAGCTGTGCTAACGGAGGAGGTTACTACCACTACTCCTATGCTGTCGTCAGAGGCTGCGATCGAATCGTCCCGGTGGACATTTATGTTCCAGGTAGTCATAACATCTGCACCCACTCTGCAAAAGACAGAATATGCCCAGTATTTTATCCTTTACTGGTAGTGGTCTTTAAAAGTTTTAAATGCCCAAAAGTCCGGGGGCTGTTGGTGTTTTTAGTTGGAATTTAGGGGAACTTTAAGCGTTGAAAAAAAAACAGTTTTGACGCTGTTTTGTTCCTGTTTTAATATAATAGTGCCCTGTACAAACAGTATTTGGTGTGACGGAACTCAGACCTAAATTACACCCAACACTGCTGAGATAACAAGACTGGGGATTGTTTTTGAAGATTGGTTCAAGATTTGCTTTGGTTTATAAAGCACAAGTTAGACATTTTCATAAAAATATTGACTTATCTAACGGTATCCAGCCTGCAGGTTTATCCTGAGTTAAGAACCATTTTAACGGTGTAACATGATGCTCAGCACCAGCGGATGAAAAGACGGTTCATATGTTGTTGTTGTGGCTCAGTGACAGGGTGAAGAGTTTTACTCGTTACCGCTGAGGCTTCATGGCCTCTTTTTGGGCTATACGTCTGACCTCTTAGCACGATGCATGCTGGTACGGGCTCCGAGGTCCTCGGGCAGAGGTCTTTTGTGTGTTCCAGGAGCCTGGCTGAAAACTAAAAGAGACAGAGTGTTTGCAGTCAGGGCCCTGAGGCCCTGGAACGATCTGCCCGAGAAAATCAGGTCAGCTGACTCAGTGACCTCCTTTAAGTTACTCCTCCAAAGATACTTTTATACAAGAGCCTTCACTCAGTTCACTTGTTAATTGTATGGGAACAGTTTTGATTTGTTTTGGTTTTTATTTATCTAAAAGTAATTTGTAGAGCAAAATATCCTTTTATACAGTATAATTTTGTATTTATATTTTAAAATCTGATGATTTTTGGTTAGTCTTGTTTTGCTGAATGTATGAACCACTTTGATAAATGATATCAGGATGATCATATTCAGCAACATGGTATCCCGTGAATGTTAAACCTTATTTCTTACTTTTACATTTCTTATTGTCCACAAAAGTATGCTCGTTTCAGTTTGATTATTACATGAGGATTTTTGCTGAAGTGAAGGATGAGATAGTTCTGTCAACTCTGTCGGTTTTTGTTTGGGAATACAATCCTTATTTTATCAATAGAAAATTTTATGGATGTAATTCACAGTCAGGTTACAAAAGTCAGGCTTATATTCAGTTAAAGAAGTACTTGTATAAGTTACTGTAGTAAAACGCATTAGTACTGTAGAACCATACTGTAATTGTGTGAACAGCAGTTGTGGCTGTAGCACTGGTAGCAGTAGAACATGTATTATTAAAGACATACATGCATTATGCATAAATACATGTTGTCTGAAGTTATATTTATTATTTTAACTATTTAAAATCTGCACAATTGTGTCGTCTTGCTGATGTCATTTACACTGTCACTATAAGTATGGCAGCCATAACAATGTATTGTATTGGACATAGTTCCTCAGTCAGCATGTACAGGAGTTTATAAGGTCACTGTCTTTCCAAAAAATGACTGAACTGTAAGTAAAAGACCAGATCGTGCTAAATAGATGTCCGTTTATGCTCATTTGTCCTCAGGTTGTCCTCCCACTGCAGAAGCTCTCCTTTACGGGACCTTACAGCTGCAGAAGAAAATTAAGCGCGAGAAGAAGATAAGGATTTGGTATAGGAAGTGAATGTGTAAAATATATACAGTATCTGTGTGTACCTGGTATGTAAATGTTATATTTCAAGTTGCATTTGGGGCACCGCTCCTCTTCCACGTAGAGCTGCAGGAACTTCAATACAGTCATTATTGTAATTTATACACTGCTGCTTAACCCATTCAGCGGTTTTATGGAATCAGCATCACCGTTTTCAGAGACAGTTTTTGCTTGTGTCAGAATTTAAAACTATAGTTTTGAATTGAGCAAGTGTTCATTTAAGCAGTTGTGTTCAATAAATAGCACATTTATGACACAGAACTCTCAGTCATAAACACAATATGAGTGGCAGACCATGTTATGTTAAGTTTAATTTTCGAATAAACTTGGCTCTCCTGAAAAAGACCAGTGTTTCTCTGGTGTTTTGTCGTGTTCTGCAGCTGCAACCACCAGGTGGCTCCTGTGGTCACCAGCTCTGACCCTCACCGTGTCTTTAGATGCTCAGCAGAGGCATTTTTATTGTGTACCAAACAATCTGCAAGGCCTCAAACTGAAATATGAGAAACTAGAGCTGATGTAAATTACTGTTTGTGTAAACAAACAGTAATTATTATTTATGACGGGTCAGTCGTGTTTGCTGCTGGTGAGGTCTTGTGATTTTATGAGTCAAATATTTAATTAGTCTTTGAAGTTGTTCCTCAGCATTTTTGCAGTTCCTGTAATAACTTAGATTTTTTTAAACTGCTTTCAAAAAGGTGAAAGTGGCATATCTTGACAATTATATTTACTGTTTGGTTTATTTAAAGACATAAAAACAGACGGCAGGATGAAGCATGAATCAACCATGTGCTGAATTTGCATAATTCAGTCAGAAAATGAAAACAGCAGGGTTGGATCTGCTTCCTCGTGCTTCTTTCAATGTGTGTGTTTATCAGCTGGAGTCTCTGCTCGCATCTAGCAGCTGCTGTAGTTTCCCACCTGGCTGCAGCCTGGTGTTGCATCATCCTCCCATTTAATGATTAATGTGTCCTTACCAGGTGGTAGCTTATTCCCACAGAGTCGGGCTGAACACGCCGTTATCCTCACCCATAAATTAAGATACTGCGCTCCGCCTGTGGCAAGTCACTGCCAGAAGCTGATGTAATGCTTCACATGAGAACTCTTTAAAGCTGTTGGAATGCTGTTTGTTAAAGTGGCATACATTCTTTATATAAGTTACTGCGTTACAGTTTCAAAGATCTTTTTTTTTCTGTTTTATTTCATTTGCAGTTGGGTAGATTCACTATTTAATTCTCATTCAGCTCATGTCCTGTATCTGCCGTTTTCTTTCTCCAAACTATTTATTTCTTTTTACTCAACTAGATTTACTGAAGGACTGTTTTAATAAATAAGGTTTTACATATCAGGACATAAGTTAAAATAAGGTAAATACATCTTCAGGTGATCAATATTGCATGACGTATTTATCCTGTGCCATTATTTGATTTACACAGGCTGATTAAAAAAAAATGCCTGTATAAAATTGGAAGTGCAGCAGCTTGAGAAACCACCTTTTGCACCAATAACATACCGTAAGTTGATAATTTGTTTATTACATTATCAGTTTTTCCACATCGATTCAGAGGAATTTTAATCTACTTTCTATTTTTTTTAATAATGCTTTATTTAATTGAATTTTAGAGGGTTCATTTACTTGCAGCTGTCTTTCCATTTAGGTTGAAGTCTGGATGTTGACCCGACTGTTTTGTACTCTTTTTCAGCTGTTCTGTTGCAGATTTGTTGGTGTTTTGTCTAAGAGACAAAAGATCTCTTATTAAACTTAAAATTAAACTTACAATGAAAAAAAATGAAATATACAGAGGCTTTGATGGTTGACTTGACTACAAGGTGTCCAAATTGTGTGGCTACAAAGGAGCCTGAATCATGATTCTACCACCTCTGTGCTCGACAGCTGGTATTGATCCTCCTCGACTACTCTGAGCTGGTTCTGTGACGTAACGATACCCTGCAAATCATATATATATATAATGTATTTTCTGACGTAAGATGGACATTTGAGTTGTTAAAACTTCAAAGGCCCACACAGATTATTCCAAAATATGTTACTGTTAAAGAAACTTTTTCTGAATATTTATAATTTATCTTTAATATCGTGAGAATCATTGCGTTCAACGAAGCTGAAACATTGTGAAGGCGTTCACCTTCATTCTGCAACTTCTGAACAACCTCTGACACGTTTATGATTTATTGGGACAATAAAATCAAATGATCACAATATGAAAATAAAAAAGTAGTTACAATCCCATTTGAACATTTTAAAATATCCCACTGTCTACTACAGTAAAACCTTAATATTATTCAACATGTTCTACATTAGGTACCTCTTAAATTATGAATGATATTATCCTGATACCTCTTTAGGAAAGTTAAACTTTCTCAGTCTCTTTGTTTGTTGTTTTTTTATTATATATTTGTAAAGATTCATAGAAATGCTTACAAAAATATCCAGAGTACACAAAGTGTTTATTTAGCATTTTCCTTGTGAACTTTTACATTCATGTGAATCAACACATCTTCTATTAGTACTTCTACTTTAGGACGTGAACACTTCCTTCACCACTTGGCTGAAAAAAAAACAGACATTTGACCAAAGGCACCTCTGAAAATACTAGTGAACATGTGATACTAAACCTGTAACAAAGTATTGCTGTAACTGAAATACATCGGTGGATACAACTCTGAAACACCGCAGCGACATGACCCACATCAATCACTCACATCAACCTTGAAAATGCTTGCTTTAAAATAAAAGCAAGAACCTTTACACTGAGATGGGGTGGGTGAATTTGGGTTTATTAAAATATGTAACTGTAAAATAAAGTGGAATTAGTATCAGGGGGTTGAGGTGAGTGGGGGAAGGCACGTTAAGAGTATAAAAAAGCTGCAGCAGTGTGTTTGGACTTTATTCTTTCACAATAGTGGGGGTGATCATCTTCTTGAAGGAGTAGTATTTGCATTCGCTGGGTGGTGCAATGTCCATGGTGGTGGTGCTAATCTTCTCCTTCTTGAAGCCGGCTTGAAGCAGATGAGGCACCTGAGACTCCTGGAAATAATTAACAGAGAGAGCAGGTCAGCATGAGGCGGCTCGCCGACGGGTTCTTGTTTATCAGCAACCTTGAAATGAAAATATTCATCAGTGCATCTGGTGTATGATTACATACTGCCATGGACAGTCCTGCAGACATACTGTACACATTGCATGTCAGAGGATGAGTGAAGCTTATAATTTACCTCAGAAAACACATGTTGATGATTCCCAGGTTCAATAAGTGTTAGTGACTTAATGATTACAATCGACAGTTTTGCACTCTTTCCCCTTTTTATACCTCCCAGAATCTTTTTTTTGCTGCATTGATGGATCGAAATAGTTCAAACACAATGAATTTCTGTTTACAGCTTGTAAAAATCCCCAACCTCGGGCATTGCCCGTTTGCTTGCTGGATTTGGTGTTATGTGTCTTTTTCTTTTTTGCCAAACGCTGGATGAAGTATTCGGGCAACAGCCTTGTCCCAGTTTTACACTATTTGCTTCTTTTTTTTTTTTTTTTTTTTGGTACGTGATGCAATTAAGTGCACTGAAAACAAGAATGTATGTATTTTGAAAATGGTTATTGTCAATATTTTATGGAGCGCAGCTAAAGCAGTAAAGCTAAATCTAGATCCTAAAAGTGACCAACCTCAAACATTTTCTCAATGTTGTCATATTTGGTCTTGAGCAGCTCGCCCCAGGAGGTCAGGTTGCAGTAGGTGAGCACGCCGCCGGGTTTCAGCAGCCTGTGAGCGTGACCCTGCGGATAAACACGCATGTGCAAACCAGGATGCCGTCAGTGGTTCAGTTCCAGGTTTTTTTTTCCACAGATGGCATAAGTTATGTAATTACATTTTAAACACCTACCTTGATGAAGTCAAACTGATGAGTGTGCCATTTGTCCTCTGATAGCGGGTACGTGTCGTACAGGATACCTGATAGACGAGGGATTCGTGTTAACACATATACACACTACACGCACTGAGAGTTTGTCCCCCATCTCGTCAAAATGACTCAACCTAATGAATGATGCATCTCCAGGTTGTGTTGCAGCATTTACTTATGTTGTTTTTTGTATTAAATTATTATTTTTTAAATGCAGGATGTACCTGCATTCACCTAAAATTGTGTTTCAATAGTGTTGAGGTATTCAAGGAAACAAGTGTTCCAACAGCCAAGTACTACAGTCAGTCAATATCCCTACATAGGATCAAAGTCGCCCACGTCTGGTTTTACTTCTTACCATCAAAGTGATTGTCTGGCAGCGTGGGAACAACGTTCTCCCAGAGGCCCTTCAGAGGAACGACCTGCAGCAGCAACAACACTCATCAACGTCTTCACATCTCAGAACATGAGCAGGAAACTTGTGTGCGTGCATATGCAGCAAGTGTTAGGTGATAGATATGCTTTTACTGGTAAGATTAACTGACCTTGTGTGGCTGAGACTTGGCCCAGGTCTCCAGTCGGCCAAAGACGCCATCGTTGCACTCGATGATCCAGTGCTCCTCGATGGGGAATGACTCCAGTTTGGTGGCAGCGATAGCCATGCCAAAACCAATCTCCAGCACCCGACCGCCTATCAGACAAAGATAACCCAGCAGAAAGTAAATATCAATAGATTAATATGTTTAAAGAAGTTTGCCTAGGTTCAGTGTAAGATTTTTTTCTCAATTGGTCACCAAAAGACAACTAATAATGTTTTTTTTAGAAAATAAAAACAAATACATACAGTAAAAGAAAAATAAAAAAAAATAATATTCAAAATATATATTATATATATATATATATATATATATATATATATATATATATATATATATATTAATATGCTTGTATATGTGTACTTCATGTATGTATATGTATATGAATGAATGATAGTTAGGCCTAGTAATGTTGTCAGATCATTATTGTGTGTTGCATTTTTTTCTGACACTGCTGGAAGCCTAAATTTTATGGTTTGACGGGTTGTCCCTCTGTTGGGTGGAGCGGGAAAGCCAACTGGTTGTAACATGTGGCTCCACAAAAAGGTCAAGGGGTTGCATTTCCTTTTACAGTAGCATATAAATAGAGGAGAGCAAAGGTTTCTAGTTATTGGTTGACCATTTCATGATGATTTACTGAATCTTCAGACAGCTGTAGGAGACCCTTAATGAAATACTTACATTTTGAAAAGTTAGTTAAAATTAAGTGTAACATTGAGGAAATGTTATCACATGTGGTAAAATACACAAAAAGAAAGAGAACAAAATAATAAATGTGCACATCTACCCATTAAAAAATACCATAAATTGCATCTTTTTACATGGAATGACAGGTGTACATATGATGAACAAAAACCTGAGTAAAAATGCAATATCCAGTAATGTAATTATGTAAAAAGTGAAATAATTTACAATGTAAAGGATTGTGAGTGGACAGCATGTATATTTAATGTACTTGCTATCATTTTGTGACTTAGAGGCCATTATATATAGAAAGAAGATACATTTTTATTGAAAAACACTTTTAAATATTTAATTTCAAATGCATGAAAACTGAATTCTTGCAACATTGGATAGACTGTTTCTTTGCATATACATGTCTATGAGGGGACCATTCTCATTCTGGCTCCACATTTAGTTAAACCCGATGAGCTGTGTTGTTCCCCTGCAGATATTTTAGCCTGTTTTAGGGAGTGAAGTAACAGCTGCAGTTGTACTCCTCAACACTGGACACCATGCCGCTCACACTCACATGTGGCATGAGAAAGTAACAGGGAAAAATGAAAAAGGAAATTAATAGAAGTTTTTTTTTTGTCAAACCACTGATAGAGACAAATAATATATTATGGCCATATGGAGGGGTTATAAGCTGAATCCTAAAGTATGATTCTAAATTTTTGTTTTTTATTTACAATGCATAGTATTCCGTATTTTTGTCATTTGAATTAAATTAAGATTTTGTCATTGTCATTTTACCACCTGTTTCAATGCCCCAAAACTTATACAAGAGGTTTAATATAAGACTAAATAGTAATATTTATTTGACAGCATTTTTTTTTGTTTTATGATGATATATGGATGGAATACAACTTTTAACAAAACTAATTTTAAATATAAGTCTTGAGAAACACATTTCTGTTGAGGATTCATCTTCTTTTTTTTTTTTTAAGTGTTTTGGTCCAGTTTGGCTGCACTTTGTCCATTATCGGACAAAGCATGCAGCTCAATGCCGTGTCCGATAATAGGATCTGCGTCTTCCCCCCCTCCACTGGGACCGCTTTTACCTTTCGAGGCGGCCACCGTTGCCAGAGAGTGCATGTACGGGGTTTCCCAGCGCTCCATCACGGGCTTGCCCATGATCTCCAAGTGCGTGTCGGTCTCATTGTACCCGGCGTTGGCGTCGTGCCAGGAGGACTTGCAGTCCTCTCCCTTGGAGAAGATGGGCTGCGCAGCGGAGGTCATGGCTGTTGGGATGTTGTATTTGTTTGGTCGCAGGTTTGGCAGGCACAGGAGAGAGTGAGAGTGAGGAGGCGGCGGTATATATGGGGCTCGCAAGTTGCTGACGGCGCAGGAATGTGACTGCGGGTCCAAAACGCAGGCATGTTCCAAGATCGCCTGGAGGAGTGGGAGCTTCACTCAGATGGTTTTTTGTTCGTTTGTTGTGGTTGTTTTTTTTTTTTTTTAAACAATAAAACAAATCTGACATTACAACAAGCCTCTGAAGCATCCTTGGGTTGGATCTTAAGTTCTGTAAGATATAATAGGCTATAATAACATTTTCTAAGGAACAAATTAACTTCATATTCTTCTTTCCCCTTCCTACGGAAGAGTATTAGGGCCAGGCAGGAGAAAAATAGAAATAATATTTTAGAGAAGGAAGATTTTTTTTTCATTATGCACAAAAAAGTAGAAATGTCAAGAGAAAAAAGTCGAAATGTCGAGATTAATGTTGAAGTACAATTTCGTAAAAAAAGTCGAAATGTCGAGAAAAAAGTCGAAATGTCGAGAAAAAAGTCGAAATGTCGAGATTAATGTTGAAGTACAATTTGGCGAAAAAAGTCGAAATGTCGAGATTAATGTTGAAGTACAATTTCGAGAAAAAAGTCAAAATGTCGAGAAAAAAGTCGAAATGTCAAGATTAATGTTGAAGTACAATTTCGTAAAAAAAGTCGAAATGTCGAGAAAAAAGTCGAAATGTCGAGAATAAAGTCGAAATGTCGAGATTAATGTTGAAGTACAATTTCGAGAAAAGTCGAAATGTCGAGAAAAAAGTCGAAATGTCGAGAAAAAAGTCGAAATGTCGAGAATAATGTTGAAGTACAATTTCGTAAAAAAAGTCGAAATGTCGAGAAAAAAGTCGAAATGTCGAGAAAAAGGTCAAAATTTTCGTGAATAAAGTTGAAATGCTGAGAAAAAAGGCGAAATTTCGATTTTATTCTTGAAATTGTATTTAAACATTAAGCTCGACATTTAAACTTTTTTCTCAAAATTTTACTTCAACATTATTCTCGACATTTAAACTTTTTTCTCGACATTTCGACTTTTTTCTCAACATTTCGACTTTTTTCTCAAAATTGTACTTCAACATTAATGTCGACATTTCAACTTTTTTCTTGACATTTTGACTTTTTTCTCGAAGTGCACGATAAAAAAAATATTCCCCTCTCAAATATTTTTTCTCCTGCATGGCCCTAATACTCTTTCATACCTTCCTGATATTCCATCCTGGGAAGAGTTATATTGTTAACTGTTGTTGCATTGTCTTATTACACAGTTACGTAAAGTGACTACCAGATACTGAAAGCTAAGGTTATTCTGAAAAAATGTCAAAAGCAATCTCTCATAATATGATTTCCTACTCTTTTACAGCCAAAATAATAATAATAATAATAACCGATGTAAATCGCATTTTTGTTACGTAACGAAAGGGAGCAGAATCTGAACGGCTCGTAGAATCCACATCACACTGGACGGCTCATCCGGGCGGCTTTACAGACACTGCAGGATTTGGCTGCTTTCCTCCTTCTCTGAGTTGGCAGGCTGAGACCACTTTATGTTAAAGCAAGAAAAAACGTGTTTTTCATAATAGGTCCCCTTTAGTAAGCATTCAGAGTTAATCTAGGTTTATTACTAGATAGTAATGAATGTACATGTTTGTTAGGAAGGAAAATGATGTGAATTGAAACAGTTTTGAACTCAAGATGAATAAACGTTGCAGTTGATATCAGGAGAGATCTCAGAATAATTATTTATTTTAAGCCTCTAGAGATTTAGAAATGTAATTCCACTTAAGTAGTACTGTGGACAGAGTTCTTTCAGATGAGCCCAGGTAATTTTATCTAACAGGAACAACCTTCCTTTGTCATGAGTCTGAACAAGTCAACTTTCAATATTGTGCAGAATACTCTCAATACTGCCTGATAGATCAGACCTACATATAGAAAGAAATAGAAAGAGAGAAATAAATGATCCATTGGTCTTTCACATCCAAGGGGCAGCACCAACGTTTGCTTGTCAAACTACTTTGCAGGCACTTGGTTATTGCTACGACCAATCATTTCGCCTGCAAAAGCTAGGATTCATGACCGCCAAATATCAGCTATTGGGCATTTAGAATTTAACTTGTTGTGGATGGTAAATTGATGGGCAGAAAGTCCAAGTTTGTTTGTCTCTTTCCTTTTCATTGGAAGGAATGATTTGAGTGCCATCTTCTTTCAGTTTTCAAAGAAAAACCTTTAACTGTCAATGCCAAAATTGATTCAAACTACCGTTAATCCTCAGCTGCATCTACACTGTTTACATCCAGATTACATCACTGCTCTGTCCTCATCGTGTTAAACCTGCCAAGAGACGATCTCTACAAGGGTAGACTTCTTTGGTTGGCTCCACAAGACTTTGGGGCATAGTTGATGAGCTCCAACGGATAGTAGCTTGACATACTTTATTTAATTTGCTTTGCAGCAACACAAAATAAATGCTGCAACACCACCTGGAGATGCATCATCCATTAAGTTGAGTCATTGTGAAGAGGCGGGGGACAATTTTTAGATCTCTGGGCTAGTCAATAGACAAAGGGAGTACACTTTCCAGCATCTGCTTCCATAGAACTTGATCAGTACTTATGTTTATGGAAAAAATTGTGTGTGTATACGCTTGTACAGACTTAGAAGTAAGACATTCCTGTACACACATTACTAATTTCGAATGGAAAAATAAATCAATTAATTAAACTCTACCAGAAATCAGACAACACCGTTTTTCTCAAAAAAGATGCATTAACACTAAATCTTTGCTGTTGCTTTTTTCTGCTGACATGTCAACAGTTTATTTTGGTTCAGAATGAAGCCGGTCCTACGTCCAAATATCCTTTATATTTAATTGAATCACAACTTTATTTAAAGGAGCATGAGGCTCCTTTTAAGAAATGAGACTCAATAGCGCCACCCTTCACCACGACGCCCGTCAGGGGTACTGCAGCCAACAGCGAAGCCGGAACGGGAGAACGGGAGAACGGGGAGAACGTGCATGACGTCACATCCGCAGCCCAGCGCGGGAGATTCAGGCCCAGAATTGCAGCACATTTTGCAGCACACAGCCTGTTCAAGGCAACGGAGAGATACACTAGAGGGCTCATTGTTTTTGGTTTGGAACGCTTCATCTGACATCATTACTAGAAAACTTAAAACATATACAAATTTTTTTCATAAATCCTGCCTCAATCCTGCCTCATGCTCCTTTAACACTTTGCCACACACACACCGACATGCACACACATCTGAAGCTCACCACATTAACAAAATCAGTCATGAACCTCAGGTTGGTCAAAGATGAGCAGTACTTAATACATTTCTAGAAATGTAAAAAAAAAAATACTGTAATTTAAGTCCAAGTGACATTTTCTTAAGGAATAAATAAGGGTCAGTTGTTGAGGAATTGTCTGCAGTTACTTTGTAATCTATATTCCTGCAATTTCTTCTCTGTCTGCAGCTCTGTCTGAAAGGTGGTCTGCAGTCAAACGAATCAGAAATAAATCGTCTTTCTGCAGTTTTGTGCTGAGGTGTGAACGTTTTTATTTGTGCGTTGGATTGTAAATTCTGTGGAACAATTTTACTCCTATGATGAATTTCTTTGTTCCCAAGACTGTTGCTCCCTCTCATTCATTCATTCATTCATTCATTCATTCATTCATTCATTCATTCATTCATTCATTCATTCATTCATTCATTTACTCGCTAAGGCACTGGCAATGCTCAACCAATTAGAAATACTCCCAATTCCTACCCCAAGATTATCTGCTAGTTTCAAAAAATGTACTTCTTCCCAATCAGAGTACAGTCGTAATGGGTGATGAGTTTCTGCTGTACTGTGTTTAATTCCCGGTTTCTACAATGAAAATGCCGAGGTCAGGGATAAGGATCTTCCAAGGGGATTTAGCTCCAAGGAAAGTTATGACCGTCAAAATGTAGGCTTAGTTGAAGCCATGCTATTGTCAAATCCAAGGATAATTTATGTGGTACTGAGGACTAACATCAGAGTGAGATGTCGTTTACTCTCCACTCTCTGAGTGTTTGCATGTACAGCTGAGGTCAAACACGGGATCTTATTCATACATGTTGGAAGTCGGCTCTTGCTACAACGTCATTAAGCACTCTGATCTACTGCATATGTGGCATGCACAGAGATTGCAGATGGTCAAAAGGTTCTGTCTTTAAAAACAACTTTCCATTATATTTTTCTGCCCTATACATTTTAGCTGTTATGCTGAACCTGCTTAAGACAATGACTTTCTGCATGAAAATTCTTCCACATGCAACTGTTGACAAAAAAACAGCTGGGAAAAAAAAAGAAAGAAACAATATACGTTCCATGTTTGAATTAGGATTGTATTAAGGACATGAAAAACTACATTTACTGCAGACTTCTAGTGTACATTTCGACGAGAACATGAAAACATGAAAAATCCCATTAAACAAATAAACACACTGTGAAAATGTGATCTAAATACCAAGAGTAGTGTTGAAATCTAAAACTGTCAGACATTCAACAGAAAATGAACATATGCTACAGCTGTTTTGGAAATTGTCTTGTTGATGATTGTTTGATGGTTGCTTCTAGAGGAGAAGAAATATGTGAAAAGTGACTGATTTCAGCTTCTTGCATGAGACTTAATCTTTGGATTTTGTACTCTTGCTCACACATAGCAATGTAATCAATAACTGAGATGTAGAAACTGCAGTCTTTGCAAAAGGGGGCTTAAGGGTTCTGAGCAATTTGAAAATTTTGCTCTCTATGGGAAAAAAAAATCGTACAATTACATTTTGCAAAAAGAACTCTAAATACCAGGCACATTCTCTCTCCAAGCTCTGCAATTTAGTACTACTTAGCTTTTTCCTGTGGCTGATGTGACTCACAACACTATGGAACAGACTGACGGTCAGAAATGATCACTTGATCATCTTCTCAGCTCCTGTGCCTGCTTACCCATCATCCTCTTCAGTCCCATTAGATGAAGCTGAGTGGGGCTGGCTGATCGTCACACTGCAGGTTCTCATCCGCCCACCACTCTTACATGAGGCACTTTATTTCCTCTGCCTTTCATGATACTTATCTTCACAGAGGCTCACATTCATACAGAAACTAATGCATCCTGACATGCGAAACAAAGAAAAAAAGAATCACCACTCTTCTTCCGCTTTCAATATAGTCATGTCATGGTTAAAGAGTTGAGATTTAGCTCCAGGAAATGGGCCATTTTGGTTGGACAGTGTTGTTGCTGAAATGCAGACAAGAGCGTCATATCACTTGGATCATTTCCACTAAAATAAATATCAGTCATTTCAACAGATCAATTATGTGCATGTTTTGACTTGTGAAATATCATGTAATAACTAACCCTTTTCACCCACATGAAACCCATCACAGCAAGAAATTATCTGAGGTTTCTATTAAAAACAATTCTTCTGCTGTTTCTATGATCTGGTTTTGCCTCACTAAAAGGTACATGACGGTTAAATATCTGCAAAATGTGTTAAAAAAAACTTCCAACTAACCAGATCACCATTTCTGCATATATTCAAATGTTTTAAAGATTGTATTGTCTTTATTGTCTCAATGTACCTCCATAAAAAAATATGTTGAATTGCTCCTTCCTGAACATTTAATGAGAAAGTAACAAGTGATACTTTTCATTTTAACCAAATTAAAATAATATATGATGATTAAAGCAACATGATCTTAAATGTTGTAGTCAGTTTGCTCAAAACCCCACAAATTAATTTCAAATCTTCTTGAAGTCTGCTGACACACCTGCAAGTTCTGCTCAGAAACTCAGGAAACTTAATTCAACTGGACTCCAGACAAATTTCAAATTTTCCTTTTGGGATTAATAAAGGATTATTTACACTCAATAAGTGTGTGTCCACACGACTGGCACCAAACTGTTTTTCAAAGTTTATGTTGTAGTTTCATTGTCAAAACACATAAATCCCAGCTTAAAAAAAGTTGGGACACAGTATGGTATGTAAATAAAAACAAAATGCAAATATTAGAATATAGAAAACATTGAAAATACTGAAAGTGAGGAAATGTACAATCTTCATAAAAAAAGGCTTTTATTATTCTATTAAACCTATTATTACTATTAAATTATAATATTATTCTACTGCCACATTTTTACCAATCAAAGAGGCAACTTCAAGTTTTCTCATTTATGCAGTGAATATAATATATTATATATATATATATATATATATATATATATATATATATATATATATATATATATATATATATATATATATATATATATATATATATATATATATATATATATATATATATATATATATATATACCGGTATATAAAAATAATTTCACCGTGCATTTAATGTTGAAGTTAAAAGACAACGTGTTATTCCATGCTAAATAGATATGCTGAACTTGATTGAACATATGTGACTCCAGGATCTGTTATAAACAATTGCATTGCACCTATAATGTCTATAATGTATGAAACAGGAGCTAAAGCTTGTACTTTTGGACAGAACAATGTCACTGACTTCAGATAGAGAAATGTAAACCTTAAGAATGTATTTTGAGATATTTGAAAGATAATAATCAAAATTCCTCATCAAACTGTTGCTGTTGTTGCAGCGATGAACATCTCACACCCAGAGCTTTAAAATTCTTCCTGCATTGCCAGCAGGAGGTTTTTACTAAAAGTGCTGTTCAGGTGTGCAGTTTCCCTGTAGTATAACGCATGGTCGTCCTGCAGTGTCCCAGTGGAAACAGGAAGAGGGTGCTGTTTTATAAACCAGTGGAGGTGAAAAAGTCTTGCTGGTAGTGGCAGTGTGGAGCTTTATAGTATTATGACAATTGTCTCAAATGTATCATATAAGATGGACTTTTATGTCAAACCTTCCCAGTCGGGACTGCAGTGATGCAAAGTTGCTGGCTGAACAACTGACTTTTGACTGAATCCTCTTGTCGTCAGATCAAAGTTAAAAGAATAAACTAGAAGGGCAGAATTTTTTTTTCTCTTGAGGAGAAATACCTGGAGCCAGTTCGAATTTTTGAACCAATTTTGTGTTTTCATGGCTCACAAAATTACTATTATTTCTACATCATTATTATTTTGATAGCTAAAGAGTCTAATATCTTTGCAAAAGAAAAGTACCTGCAAAATTGGGTAGGATTTGATGTTTTAGAGAGAGAGAGTTAACTGCAGCAACTAAAACTGAGCTGTTTGCATAATGATGTCATATTATTTTCCTCCTGGTACACTTTCGGTCTATTAAGAAACAAGAGCGAGCCAATTTCCTCTGACGAGCCTGATCAACCTGTTTTTCCTACATCCAGTGTAATTTGAAATAAATTGGATTCGGTCCTGGTGGAGAGTATTTCATAAGTCTTGACACACCAGTGTGTGACCTTGTTTTGTCCTCCCTGAATGATATGGATGAGATAACGAGAAACCGAGCATCTTCCAGGGACACGCACGATACCGAGTGAAGAGGTGAATCTCATTCTGGCTTTCAAACTTCCCACTGGGAGGTTAATGAACGCTCAGGGAATACTACTAGGAGAGATATGTCCTCCTGTTTTCATTGTTAATCACTCAAGTGCAATACATTTGATGTTTATAAGACTAGGTGAACTCTAGAAAGAAAGAACTGTGTATGAATTATCCAACTTGTATTTGCAGAAATAAATAACACACAAGAGGATTTTCAGATTATTTATTTTATATCCTAAAAGACCCCCCTTCCCCCACCCCCCTCCATAGCTGGCAGAACATTTAAATCAGATATGGCTTGAATGAAAGTATTGTTGAGATCTCAGGAAGTGTAGTCGGCTTAATTTAATAATGCATAATATTTGGCCATTCAGAGCTGGGAATAACAGCAGCAGACTATACGCATTCAGATATTTGAAGGCAAGGTAAAAATCTAGATTTCAGTTTGAAAACAAAACTGAACATTTGTATATCCAAAGGTTTTAAAGTGACAAATTCAAGTCAGTTTGAACATTATTTTAACTGAATCATTTCCTCCTTGGTTTGGGTCTCCATAGTGGATCATTGTGATCCACATAAAGATTTGGCCTATGGTCAGTAAATACCACTCCAAAAGGTGGGACGCTGTGTAAAATGTAAATAAAAACCGAATGCTATGATTTACAAATCTCATAAAGCCATGTTTTTTTTCCCAGTAGGGCATAAACAGCATGCAAGATTTTGAAACATTTTGCCATTTCTTGGAAAATATTAGCTCATTTAGAATTTGCATCTCAAAAAGTTGGAACGGGGCAACAAAAAGGCTGGAACAGTAACTGGTACAAAAAGCCCAAGGAGAGTTTGACAACTAATTAGGTTTCGTAGGTGACAGGTCAGTGACACGATTGGGTATAAAAGGTACATTTCAGAGCCTCTCGGATTTGAAGATGGCTAGAGGTTCACCAATCTGAGAGAAACAGCGACATAGAATTGTGGAATCATTTTTAGAAAATGTTCCTCAATGTAAAATTGTGAAGACTTTGAAGATAACACCATTTACAGTGCATAATATTATCAAAAGATTCAGAAAATTAGGAGGAGTCTCTGAACGCAAGGAAGGACGAAGGTCAAAATTTGATGCTCATGATCTTGGGGGCCTCTGGTGGCACTTTATTAAAAACAGACATGATTCTCTACTGGAAATCGTTGCTTGGGCTCAGGAACACTACCAGAGATCACTGTCTGTGAACACAGGTCACTGTGCAATCAATAAATGCAGCTTAAAGCTCTACACGATCCAGAAACACTGCCATCTTCTCTCATTTGAAATGGTCTGAGGCAAACTGGAAAACTGTACTGTGGTCCGATGAATGAAAACACAAAATTCTATTTGAAAACCACGGATGCCGTGTACTGTGGGCTACAGAGGAGAGGAAACATCCAGAATGTTACCAGTACTTATTTCAAACACCTGCATCTCTGATCGTATGGGGTTGCAACATGATGCATCCATCACGACAGCATGGCTTCACAGGACAAGAGTTCAGGTGCTGTACTGGCCTGCCTGCAGTCCAAACCTTTCAGCAATAAAAATATTTGGAGAATCTTGAAACAAATAAAAATAAATAAAAACAAATTTAAAAAAAGATGACAAAGAAAGCCCAGGACTGTTGAGCAGCTAGAATCCTGTGTAGAATGGAACAACATTCCTCTCCTAAAACTCTTGCAACTGGTCTCCTCACTTCTTAGACGTTTAAAAATAGGCAGCTGTTAAAAGAAAATGCTACACAATGGTAAACATTGTCCAGGGTTTGGTGAAATTGCAAAATGTCTGTTTCAACATCTCATATGTTGTTTATATTCAATTGGGTTTAGGATTTTGCAAATTATTTAATTCTGTTTTATTCACATTTTACACAATGTTCCCAACAAACAACAATTGGGGTTGTTTACGTTGTTTTTTTTTTCAGAAATAATTCTAACTTTACTTTATTTCACATTATTCATATACAAATATTATATATTACTGCCCTTCGATAATCAATAAAGTATTGCCGAATTGACATTTGAATGTATTTTTTTTAATTATTTTTTCTGTAAAAATAAAATAAAATAAAACAAAATAAAGACTTCATCTGAGAAGAAGAATTTTGATTGAGATCCAGATCCTTTTCAGCTTCTAGCATAGAAATGACCCACAATAAATCACTTGTTCCAACACCTCCTGCTGGCAATGCAGGACGAATTTTAAAGCTCTGGGTATGAGATGTTCATCGCTGCAACAACAGCAACAGTTTGACGAGGAATTTTGATTACTATCGTTCAAATATCTCAAAATACATTCTTAAGGTTTACATTTCTATATCTGAAGATCAGCAACATTGTGATGTTCAAAAGTACATGCTTTAGTTCCAGCTTCATACATTATAGACATGACGGTGCAATGCAAGTGTGTTAATAAATGCTGGAATCACAAATGTCCACTCAAGTTCAGCATATCTATTTAGCATGGAATAACGCGTTGTCTTCTAACTTCAAGATACATTTTTCATGATATTACAGTCATAATAAAAATTAATTGAAAAAAAAAAACCCTGACAATTTCTATATGATCTCATAACACATTTTTGTCAAATGCTAACTCGTCCAAAATTGTGCAGCAAGGCTTCTGACCTGCTCAAATAGAAGGGCTCATCAGCCCAACTCTTCACTGGCTCCCCATCCCTTTTCGTTTTAACTTTAAAACTTTGGTGCTAACCTTTAGAGCTCTGCATGGTCAGGCCCCCTCCCACATCAAGGACCTACTACGCCTTTACACTCCATCTCGGAGGCTGAGATCCTGTGACCAGAGCCTACCCAGTGTCTCTCGTACCCGCTTTAAGACGCGAGGAGATGGCTCTCTCCAGGCCATTGCACCGAGGCTTTGGAACAATCTCCCGTTGTCTCTTCTCTGGACTCCATCGATGCTTTTAAGAGCAAACTTAAAACCCGCCTGTTCCTCCAAGCTTTTAGTGAGAAGGTTGTTTTATGACCACCATGTTGATTTTATGTACATTTATTAAACATTGCCGCTGCTGCTGTGTGAAGGCTTTACAGTTCTTAATTAGATGCTTGGTGCTATGCAAAATGACACTAGGTTAGTGGTTTGTTTGCTCTTTGGAAGTTTCTGTGTATAACTCACTGTAATCCATTATTTTCATGTAAGTAGTGCAGTCACCAGTAATCTGCTATAAGAAAAAAAATAAAGGTTACTTGCCAATACTTGTTGTCCACCATGTTATTTCGTATAATGGTACTTGTGTTTTAGATCAGGGAGACATGCTTAATATATTTTCACAGGCTTACTTATCAAAAGAGTAATTTATAAATCATGACACTACTTCTTTGTACAAGTGGTGAGAGGATTGTTTTATGAACATCATGTTGATTTTATGTACTTTTATTCTAGGAGCTTTTATCGGTAATGTCTTGTTTTTATCATATTTCTACTTTTATTGTAGTGTTTTATTTGTGTTATTATTTTTAAATGTCACAGGATTGAATTGTGCTGTACAAATGAACTTGCCTTGAAGCACCTTGTGACATTCCGTTGTCTGTGAAAGGTGCTATATAAATAAAATGTACTTACTTACTTACTAACTCGGTTAATTATGGAAGAGCATTAGGGCCATGCAGGAGAAAAAATATTTGAGAGGGGAAGATTTTTTTTTTATGGTGCACTTCGAGAAAAAAAGTTGAAATGTCGAGATTAATGTTGAAATACAATTTCAAGAAAAAAGTCGAAATTTCGTGAATAAATTCAAAATTTAGCCTTTTTACTCAACATTTCAACGTTATTCATGAAATCTTGCCTTTTTTCTCGACATTGTACTTCCAACATTAATCTCGACATTTCGACTTTTTTCTTGACATTTCGACTTTTTTCTCCAAATTGTACTCTCGACATTTCGACTTTTTTCTCGACATTTCTGCTTTTTTCTCGACATTTCAACTTTTTTCTCCAAATTGTAATTCAACATTAATCTCAACATTTCGATTTTTTTCTCGACATTTCAACTTTTTTCTCAACAATGTACTTCAACATTAATCACACATTTCAACTTTATTCACGAAATTTTGACTTTTTTCTCGACATTTCGACTTTTTTCTCCAAATTGTATTTCAACATTAATCTCGACATTTCGACTTTTTTCTCGACATTTCGACTTTTTTCTCGACATTTAGACTTTTTTCTCCAAATTGTAATTCAACATTTATCTCGACATTTCGTCTTTTTTCTCGACATTTCGACTTTTTTCTCGACATTTCAACTTTTTTCTCCAAATTGTATTTCAACATTAATCTCGACATTTCGATTTTTTTCTCGACATTGTACTTCAACATTAATCTCAACATTTCGCCTTTTTTCTCGACATTTCGACTTTTTTCTCCAAATTGTATTTCAACATTAATCTCGACATTAAGACTTTTTTCTCAACATTTTGACTTTTATCTCGAAATTGTACTTCAACATTAGTCTCGACATTTCGACTTTTTTCTCGACATTTCGACTTTTTTCTCAACATTTTCGACTTTTTTCTCGAAATTGTACTTCAACATTAATCTCGACATTTCGACTTTTTTCTTGACATTTCGACTTTTTTCTCGACATTTCGACTTTTTTCTCCAAATTGTATTTCAACATTAATCTCGACATTTCAACTTTTTTCTCGACATTTCGACTTTTTTCTCGACATTTTGACTTCTTTCTCCAAATTGTATTTCAACATTAATCTTGACATTTCGACTTTTTCTCCACATTGTACTTCAACATTAATCTCAACAATTTGCCTTTTTTCTCAACATTTCAACTTTATTCACGAAATTTTGACTTTTTTCTCAACATTTCGACTTTTTTCTCAGAATTGTATTTCAACATTAATTTCGACGTTTCGATTTTTTTCTCGACATTTCGACTTTTTTCTCGACATTTTGACTTTTTTCTCGACATTTCGACTTTTTTCTCCAAATTGTATTTCAACATTAATCTCGACATTTCAACCTTTTTCTCGACATTTCGACTTTTTTCTCGACATTTCGACTTTTTTCTCCAAATTGTATTTCAACATTAATCTCGACATTTCAACTTTTTTCTCCAAATTGTAATTCAACATTAATCTCGACGTTTCCATGTTTTTCTCGACATTTCGACTTTTTTCTCGACATTGTATTTCAACATTAATCTCGACATTTCGACTTTTTCTCGACATTTCGACTTTTTTCTCAACATTTCGACTTTTTTCTCGAAATTTTACTTCAACATCAATCTCGACATTTCGACTTTTTTCTCGAAGTGCATAATAAAAAAAAATCTTCCTCCTCTAAGATATTATTTTTATTTTTCTCCTGCCTGGCCCTCTTCCGTAATGAAACACATATACGTATTTTCTGGACTATAAGCCGCACCTGTATATAAGCCGCACCCGCTCTATTTAAAAAAAAACAATAAAAAAAAGATATACAAGCCGCACCTGTATATAAGCCGCACCCACTTTTATTTAAAAAAAAAAAGATATGCAAGCCGCAGATATTTATGTTGTTAGATTAGATATTTACTACATGTACAGAACGATTTTGAAGTGTAAATGATGTACATGTTTGTACCTAAATAGATCCTTTCCTAACAGTGTCTTTTAACACGGCAGCAACTTTGCTGATTAAAACTGGACTGAACCAAGAGAAAATAACCGGTATTTATTTATCTATTCTAGTTTGAAATCTGCTTCTACCTACTTCTATCTGCTAAAGAAGAAGTAGCGTATTCTTCTTTGCATTTATTTTGTCTTAGTTTTTATTCTAATTCCGGTTAGCACTCCCCCTAGCGGTGGAAGAAAAATCCACAGAATAGCCGCACCTTTGTATAAGCCGCATGGTTCAAAACCTAGGAAAAAAGTAGCGGCTTATAGTCCAGAAAATACGGTAATACATCCATGATATACCGACGGTATATCATGGATGTATTATATGTGTTTCTATACTATACTCACCACGGTATAATACCGTGTTGAGTGCGGGTGTTGCGGGTGTACTGTCCCTTTAAGAGCCGCCGCCCCCTGCAGCGGCGTCACTGCGCAGAACAGTTTGAACCAAAGAGCGGAGCTAAGAGCGGAGTGACCTTCCTCCTCCTCAGTCTGAGAGCAGCTGCAGCATGACCCGCTCCCCGCTCCGCACTCCCCACAGCCTCAGACATGAACAACAACCTCATTGGAGATGAAGTCGGGTAAGGCGTTTCACGAAGCCCCCACCCCTCCTGGATACGCCGGAGAAAAAAGTCGAAATGTCGAGAAAAAATTCGAAATGTCGAGAAAAAAGTCGAAATGTTGAGATTAATGTTGAAATACAATTTGGAGAAAAAAGTCGAAATGTCGAGAAAAAAGTCGAAATGTCGAGAAAAAAGTCCAAATGTCGAGATTAATGTTGAAGTACAATTTCGAGAAAAAAGTCGAAATGTCGAGAAAAAAGTCGAAATGTCGAGATTATTGTTGAAGTACAATTTCGAGAAAAAAGTTGAAATGTCGAGCAAAAAGTAGAAATTTCGTGAATAAAGTTGAAATGTTGAGAAAAAAGGCGAAATGTCGAGATTAATGTTGAATTGCAATTTCGAGAAAAAAGTCGAAATGTTGAGAAAAAAGTCAAAATTTCGTGAATAAAGTTGAAATGTTGATTAAAAAAGGCGAAATGTCGAAATTAATGTTGAATTACAATTTGGAGAAAAAAGTCGAAATGTCGAGAAAAAAGTCGAAATGTCGAGAAAAAAATCGAAATGTCGAGAAAAAAGTCGAAATGTCGAGATTAATGTTGAAATACAATTTGGAAAAAAAAGTCGAAATGTCGAGAAAAAAGTCGAAATGTCGATATTAATGTTGAAATACAATTTGGAGAAAAAAGTCGAAATGTCGAGAAAAAAGTCAAAATGTCGAGATTAATGTTGAAGTACAATTTCGAGAAAAAAGTCGAAATGTTGAAAAAAAGTCGAAATGTCGAGAAAAAAGTCAAAATTTCGTGAATAAAGTTGAAATGTTGAGAAAAAAGTCAAAATGTCGAGATTAATGTTGAAATACAATTTCGAGAAAAAAGTCAAAATTTCGTGAATAAAGTTGAAATGTTGAGAAAAAAGGCGAAATGTCGAGAAAAAAATCGAAATGTCGAGAAAAAAGTCAAGATTTCGTGAATGACGTTGAAATGTTGAGTAAAAAGGCTAAATTTATAATTCACGAAATTTCGACTTTTTTCTTGAAATTGTATTTCAACATTAATCTCGACATTTCGACTTTTTTTTCTCGAAGTACACCACACAAAAAAAAATCTTCCCCTCTCAAATATTTTTTCTCCTGCCTGGCCCTGATACTCTTCCGTAATGAAACACATATAATACATCCATGATATACCGTGGTGAGTGCGGGTGTTGCGGGTGTACTGTCCCTTTAAGAGCCGCCGCCCCCTGCAGCGGCGTCACTGCGCAGAACAGTTTGAACCAAAGAGCGGAGCTAAGAGCGGAGTGACCTTCCTCCTCCTCAGTCTGAGAGCAGCTGCAGCACGACCCGCTCCCCGCTCCGCACTCCCCACAGCCTCAGACATGAACAACAACCTCATTGGAGATGAAGTCGGGTAAGGCGTTTCACGAAGCCCCCACCCCCCCCGGCTCCACCGCATTACAGCGAATCTAGCAGTTAACAAGCTGACATTTGACAGCTAACGTTAGCCGGCGAGCTACGTTAGCTTCGGCATTAAGCCGGAGGAAAAAGAGAGCAGAAAAGTGAAAGTAGTCCTCCAAAGTGAGACAAGTGTTCGCGGTGCTGTTTAGCGGTGAAATGTGACAGGCTCGTCTGCAACGTTGTTTCTCCGTTAGTTGTCAGTGTGACACATGGAAGTGTAGTCACTTTATTTCAATGTTGTTCCCAGTTAGCTGAAGTGGCGGAGCTAACGTGGCTAACGGTGTTGCCAGTAGTCGAGAGTCTCCTGCTCTTGCTCTGCTCTCAGGACATTTAGCGGGCACTGCTGGAGCATCTTCGTCCGCTCTCGGTTTTTTTGCACCAACGCATGCATTCTTTATCCGTTGGTTTAATGATTAAAACCGCCCCCGAACTTCTGAAGCCTGAATTATGCCTCTGCGTTAAATCGACGCAGAGCCTACGCCGTAGGGTTACGCCGTAGGCTTACGCGGCGACGCGCACCCATACGCCGTAACGCTGTGCGTCGGTTTAACGCAGGACCATAAATCAACCTTAATGATGCAGCCGGCAGCGGAGCTCCGCTGCAGCTCTGCGCCGCTCTGGAGCAGTGGGAGCCGGGCAGCTTTGTGGACTCGGTGTGCTTCACCTCCGGGGGCCACTTACGTGGCAGGACGTTTGTGTAAAGAGTTTTATTGTTAGGTTATTTGAATGCAATGCTGATGAAGAGACGAGATGTGAACATGAGTCATTTAAACAGCCAGGATTGTAAATGTTGCTGCGTGTGTCAATGTCCCGATGCTGCACCAGCTCCAGGCAGGTTTTTATTCTTGTGCATCCCTATTTTCTGGCGTCTGCGTCCTAAGTATTTGCAGTCTTTGAAAAAGCTACACTGTTAACCCGAATAAGTTCACAGAACTCAGAATTTTTGATGCAACGAGTTACCCAAAAAATTGAGTTATATTTTTAAATGTTTTAAGTTAACAACTTAAAACTTTCTATTTCCCAGAACTCATAATCCGTGGGAAATACACTCAAAATGTGTAATATTCCTCAACTCATAATCTGTGGGAAATACACTCAAAATGTTATAGACTTAAAAATTGCTTTCTTTATGAACCTTCTTCCTGTGACTGGATCCTGATGTTTCACACTTTGTCCTTTTACTCTCTTGGTGATGATCAGTGATGACTCAATGATAACTTTTTCTTTGTAGGAAACTTTTTGTGGGTGGGTTGGACTGGAGTACGACACAAGGTAAGTCACATCGTATTACTTGGCCCGTGCACTTCTTGAAGGTATTATTAAACCAACTAGAGTTGACAACTCATTAGTAATAGGAAGGTAAGATCACAAGTGGGTCGCACTTCACAGGGTTGTGACACAGGTTTGATTAGATACTAGTGACACTGATTATTGTTTTAGGTTAATATTAAAAGGTGTGGAGTGTCAGTGTGTGGTCTGGATGGTTTGAATTAAGGAAATAAAAAGCAGCAAAACAAAAACAAAAGCTGAAAGGAAGTACGGTACTGTTTTGTTTCTACCTAGCACAGGTGCCTTTCTTTTTTTTCTTTTTTGTGCTTTTTTTTTCTTCTTAATGTTGTTTAATTTTTTTTCGAGAAAATACGCAAGGTACATTCTTTCATGGAGTGTTAATGACATGTATATAGATATAGCCAGTATCTGTATGTATTAATGCTGTTTACATCCACAGTAGATGGCCTGAAATGGTCCAGAGATTACATAGTTTTGCTTAAAGCCCTTTGTTGGCTCATGGTTGGTTTCCCGTTGTGTAACTTTGCACAAGTACTTGTTACCAGCCCTGTTAACCGTAAGATCTGAGCTACAGTTCTGTGTAACTCCCTGCTTGTTTTTGCACTGATGCCCCAGGGCTTTTCAGCAATAAGATAGCCAATCACGGTAACTTGCTCCAAAGTTATTCCTCATTTGTTCAAACTTGCTCGCCTTGCTTGAGTTGCCCCTGTGGGTGTATGAAGGCTTTACAGTTCTTAGTTGGATGTTTGGTGCTATGGAAAATGACACTAGGTTAGTGGTTTGTTTGCTCTTTGGGAGTTTCTGTGTAGAACTCAATATAATAATAATATAATTCAATATTTTTGTGTAAGTAGCGCAGTCACCAGTAATCTGCTGTAAGAAAAAAAATTAAGGTTACCTGCCAATTTTTATTTTCCTGCGAGTTATTTTGTGTAATGGTACTTGTGTTTTTTTTTTTTATTTCCACACCTGTCTTGGTTCCAGTAACAGTTTTGGATCAGGGAGACATGCTTAATATATTTTCACAGGCTTACTTATAAAAAGAGCAATTTATAAATTATGACACTACTTCTTTGTATTTTTCAGAAGGCTTATCCAAATCCTGATTTCATGTTTGCAGTGTTGCTGCAGTGTTGCTGCATTGTTCTATGCTTGACTTTATAAAATGCCACTGTAATTTCTGTCTTTTCTTTCCTCAGAGACACTGAGAAACTATTTCTCACAGTATGGAGAAGTAGTAGATTGTGTTATCATGAAGGACAAAACTACAAATCAGTCGCGAGGCTTTGGCTTTGTTAAGTTCAAAGACCCCAATTGTGTACGGACAGTGCTGGAGACAAAGCCACATAATCTCGATGGAAGAAATGTGAGTATTTTAATTTGAAGAACTAGATAGGCAAATCAGTCAGAATAATCTGCCTTTGCTTTGTGTGAGCAGTTTAGAAAAACGTCATACTGTATTTCATCATCCACAGTAGTTAGAAGCTTATTGTTAGGGGAAGGACGGCTTTTCTTTGGGTGGTGTATGTACATGCCTGAAACCAACTGAACAGAGTACATTTTGCACAAATTGATGTTCATTTGTCCAACAACACTTAACTGTTTAATGTCGAATTAGAAAAAGTGAGAACAAACAAGGTGGGACTGTATATGTAAGGGATAATGCCCGACAAGGTGTACATTATCAGAAATATATGGACGGCACGGGGGCGTGAACCGTCCGACGCAAAGCGGAGGACTTCGCGGAGACAAACCGGAGGTTCACGCCCCCGCGTCATCCATATATTTCTGATAATGTACACCTCGTCCACCTCGCGGTTACCACCTGGCAGTTGATCCAGCCCAATGATATTAAAGTTATCAGGCAATTTGACCGAACTTGTTTTCTAGGTGTAGGTTATCACTTTTAACCTACACCTGCCAGCCAATCAGAATCGAGTATTCACACAGACCGTGGTATAAAATAATATCATATACCGGTGTGTGTGTGTGTGTGTGTGTGTGTGTGTGTGTGTGTGTATGTGTATATATATATATATATATATATATATATATATATATATATATATATATATATATATATATATATATATATATATATATATATATATATATATATATATATATATATATAGAGGGTTGTTTAAACAAT
This sequence comes from Cololabis saira, assembly GCF_033807715.1. NCBI lineage: Eukaryota > Metazoa > Chordata > Actinopteri > Beloniformes > Belonidae > Cololabis > Cololabis saira. The sequence continues at coordinate 29,069,371 of NC_084599.1, forward strand.
GTGCTAATTAAAAATAAAGGACAAGGAAGATGGACATTTCATTCAAAGAAACATCTTTTAATGAGCTTACTTCAATTGAATTTAGCTTTACTCCCAGCTTCTTAAGCTGAATGCCTCCAAAATATCTGCAGAGTCCTTTGAGACGTTTCCGGCAGAATATACTGTTTAAAATGTCGACTTGACGGGGAAATCTAAGACGACTTTTGCGTTTAGGTGACGCTGGGTTAATGAGTTGTTGCTTTGCGAAACGTTGTAGCATGACAATTAGAAATAAGAAAGTGATAATGGTCAGCGATTGGCTGAGCCGGCAGCCAATCAATCACATTTGAAAGAAATGTATTGCTTTATATAAACTCTCCTGGTGTGGTATAAAAAACCCCCACAGACCTCAGAGTTGGCATGGATATGAAATCAAACTATTGAGACCAACATTTTTTTTTAATCAACTTGTAAATATATTTATTTCTGCTCTAAAGTTGGACATTTTAACATGGGAGTTGATGGAGATTCACTCACTTTTGCAGTCAGTCTCTTTCGGTTAGTCGAGGAACTGCAACTAATCTTAGTTCTACATGAGTGTCAATGCGAAAGTGAGATGGTTGGTGCTTCGTTGCATCAGCCTCTGCGATATTGTTTACCTGGTGCTGTACTCTACATGTGCAACTCTCAGCAGAGATAGGATGGAAAAGAAATGTCCGACTTAGTTGCAAAACGCGTGTAGTGACTATAGCAGCTGAACACTATTGCATATAGGCAATTCTCAGCAGAGATGGGAAGGAAGGTGATGCCTCACTCTGTTGAAATGTTTTTTTAATTATTTTATATATTTTTAATTATAATATTTTTGTCGAATTATCGTTGCACCCCTTGAAATGAGATTTAACATTTTATTTGCCACTTACTTAATTTCTCATCACTATTTACTGAATGTACTATTATTGAGACTAAATTATTGAGAATAAATTATAATGGAGCAATGAAGAACATTTGAAGGTGCCTTTATTTGAGGATAATGGGAAACATTTTTTTCTCCTTCTGCCGTCAGATTGACCCGAAGCCATGCACTCCCAGAGGAATGCAGCCTGAAAAGTCTCGAACCAAGGAGGGCTGGGTAAGACGAATCTGATTCTACTGGCAGGCTAGTTTAGGTGTGCTTGATGGAATAAGGCTCAACATTCTCTCCATCTTCTCCACCTAATGAGGTTGGACTTTAAAAAAATAATTACAAATTTCTATTCTTCATGCATATTGCATGATGCAGTTTAAAGCTATGCTAGAAATTAATTTGACGTTTTAATGAATCCTACGAGCAGCTGAGAAACGTCCATTGACCTCTAGTACTGACCAAAGGACTGCAACAATATCTGTGTCTCTCTGGTACTGCTTTTGTCTGAATATGACTGACAAGGTCACGCTACCCAGATGTTGTGGGGAAAAAAAATCTTATCAAGATGTGTCAAATGTTGGAATTAGACCATGATTGAGTTGTATTGTTTTTATTGCTTTTCTGTCTGAAATATGTTACTAATGTTTTCATTTTTTGAGAAAACAAATTTTCATGATGAGTTAGATTGTGTTAAATAAAATCCCTGAGTGTTTAGTAATTTGTGGGCCAATTAACAATATTGATAGCCCCTTGTAGATTTATTATAGTAATTTTGTCTCTTTTTGGCAAAAGGTTTGAGTTGTATTTCTATTGTCACTAAAAGAAATGTAAAAATCCCTTGTTTTGCTGTAAACACACTGTGTGTCAGAAGCATTTGTAAAAGAAGACCTCTTTCCTGCTACTGGCCCTTCTGCCACTGCATTTCAGTCATGTAGCAAGTACCAAACACTTTACTTTAAAACCACAAGATGCAATTGTTATGAATCACTGTTCCAAGCAGCCTCCAGCCTCGATGGCCTGAGTGCAGTCCACTGCAGTGGTGAAATACTCAGTGGAAGAAGCCGTGTTCTCTGATCTGTAGAGCCTAGTGTTAGCATTGACATGTCATGTTAAGAATTATACCCCAGGGCAAGAGGCAAACCTAATTTCTTCTGCACTGTCTGAATAGATGATGGCTAATTGGCCCCCTCCCAGAGTGATCCTTTAACAGACATTGAAATCCATACGCTCCCTGTTTTTTTTCAGAAGGGCAGCAAAGCTGATAGCAATAAATCAAAGAAGATATTTGTAGGTGGAATCCCCCATAACTGCGGCGAGCCTGAACTCAGGGACTATTTCAATAGATTCGGAGTGGTGAGTATTTCCAAGTGCATGATGTCTGTTCGTATTGTCGTTAAGACTGCTTGAATGAATATGACATTGAACAGGGTCAATATTACAGCATACATGGGGGTTTACTGACGGGAACAGGGCAAACTGTGTTAATCAAAGCAGAATTGTAAACTGAAACAAAAAATGGGACCCTTTCTGGTTTCCTAAACTGAGCCACTGTTTCCCTTTGTCCCGTTCAAGGTCACAGAGGTGGTAATGATCTATGATGCGGAGAAGCAGAGGCCCCGAGGTAAAAGCTGATCCAGTTTTTTTTTGCTCTCCCTCCTATATTACTTACCAATTTAAATCTCATGACAAACTATTCTGGCCCAAAGAGAAGCCCCCTTCAAATTAGTTCCACACCCAACACCAAAACCTATAACAAGAATTTTCTGTATGGCAAATACAAACCGAGTAAAACAAAAATCAATAAAATTGCAATTAGTTTAGCTTCAACCAGTCTTTTTTTTTTTTTTTTTAATTACAGAAAAAAAACGACACATATTGTAATGCATTAAGTTCCTAAATTTAGAAGAAGGAAGATCTTTCACCTAATGTATAAAACACATAATGTGTTACAGTGCAGTATTTTCACATAGTTAAAGTAATTTAAATAAACTTCACCTCATGGTACATGGTTTCCTTTAAAACATGAGATTCCATTGACTCTTCAGAAGCAGGTCCTAGAAACGGTATGCTTTGAATGGTAGTTTATTATTACCCACCTTATTATTACCCACCTTTTTTTTTCCTTTTTCCTTGAATGTGTTTAAACTTGAAAATCATTTTCAAAATACAGATAGGAAATCAGTTTTGTTATGAGCCTTTAGTAACGGACCTTTGAACAATTGCTGGTTTTGAGATGACAAGGGTGGAAATTTTTTAAATGCGTTTTCACAAGAGCAGCTTTGCTGGACTAAACAGAACAGCTGTTTTCAAGTTAATTTTTTAAATAACAGTTCTGTTCACAATATCAGGATTTATTTTATATTTCAGGATTATTATATTAATATACTGTATATATTTTTAAGATTTTGTTTAAAAATGTTTCTCTTCTCATAAAAATTCTATATTGCACGTAAAATATCTTCATACATTTAATTAGAAATTTGTATTATAATGCTTTATGTTCCAGGGGGACAAACAAAACTACTAACTGTGAAGAGAGCGATTGTAGGAAAGTAGGTGCTCCAAAAAGTGCAGCACTTAATCAAACCATGCAGCTGGCATAATGAGAACAGTTGTAGCATCTTAAGGAGAATTTGTCCTTCAGAAAGGGTGGCTGCTGCCCAAAATGTAGGAGGCCAATGTGGTATTGTTATCACAAGAACAATGGTATTCTTTTGAAAAGATTCTAGGTCTTTGACATTTGAGAATTAAAAATAAATAAAAATTTTAAACCCCATCTCTACATTGCGGAAATGGAAAACTTTTGTTTGCTCAGTGAGGTCATAGATACATTTTTATGTCTTTGATATGTGTTGACACTTTTAACATGAATGTTCCCCAGGGAATCAGACCTGTGCCACTGGCAGCGTTGGTGTCAGAGTCGACATACTGAGTTACAGTCACAGCTGTTTCATCTGTATTTGTCCTACATAGCAATCATGCAGTGGCAACTGACCCCCAACATGTTTCACTTAAACCGTGTTCGTTCTCTGTTGGGAGAAACCCAGAATAGTTTGTCATTGAAATTACACTTGATTTAGCACACCAGTAACAATCATTACATAATCTTTTAATCTTTTTTAAATAATTTATTTTTGATAAAATATTATATTTTCAATATTGGAATAAGTTTTCTTTACCTTGATTTAGAAGTAATTAATACATGTATCTTAGTATATGTTTTCCCATATGTAGAAAGTTAAGTATTTTTGTAAGTAAGCCCTTTCTATTTTTCTTTCTTCTGTCCCCCTTCTTCTTGTGAATGGTTTGAATGTGATTAACGGTGTCTCTTAAGATTTGTCTTTTCTCCTTTAGGTTACTGTGCATTCACAGATAGCACAGAGGTACAGGCCAAATGTAAAAGTTTCTATCTTTTTATTCTTTCTGAGTGGGGTTTACATAAGGTGCATCTTTTTAAAAATCTTTTTATTTTAATTTACTTATTTTTCGACTGCTGAAAGATGGTCTGTTATCGGTAACTAGGGAAAAATGGCTCTCTGATGTTTTTTGGGTTTGGTAAATGCACGTTAAGCAGCTGATCTTTTTAGTCACAACATGTGTGATACGGATTTCCACCGTTCAAGGATACTTATTTTAATTTGAACATTAATTGTCTCTTTTTACTTATTAGTTTGGTTAGTAAACTGTAAGCCAATGGTGTAAAATGTTATATAGTCAATCTTCGATATTTAGTTTACTTCATGGAAAAGTAAGGAAACAAAGTGTCAAGTACTTCACATTTAATTCTCAGTTTTTCTTTGTATAGCAGAAAAAAAAACAATTGTCTCCTTTAAGCAACCTAAATTATAATATTAAACAAAAGTAAGTCTACAGCAATTTGATAAATTATTTTTATTAATCAGAGCCTACAATTTCAGTTTTCAGTTTAACCAAGTTAAGTCAAACCTGTCAATAGTGCCAAGTTGGTATTAAATTTAGGTTAGGGATGTGTCATTGACAGATGTTGTTATTATTAGCAGTAGAGCATGACGAGTGGGAACGCTTGGCATGGTACTAGAGGTCTCTGAAATCTCACTTGTCTCATGGGAGGCTTAATTGGATTCAGGTTAGGCCCCAAGTGGAGATGTGCACCAATTCTGCCACTACCAAAAGATAATCGCGATGAAAGTAGATCACTGCACAGTGCAGCGGCATGTTCAGGTTCGGAAGACTTGCGTTGCATATCATTAAACAAACTAGTTTTTTGAACAGTTGGCATGGCCAAAATGTTGGTTTGAACTATGTTCTGTTGATGCACTTTGTATATTCCCCACCCTGAGGAAAATTAGCAACTCATAATTTTGAAAAAAACAAACAAACAAAAACCCAATTCAAAACATTATGGCCTATGTCTTTGTGTTACCATTGTGAGGAATATTTTAATTGCCCATTTTAGGCTTATCCTGGCTGACTCAAAAGTAAAAAAAAAAAAAAAAAAAAAAAAAATCAAATTTGGGAAAGCTTGGAGAAAGCTTTAGGCATTTTACAATTTGTGTTTCTCCATATTTTTGTGATGCATTAACAATGGCTGCTGCGAGTGTGTGCTCCACAGCAATATGTCAAGGGACAGATCAAGGTGGGGTTTGGATGAAACGGCATGAAGTAATAACAAAATGTGATATTGTTTCAATTGACATTTATCAGCTAAATGTTCAGTCTCATCAAAAGTTGGAAAAATTGACTTAAATGACCTTTTTGTGTGACATTTCACATTAAATCAAATGCTACACCTGTCATCCTTCATGTTTAACAGTTAAGAAATCCATAATTGTCAACTTGACCAATATGTCTGCACAGTAAAGAGAGCGGTTTCCTTCAATCCCCCAGGCATTAGTCTTGGATTTGTGTTGTTCTACACGTCTGCGACATCATCCGAACCCCAGGAGCCTCTTGCTCAGTCTTGATGGATCCTCACTCTGCTGAAGCCCAATACTGTTCTTCATCTTGTGTTGTCACAACCCCCCCTGCTACCTTGATTCACTCTTGGTCGTTGGCTAGGTTTTGGATTTATTACTTTCGAGGCCGAACAATCAGTGGACCAGGCTGTCAACATGCATTTTCACGACATCATGGGCAAAAAAGTGTGTAGTTGTAGTTTTATTTTACCCTTAAAATCAAACAGAGGCTTGGGCGATGGAGTGATAGTAGTACTGTGATGCTGTCGTATTACATAAAATATATTTTCCAGTGAATTTTGGCTGATGATAACAGCATCAGCAACAGCTCAAATTCAGCTTCTTGCACTCGAAAGTAGTTACATGTAGGATGACAAATTTACTTATTATAGTGCATGCACTTTTTACTCGTAAGCTTTCATTCTTTCCTCTCGCAGATTCAGTTGTCGCCCAAGGCTTTGTTTAAACTGACCACTCCTTTAGGGTGCAATATATCTGACAAAAGAGCAATAAGTTCATTGTATTTTCCTTTTGAGTCTTTCGATTTGCTGAATATGTGTACAAATTGTAACAAAATAAGGACTATACAGAATAAAATAAGAATCTAAATCTGAAATGATTTTCTTCACCTAAAGGATTGGTCCAATCAGTTTTTTTTTTTTGTTTTGTTTTTTTTTTAATGTTTTGTTTGCAGGTCACTTACATGTCAACATTTATTTATTTTTTGGTTCTTTTTTGAAAAGCTCAACTCAGTGACCTCAGTTGAAGAATCTCCATACTGTGTCTGTCAATTGAAATAACCAATGAAAGGGTTTAGCTCAGTGGGTGTACCAGATGGGTGGGGCTTACTGCATTAAGTCAATTTGGATAGTATCAGGTAGGCCGCCCATCCAGGCAACAACACCGCATAATGTATGTAATGGTGTTATGTTTAGTAGTTTTACTAAACATCTGGCAAACTTTGTGTTGCACTGTAGTATGTAGCAAATACCACCCACCTGGCACCTCAGCTGAGTAAAACTACCGCCAAGTTTTAATTGGCACACATCTGGTCTCAAGACTCAAGAGGTTTTGATTGCACTGTTTTAGCTCAGTTATTAACCCAGTCGCTTTACCTACACTGAAATACAAAGCGATTAGAAGAAAGATCACCTGATTTGGCCATGATGGAAAAGAGAAAAAAGAAATTCAAGTAGAGCTTCATCTGTCCACTTCAATGTTTAGTTTAGTTTAGTTTATTTAAGGATCCCCATTAGAAGCACACAAATATGCCTCTAGTCTTCCTGGGGTCCTGAACATAAAAATACAGTACAGTGCAGTCATACAATAACAAAAACGACAACAAAAACATTTAAAAAAAACAATTAAGCAGGCTGCACGGACCTAAACCTAAATTTAAGAGTAATACTGATAAACAGTAAAGTAAATAGAGCCAAATTAAAAATAATCAAGAGAGAACAAAGACAATCAGACAGACAATGTATGTTATTCATGAAGCTGTGTAAAAAAAAAAAAAAAAAAAAAAATATATATATATATATATATATATATATAAAGATACTGTGGATATAAAATGGTACATTTGCTGCCCAATAATTAATCAATATCTATGCAAATATTTTTACCAGGAAAAAAAAAAGAAAAACAACCCAGGAAAACCTCCAAATTTGATTTTCTTTTTGAATACCTTTTTCAAACATGTAGCTTATGAACAACTTATTTAGTTAAGATGTCACTGATTATTCTATTACACAGACGAGTTAAATCTCATGTCTTATGTAAACGATTGGGTCTAACCTGCATGCTCTCCACTAGCACATGTTCCCCTCGACTTTGACCTCATTTTCAGCAGGAATCGAGGTTCGACTTAATCCATTGTTCTTGACTTGACATTACCTTATGCTGGGACTTGAGGGAGGCCAAGAGATATGAGTTATAAAATTAGAAATGGGAACACATCAAACTGTGGAACAAATCCCAGTTGTGCTGTTGGGGACCGTATAGAAGTCATGGTATCCATCACTCCTAGATGCGATGCCCACGGGAGAGGACGCTCAGGTAGCTGGCGGCGATGGCGAGGCCACTGCTGGAAACATGTGCATGTAATTAGGTCGACAGAGAAGAAAGGGAGGAGGCTGGGGAAGGTGGTAACACCTTAAAGCAGGGAGGTATCTGTGGTTCGTTTCCTGCTGCAAGGTGACCCCAATAACTCAACCCTTCAGTCTATTTCTGGTTGTTTCCCCTTGGTTTCAGCCTGTTTCTTTGCTCTGGTTAACTGCTGGTAGTCTTACCTAATTACCCACAGGAAGGTTTGTCATGATGAAATATAACTGGTAATAACACACAAATAAAGAAATCAATGACCATTACTGAATTATCAACAATAGATTATTTCAGTCATAAAAAAAATTAATATCTTGAAAATGTTTAATGCATAAAGATGGTGTACCACACCTTTAAGTGCAAACAACAGTGCATGAGTCGCCTGCTCTTTTATTGAAAAGCCTTTTTTCCCATTTGACACAGTATGAAGGTTCTGTTTTCTTATTGGTCAAAAAGACTGTTTATTTGTACTTTCTGCATGCTTACTTAATATTCTGTTAGAATTGAGGTACAAATTTCTCTTTACATCCACCCCTCTCCCTTACAAAACGTATTGCAAATAAAATAAAATGAGATCCTTTTTAAGCGTTAGCTGGAGAAAGGTAAGTCATGGCCTTACATTAGATGTATTTATCGTTTATAGGACAATTGATTATACATTGCTTTTAAATCTATGTTTCTCAGGTACATTTTTATAAGGTTCCACTTTGGAGATGAGGTATTTATATATATTTTTAGAGCTAAAATTCCAGCTAGCACTTAGTACCTGAGACACATAGCTATATAGCTCTTGCGGCTATACAGTAATATTTATTTACATAACTTCCCCTTTTAAACAAGTAAACATAAAGTGACAGATTTCAAACTGGCCCAAAATGTTGAGGATAATTATGACATAATAAGACAGGCTTATTTAGCTGAGGGACTTCATTGACCCTTTACTGGTGTTGCCAAATGTGCCCCCCTTGTCCTTTGTTCAGGTGGAAGTAAAGAAGGCTGAACCTCGTGACAGCAAAGCCCCTGGCCAGCTTGGCCCTGGCCAGTGGGCACCCAGGGGCATCTTGAGTGCAGCTAATGGTTGGACAGCACAGCCGGCCCAGGGTTGGCAACAGACTTATGGGCCACAGGGTGAGTGGGAACATGTCCCAGAGCAGAGTGTTCACACAAAATCCTTGATGTAACTGTGTAAATGTGTTAAATTCTTAGTTTAAAAGTGACCGTGTGCATAGGGTTGCCACCTTTCAGAAATAGAAATAAGGGACACCCTGATTTCAGCAGCGCAGGAGCCAAAAGAAAAAAGCCCCCAAACTTCTAAACTGAATAAAAATGTGTTTTATTTTTATATAAAATTTTTATATAAAAAAACAAAATGCTTTGATTTAAAGTTTAAAGTGCTTTAATAGCATTGAACTTGCATGACTGTACAGACAGACAACCATACTAGCAACTGAAATAGCCTCCTATGCTACTGTATGTCCACATCAGCCCAGCTGTATAATATAGCCTATAGGTGAAGAATATGGTGTAAAAGTTAATTTATTTCAATAATCCAACTAGAATATGGTGTAAAAGTTAATTTATTTCAATAATTCAACTAGAATATGGTGTAAAAGTTAACTTATTTCAATAATTCAACTAGACTATGGTGTAAAAGTTAATTTATTTCAATAATTCAACTAGAATATGGTGTAAAAGTTAACTTATTTCAATAATTCAACTAGACTATGGTGTAAAAGTTAATTTATTTCAATAATTCAACTAGAATATGGTGTAAAAGTTAATTTATTTCAATAATTCAACTAGAATATGGTGTAAAGGTTAACTTATTTCAATAATTCAACTAGAATATGGTGTAAAGGTTAATTTATTTCAATAATTCAACTAGAATATGGTGTAAAAGTTAATGAAAATACGGTACAAATCGCGTCCCGTATTAGTGCAATACGGGACGCAACATTTTTTTCTCAAATAAAGGACAATTCCGTATTTTAAGGGACGGGTGGCAACCCTACGTGTGCATGTAGCACAATGTTTTCAGTGCTGATATTGTGAATATTGAATTTGTGATCATTTAACCTTTTCATATATGAGTTTGTCTCAATGTTTTCTTCCCCCTACCCCGTCTTCATGAAGGAGTCTGGGTGTCCGCTACTGGCCAGCCCATAGGTAAGTGTTAGCCCTACACTTGACCTCCCTATAGTGAGTTTCTTGTATGTTGTGGAACTGTGAGATTGGAGATAGATGTGACTTTGCCATGTGATCGTGTGCTTATCTTACAACGCTTACATGACACAAAGGGGGTTGCTTTCAGCTCGGCCCAAAGGTTGATGACAGTTAAAAGTACACGTTATCACTGATTCCTATAGGCTGGGGCTGCTGATAATTTGCTTTTTGAGACAGATGGTAGCCTTGAATGGATTCCGGCCTCCCCCTGCTATTGGTCAGGTTAGTCCAGGTCCGAGTCCAGGTCAGCCGGTAGCGCTGAATGCAGTATTAGCCCTGTACTTGCTTAGAAACTGCCTCACTTTCAAATGGTGTTCTGCAACTGAAGTTTAAAAATGTTTCATCAACATTATCTGTCAGTTGATCAATAATGACAAGTTGATGGAATTCAGATACATGTGTTCTGCTTAGGATACCACTTGATATGGTAGCTTTTGTTTGTGTTCTTAATTAAAAATAATCATTCATTTAAATAAATCAATAAAAGCCAGCATATAATCATGCTCTGTGTTGAACCAGGTGGGTATGGACCTCCGCTAACGGCAAGCCGGGGAACCCCCACACATCCCCCATCACCCTTTAACGCATTCCTGGTCACAACCCCAGCGGGCAGTTTTGCTGCACCTCAGGGCTATCCTCAACAGGGCTACACAACAGCACCTCAGTTTGGTAAGTGTTATTAATTCACTTATTTGTTGGATGATGGGTTATTCTTTTACACTGAAAAGTACCGACTTGTGATATGGTTGCAGTGTGAGTCCACATAAGACTTATTTCTGTTGTGGCACTTGAATTTCCTTTCCATAAAGTTTTTTTGTTGAGTGCAAAAGCCTAAAACGTAAAAGTCATACTGGAGAGTAAAAATAATTTTGAGCTCATTACTTTACAAGGCAGTACTTTTATGTTTTTAGAATAAGGGTGTGTAAGTTTCTTAATGGTATTTGTGAAGTGTTAAGTCAGTTCTGCTGTAACTCTGGTAAGGGAGGAACCTTCATCTTATCAGAGAGGGACAGCATGGCCTGCAGACACCCAGAATTTGGTGTGGTGTTGCTGAAAGAACAATAAAGGATTGTTCCTTTCAAATGATCTATATTATTGCTCTTTCAGTTGACTTAATATTGTGTTGATTACTAAGAGAACAGGACATGCATGTTGCTGAAATGGTCAGTTTGATTTGGAAGCCAGTGTTTATGAAAGATGTTAGTAGTTGACGGGATTTGGATTATACGGTGTAAAATTAGAAGTTGATTGTGTGAGAAGAAACTACAGATGCACCGATTGGAATTTTCTTGGCCATTTCCAATCATAGATTTTTGAGTTTGACCTGCCGATACCGATTTTTCTGGGTTCAGGGTATTTTTTTATTTATTTTTTCTTTGGGAAAAACTGTATTATTTTTTTGTTCAATTATTTGTTATTGTAAAATTCGTATAGTACAGTTATTTCATTGGTATAACTTTTTTTAATTATTATTAAACAAACAGTAGGCTTTAAATTTTGACTTTATAACATCCTTGCAATCAATAACTGGCCAGAGTGAACTGTAGCTTCTCTTCAGTGTTGCTGAACCTTCTCTGAAGCAAATTCAGCGGTTTAGTTATTAGCGCTGTACAGTCATCAATGGCTGAAGTGGATCAAAACATTTAATCAAAATTTTCCGAAGACAAGAATTGATGTTCAAAATTCTTTCATAACGTGTTATTTTAATTCACTTTAGATGTTGACTACTGTATATTATCAATTCGTACCACATCAGGTGAATTTATCAATTGTTTTTACTTTATATAAATTCACCTTCATTGAATTCCATATTGAAATGTGTAACTTTACGTCAGAAATAAACATATTTTTATTCTGATTTTAAAAAAAAAACTGTTTTGGTCTCCATTACCAGATTTCACATCCAATAAGGCTCTAATACCACTTAAGCTGAATTCATGTAATGGATTAAATTTATATATATTATGGGACGAAGCCTTTTGTTTGGTATACTGGTTAGTCAGTGGCTAGCCTTCATCACTTCCTCATCAGCAGTTCATACTCACCGGACATCTGGCGTCGCCTAAACACAGCAGTCATCTCTGAGTTCACCACCGAAACCATATGTGAAACAGAATATTTTGCTGTAAAAGGATGGGCTGATGGAGTTGGTCGCCCCAGATAACATTGACATAAGGTGGGCACGTTTGAGTTGTCTTCCAACATGGCGCCCCACATTAAAATTGCACTTTAGAAAAACCTACAGTGGGATGTTGCGGATCATCTGTCCAACAATATTTAAGTTCTATGGTCAGTAAAAATGTCCACGTTATCGTGTTGCTCCTGCTAAATATGTCATATTTAATGTGCTGCGTACATTATATGGCGTATGCGCAAAATGGACCGGAATTGAATTGGTAAAAAAGTGAGGATGACCACCGGCTGGTCACCGGTCAGGCCAGTCACGCTGAAAATGGTGAAATTCCAGTCCCTGGCCGGTCAATCGGTGCATCTCTAGAAGAAACCTCATGAAAGTTAAGCAACAGTTGAAAATAATGATCTGGGAAATATTATTTTGTTACTCTCCAGCAGGTTACAGTTTTGCCACACCCCAAGCAGACCAGTATGCTCAACAAGTTCCTCCTCCACCCACCACTCCAGGAACGGCACCGCTAGGCTTTGCCCCCGCCACCACTCCTACTCAGGACTTGAGCAAAGCACCCACTGGGCAGCATGATTTCCCTTATAGCCAGTATGGTAAGACAAGAACAGTGCATAAAGAAGTATGCTGCCCATTCTTTGTCCCATTTGAATTTTAATCACCGTCTCGAACCTGCTGAACTCCCTGGAATTTTTTTTTTTTTTTTTTTTTTTTTTTTTTTTTTTTTTTTTAAATGGGTGCAACTACAGCTCATTGAAGTTAATGACCACAGTTCCTGTACAAGCAGGAGCTTGCTCTTGGTACCATTTAGCTTGAGCAGCTACACATCCATACATGCTTCTTGCATACATGAACTACCTCTGGCTCTGCAATGAAGGTGCTGCTGAAGTTTCACCACATCCAGGAGCCTCCAGCAGTCATTTCTGTCGAGTTCCAACTGGTCTTTCAATTAGTTCAAAAAGATTGGTAGGTTATTAATTAGATCATCCTGTCTTGCAATGTTTTTGTTTGTTTTGCATATTTATTTTCATTTTAAAAGTCGTGTGATGTGATCCTGACTGGCTGTACTTGACATATGATTTGATCCTAATATCCCTGCCTTTTCATTAATCCCCTCTACACTTCCTGCTCCTCTTCCTCCCCGTGGGTGACTTTTCTGGCTTCTTTTCCTGGTCTTGACATAGCTGCTATAGAAGAGCACCAGCATGACAATAATGTGTCCATTGAAATGAATATCTGGCCTTGGGCATGTCCAACCCTCCAAGCAACCTATCAAAAACTTTGCGCACATTCATGTGTATTACACAGGAACCTTCGATGATTGTGTGCAGATTGATGTTATGTTGTTTGCCTTGTACAGTAGATCCAGAATGCTTGAGTTCTGGACCATTCCTTTAATGTGCCTGGATTTCTGACCCTAGTGGAGAATTTTGTGGTCCTTGAACAGGACTTTTAGTCTATAACACTATCCTTGGACCTCCTTTTAGCTGTTTATCTTTTGACTGAATTCAGTCAGAGTTCACAGAGTGTGATTTAAAATGTTTTACCGAACATTAGTATCACAAATATAACAAAGCTAAATTATGTTTTATTAATACCGAAAGGGATATTATGTTTTTACAGAGTAAATTGCATAGTAAACGTTAAGTTACATTAAAATAAATCAGAGGTGAGAAACTGTTTGATAATAGTCTCAAACCCCATAGATCATCACAAATGCGTTCGAGTGTTATGTTTGTTGCCGGGCAACAACTGTAGTGATGATGTCACATGCAGGAATATAACACAGGTGAATTCTCTCAGTAGACGGTATGGATGGAAACTTGCATTCAGCAGTTCAAAACCTGGAGTGCAGCTGAAGTAAACTTCTCCACTCCCCTCAACTTCTTCTTTTTTTTAATTTCAGAATGTGCTTCTTTTGAGATCCTTCCTTCATCTTTGTGCTTCCATGCAAACATATTTTAGGCAGAAATTACACCCCATAACATTCCAAGCACATTTTAATGTTAGAGTAAGCACACAGTCCCAACCCTAGACACTCACCAAACTAAGAAATATATGCTTGACTGGCAGTTTTTCCCTCAAATAATTAAATTTCCCTTGTCCTCAGCTTGGCTGTGGATGTCATAAAGGAAGCATATTATGCACGTTTTGTTCAGAAGTTGATAGAAATTGGTCAATGACATGGCTGTGACATGTTTTGAGCAAAATAACCAAGGGATACAGATCAAAAACTTCCTTTTCAATGACACCTTTTTTAGCTTGGAGTTATCTTAATGTCAAGTCACTATGAAAAATTAAGCGATGTTAAAGACAATGACGCTATTTTCAGAACGAAAGAGTTCTGACCTTTTAATTTTTGAGATATAACAAATGGGGTTTGATTTAAAGCCAGGTGATTGGGTGCCTGGATAATTGTTCTCTGACCTGTAATGGTGACATTAAAAATATTTTCAAATATGGCTGAAAGGGTTGGGGTTTTTTTTTTTTTTTTGTTTTCCCCTTGAAACTTAGACGGCACAGACGGAGACTTGGAATCTTCAAATTGTGATTTTTGTTTAAAGCAGTGTGTCAGCTCAAATTCAGATAGCAGGTGTTAATTCAGAGGCTTCTGTTTGCCAGCTGCGGATATTTTGTATTGTGACTTGGCTTTCAGCTGCTTCAAACCTCTGAATCTCCATTTCAAACAGCCATTTGATTGCTGTCAGTCATGGCAGGTGTTCATCTTGTTCAGTGTTTGCTGCTTGTGCCGATCTTCCATCCAGCTTTTTGCTTTAAATGTTTGCTGCCTGTTCAAGTATGGCTACCAGTCAGTAGGAGCAAAACACAGCCTCATACCGGCTTTGTGAAGTGTTGTGCTCATGATGCAAATTTATGAAAGATTGTTTTAGATTGTTAGCAAAGGCTAACACTGGATATGACATTGTGAGGTTGCTAAAAATGATTTAATTGGACAGATTAAATAAGCCTGGTTTTGATTAAGGTTGTGTTGCTTGAGAGGACCTTCTTCTTTTCAATAATGTTACTATGAGATGGGATTAATTCCAGTGTTTTTGTAAGTTATTGTCCATTTAATATCATAAAACATTTCTTTTAACCTACAGTTTGATATAGCTATACCACTATATCAGTGACACTCTCAAATGTCTATGTTGTATTTAACATATCGTTGAAGGCAGCAAGTGTTTAATACCAGCCTGTTCAATCCATGGATGTAAATGTCACAGATTACAATCTGCAGTAAAGTTTACTGGACATTAACACCATATTGGTTTCCCTGTGTTAGTGTTGCCAGGCTGGCGAGTAACATGAGCAGAGTCAATTGTAAGAAATTGCAGCCAGACGAGGTAGAGGCAGAGCTAATGATTTACATGTTAAAAGTCAAATGTGTGGTTGTGTATATTGTAGGCAATCTAAGGCCCTAAAAGATTGTCTTTAAAAAGTATACAATTTGATGAGAAGACGTAGATTTCTAGCTTGTTAGTGGCTGATCAAAGCAGTTGCTTTCTTGCAATAGTTTGATCTAAAAAGTCCCCCTCCTGGATATTTATAATATCCTTTCCTAAGAGAATGGAGTTTTTTCAAGAATAAAACGGTCTAAAGCGTGCATCAAACATTAACTTACTTTGAAGTTGATTTTAAATGTGGCACGTTACATATAACAAGTTTCAAAACGTTTCTGCTAGTATCATATAAGATCAGAAAGAAGCTGAAAACACGAGGAAATCCCTAAGAAACATGCAAAACCACTGATCTCAATTCCATTCTTGTCATAAAATATTCTTAACAAAAAGCCATGTTTTAATTGCATGCTCCTTAGTGTGTTATACACATTTCACAAAATTTCATAAGAGTAGGCTTGATGTGAAAGTCAAAAATAAATACATCATTTAATATTGAAAATAAGACGTCCATCGTGCTAACAAATAGCTTATCACTCAGATTCAAAATTGATTTGGACTTCCAGGTGAAACTAAAAAGTTATGCCTCCCTAAGCATAGTGTCAACCTATTGACTATTGACTTTCTCTGTACTGCTCTGTTAGCTCATTAAGTGGGGGAACTATATAAAGTAGCTGGCCAGCAGTATGTAGGTTCAGTCAACCTGGTCTCCTCGTCTCCCTGATAGGCTTGGGTAACTACCCTCAGGACCCCTCTGCCTACGGACCAACGCGTCCTTCTCACAATTATGGTCAGGATGAGCAGGGAGGATATAGTGCAGGTAGGTGCCAGCATCGCCTTCTCCAGAACCAGCATTTGTTTAGTACTTGACTTTGTTATAAAGCTGCAGCCTGATTCTTTGTCTCCTTTCTTTTGCTCTGTGTTTGGTATTTTGCATGTACATTTTGCATGTACATACAAATTACTGCGTTCTCTTGTATAGTAAAATCCAATGATCACTTCTGTCAAAGCTGACTGGACTTGAAATTTACATCAAAATTGGACGAGTTTGGTTGGAAGCATGTCAGCTCCGTCAGTTTCTGTGGATTTACTATACCAAGACTAACATGTCCCCCTTTTTTGTTCACTGTCTGCGTTGCTTTGCTGATTTGTAAAAGGATGATCTAATTGTCAGGAAATTTGTTCATGGTTCAGCTGTCTCAATGCATCAGTAGTCCATTCACTCGTTGTTTTTTCCTCCATGTACTGTCTTTACAATATAGCTAAAGGGGTGATAAAGGAAAGAATATTTAAAGGCCATAGTACCAATAAATTTAAATTTTTCACAGATTTTTTTTTTTTTTTTCAGTCCCGTTGAGACTGCTTCCTGTGTTCAAACTTTTTACAAAAGAAATGTGTTGTATTTTCAAATTTGTCCCATTCTCCCTCTTTTCTCTCTTGTCTCTCCTCTGTTACTATAAATTTTATCCAGAGCTGTTTTATATTGGAAAAAATGTGGTTCTTGCGTTAACTGAATGTTTCCAGGGCAGGAAAATGACCATTCACTAGCAGAACTCTGCACAGATCTGGCCAGCAAATTTGGAGCAAACTTCTCAGTCATTTCAATTTCAAAGGCCTGTGGGCTTGAACAGTGGTCTGGAATTTTCTGCAGGCAGATAAGTTTCCTTCCCTGGGAGTCGCTGTGCTTCCCTCATGTGTTTGCAGGGAGATGGTGACATTCAGAATAGTAATGATTATAGTGTATATTCTGCTGATCATGCAAGAGGATTTAGACATTGTTTTATCTTCAGTAAAACTGACAAACATGTTTCGTAAATAAAAAAAGCTGAGACTTTCCTGTTTATATTTAAGAAGTTCCAACAAAACTGTTTTTAAATGAAAGAGCTAATTGAATTATTATGGTATTTGACTCTCGTGAAATCTTTTTTTAAAGACTGCTGATAATACAGACTGCATTTCTGAGCTGATTTGTTGTTGGATAAGTAATTTCCCCTATGTCAAATTCAGATGTATCTGTTTTATTTAAAGAGAAACGTATTTCAGACCCCTTAAACAGATATAAAATAAACAATGAAAAAAAGTAAAATGTACAATAAATACTAAAATCCTATGGTGAACCTACTTATCTGTCTGATTAACATACAGTAGCATTGTCTTAGAACTTGTGCTTAAGAGTCTCATTGTTTACAGATGCTGTTCACAAATGCAAAAAAAAAAGTATAGTGTGCATTTAAAAGCTGAAAATTACAGATATTAAATTGTTAGTACCCTTACCTGGTGAAATTAGAATTAATTACTAGTCATGAAATAACCTGAAACTGCCAAAATTTAATGGAAAACATTTTTTTTTAATGACAGACCATTGCCACCAAACCTCATGATTCTGTCCCTTTTTGCAGATGATGTGATTCTTCTTCTTCTTCTTTTTTTTGCATCATTGAGCTATAATTTTCATATCTCACTTGAGCGGTGCGCAGTACTCTGGTTGAGAAACGGCACCTTCAAACCTGAGGCTATAAAAAATCTGAGTGAGGAACGAGTGAAGTGTGGCATTGATGATGGTATGGCATCTGCAGTTATGTGGAGTCTGTATGGGTCCGTTGTGGTGTGGAGAGAGCTGAGCCAAAAGGCAACACTGCTCTATCTACATTCCCTTCCCCACCTATGGTCACACATTATGGATAGTGACTGAAAGAACGAGATCACATATACAAGTAGCTGAAATGAATTTCCCCTGCAGGGGTGGCTGGACTCTCCCATTGGCTTGGGTTCCAGCAGGGATGGGAATGCTGTGGTCTAGCTGTGCCACAGTTATATTCTGTCTTCAGCGTGACCTCAGATCCCACTGGGAGCGTTTCAGAAGTGGAGTGCTTCTGAGTGCCATTCGTTTGGTTGGTTTTGTGAAATTACAAGTCTACCGGAAGGTTTTAGTGCTGTTGAGAACTACAGTTATCTGCTTGTTTAAAGACATGATTATAAGGTAATACTCACCTTCCCTTCTAAAAACTCTCACCATGTCTTGTCCTCTTAGCTATTATCCTTATAAAAAGGATGGGTGGTGTCAAATACAAGGTGCTTTTCAACTTCTAAAACAAATTTCTCCGCATATGTCGTAGAAATCTTTTCTGAGACACCCAGACTTGTTTACCTGTGGTGTCCATGGCTCAATCTGGTGTTGATGTACAAGTCAGTCCACTCATGGAAACTGACTGGATTCTCTACACCATTCTTGTATCTGATTCCTGCCAGCTCCATCTGCTGTATGTGAATGAAGATATTTTACATGTACATTTTTAGCGGAGCAGAGCTGATACACATGAAAACACTTTTGATGGGAACGTGCGCGTTGACTAGAATGGTCATGAATCATAACCAATGGAACGGTGCAACCAGACTCTAGATGTTCCACACAGGGTTTAAGACGGGGTGAAAAGCTCAGTCTTCTTGGAAAGACCCAGAGTTGCGGCTCCTCCACATTGGGAGGACCCAGCACAGGTGGACTGGCAAACTGTGTCTTCCTTGAAGGAGTGTGTGGAATTGCCAGAGAGACCTTGGTATCTCTGCTAAAGTTAAGTCCATTTTTGTTCAAAAATGCTATTTTCTTGGTTTGTCTCTGGGAAGGTGTTCTGGAGGAGATGGGACATCCAGGACACACTGGGGGGGTAATGTCTCTCAGCTGTCTGAGGTGTGCAGCCGGCTCTATTCAGACCCTGCAATAACGTCCATCCTGTGAAACCGGATCACAAGCGGGTCAGTGTGTGTTCACATGTGGCATTAAAATGTGTATTCATGTTTAGTGATTGGATCCAACCTTCCCACTCCATACGCATATAAACGCATGTCACTGCAAACACCAAATGTGTTATTGGGGATGTAAACAGTTAATCGACTATCGATTAATTGTCGATAAGAAGTTACTCGATAAAATTAAATTAATTGTTAGTTAATCATCCTGTCCACAAGTAGAGGGTGCCTAGGCTTTAACGCAACACGAAATCTTTGCACCAAGCTCAGAAGTAGCAGCCACTTAAATGAAGAAGTCAAAACAAAGTGTAATGTGGGACTATTTCAAACTAATTAATTATGAAGCTACCTGTATATTATGTGGTGCTGCGTTTGAGTACAACAGCTCAACAAGTTTGGTGACTCAACAAGTCGCCACCTCAATAGCTTGCATGCAGCTGTGCCACATGGAGCAAGTGAATTATCTTCACAACCTACAATAACCGCAATTTGGGGAAGGTGAGTACAGTCACGTTGCCATTACCCCTAGATTTGCGCAACACTTCAGTATGGCAAAGAAATATTAGATTTTTTTTCTTTTTTTTTCTTCAGATGTGTCGATAATCCAGTTTATCGCACTGAAACTTTGTCCATGTTTGTTTAAAACTTTATTAAACACAAGATGTGTATAACACATCAGGGTGGACACAATACAAGGAAAGCTCCGTCACATGCATGAAAAAGAAATCGAATGACAAATAGCTCTGTTGCTATCATTCCAGTTTTTAATACTGTTTATTTTACCGGTAATTTACGCCTAAAATCAATTTAGTTATTGCCTAAGCTGATGTTACTTTATTAAACGGTACCTGAATCCGTCCCAGGACTCTTTTGTGCTCAGACTATGAAGAGAATTATTACACCAGTTTCCCAGATGACCTTCAAAGGCATCCTGAGCGATCCCATCTATATCCGTCCTGGAATGTGTTCAGACCTTTCATTAGTTTGGCCACTTGTGATCAGATTTCCTTGGATGCATTTTAATGCAGAGTTTGAATGGGGTCTCTGTGTCCTCCAGAAGGAGCTAGTGGAAATGACCAGAGGGACATGGGCTTCTCTGTTTAGTTCATGTCTATATTGGTTCTGAAATCAGTCTTCAAAACAAAATTGATCTGCGTCCACACTAGTGTTTCAGCCCTGGGTTGGAAAATGAAGGGATATCATTTAAGATGATGATATTCATA
This sequence comes from Cololabis saira, assembly GCF_033807715.1. NCBI lineage: Eukaryota > Metazoa > Chordata > Actinopteri > Beloniformes > Belonidae > Cololabis > Cololabis saira. The sequence goes on from NC_084599.1 coordinate 29,090,025, forward strand.
TAAAATCTCCCTTTGGGCATAGAGTATTATTGAACTGAAATTAATTGAAAAAGACCTCAGTCCACATTACACCACTTTAAAATCATAAAAGCATTTCACATCCATACTTGGACAACACAGTTTTCAGTGCTCCCTGCTCTGGCTAGTTATCCTTTGGTGATGGTCATGTGACCCATCAGGGAAGGATATGTATGACGCAGAGCAGCAAATCATAAATCAAAAAATTTCCCCCAAATACTATTACTATTATTACTACTACTGTCATTTAGATGACGCTTTTATCCAAAGCGACTTAAATCCGAGAGAACAACACAAGCAAATGTTTTCCCTTTACCTGTCCACATCACAACACTTGAAAATCACATTCTTTCCATTATGCCAGAAAAGTGTTGATGCCAGGCATAACCATAAAAAAGGTTTTGCACTAAAAAAGAAAACATTAACGTGGATTAGGGGCCTGTTCCATCAACCCTAACCAAGATAAGTGGAGGTTGATGGATGATGGACGGTCGTCGTTTATCCCATGTTTGACACAAATCAGACCGATTTTTCATTCAGCTGAATATTTTGCATAATGAGACAAATGAAAATTGCATTTCTAAAAATGATTGTATTCTTAATATTTTGTAACACAAAGCATTACATGCACAGCTACAGCTCTATAAGCATAAGTCATACGACCATTATCAGAAAATAAGACAACACCCTTACAGTATAAAAATATAAACAGCTATATGGAGACGGTGTGATGTGTTTATGTCGGTATGTTGTGTCATTTCCTACACAGAGTTGAAACACTAATGTGAACAAGAATCTGTGTTTATTTCATAAATGTGTTGTCAATTTTTTTTTTTTTATCTTTACATGACCATGAAGCTGGTGTGACAAAATGCTCCAGCTATGTAACCCCAAATGTCAGTCTGCCAGAAACCTGAATCTTAGCAAAACTTGCCCTAGCTTTTATTTAATTTAATAATCCTCCTGTGTCTTCCTGAGCCCTTGGTTGCAGCCCCCACCTCCTTTTTTTTTTTTTTTTTTCTTCAAAAGGCGATGGAGACTGATCAAAGAGTGAGAAGCATCAGTATACTTCTGATCAGTCTTGGGTTGCATATCCTCATGCAGCTGGATCCTGGAAGTGTGGCTTCAAACTCATCAACGCTGTACTACTGAACAATACTTGCAACTGGAGTGTTTAGATACGTCTCCTTTGCTTGCTCTAGTCCATGTACACACAATTACACACCCCACAACCCTTTCAATTGGCTGAATGGCTGAAAAAAATATTGAAGACACTAATGATGACAACTGAGGTTTAACAGTTACTGAAACCTAAGACAATCGTTTATGATCATTTGTAAGGGTACCAACAAATCTGTCTAGGTTGTTTTCTTCTAAAATAATTTTTTTTTTAATGCTTTATTGATAATTGTCACTTACTAAAGGCGTTCAGGTATACTGTACATGCAACTTCTGTTTTTAATGTAATCACTTTACAGGAAACATTAAGCGTTTTGATGAGCAGTAAGTACACTTTGTTCACATCTTTGCATTAGTATAATTAAATCTGGGATTTGAAAATGAGAATAGGCAAAAATAACTAAAAATGAAAGGTGGATTTTCCCAATCAGGTTTTAGATATTTGTTTTAAACATAAATGAAACCATTTTACTTCTGACCCTTTTATAGGATCGAGGCTCTTTCCTAAGCACAGTCCAAAGTCCTAGACATTCACATTACGATCTTTCCTGCTTTTTATTGTCTGTCACACACCTCAGGGTACGGACAGGACCTGACAGCCTTTGGCCACAGCTTCGCAGACCCCAACCAGCCGGCTGCCTCATACGGGGCCCCATCTGCGCAGCCCGCCACCGCTCCCCAACCCACTGCAAATGCATTTGGCAGAGGGCAGAATCACAACGTACAGGGCTTCCACCCCTATCGACGCTGACCACCACCTCAGGGTGGTGCCATTGTGTAAATTTCAGAAAAAAAAAAAAAAAAAAGAAGTCAGGGAAGTGTGTGTTCTTGCTTAAAAGCGTAACTGGAATTCTGGATTGTTTGTTAGGAATGTTGAATGCACACAGTTTGTGAAACGAGAAACATTTTGTGTCAGCAGGGATTCCAGTGTGTTTAAAGGTGTGCAAAGACACCCATTTTTTTTCTTTGCATAAATTAAGCATCATTCAGCAGAGAGAAGCTTTTTATTACCCCAACCTCAACCCATGTTTTATAGTAGAACTAAACTACTTTGCAATAATTTTGATTGTCTGTTCAAACACTAGCACAGAGACTATATGTAAAGAGACTTGCATTTGAATATGTATATTTATGATGGACACAAATGAAAACAGGGTCTTAACTTTCCTCAGCTTTAAAATCTAGGGAAAATGTTTTTATTTTTCATTTGGTGAATTTTTGTTTACTTTCTGAGCCTTTAAAGTTTGTTTAAAATGGAGATTATAAATATATATATACATATACATATATATATATATTATACACAAACTGTGCAATTTTTTAAAATGAAAATTTTGTACTATAAATGTACACTTTGCTTGTTTTTTTTATTTTATTTAAAGATGTAGACTTCCCTCAGGTGGCTGTTTTGGGTGCATTTTTGCACTTATGCAAAAAGAAAAAAAGGATAAATTTATTTCAAAATAAATGTTTTACGGATACAATCGTTGTCTTTGATCTTGAGTGAATTGTACGGACTGCACTGAAGGGCTGAGATTATGTTAAAGAATTAAGGCAATTCAGAAAATTGAACCGAAGCAACTTGATCATATTGTTTATGCAGGGATAACAATATCAAGGCTTGTTGGTATCTTTATTATTATTTATACAGTCAAAAATAAATGATGTTTTCAGATTGATCACACAAAATGTTAATTTGTAGACTTTTTCTGTTTCTGGGTGGATTATGAGAGTTTGGGCCCCTCTGCAGAGCTACAAAGGAAATGCAAAACAACCACAAACCAACAATTTACAATTCAATGGCTGCTGTGTCTCCAGCTATGTATCACACACACATTTCTTTTTATACACGCATGCAGATAGATGGATGGCAGACTCATTAAACCTGAGGAAACAAGAACAGGGGTCTCTTCAGACTTTAGCAGGATACTGTGTGTGTGTGTGTTTTTGTTACATCACATTTTGATCATTTTAGCTCTTGTTTCCTTTGTGTCTGATCATTTTAAATCCTTGGTTAATTTGTATCAGTTGCTGTTGCTTATTTTTCCGTCGTCTGCTTTGACTTGTAGGTTGTTCACCCTGCCTATTTTTGGAGACGTACTTTAAGGGTGTGTCATGTCTTTAATTATCTTTTTTTGTACTTATTTTTTTTCTAATTTGTTTGAGGGATTTTGACGCCCCGTTACCCTGGACAGCCATACCCATTCACTTTTCAACAAAAAAAAAAACCTTGTGAAATGATAACTTTTTGTTTTAATCAAAGAGGAACTCATTTGAATAGCTGCCCAGTATATATGCCTACTGTGCCTGGAAGATCTGTATAGCAATACGCCCATGTTTTGATTTTTTGTTTATTATTTTCAACCACTATTTATTTATGTGTTTATCTATTTATTTATGTGTGTGGAATTTAGACGTACCACTAGCAAATTTAAATGTGCTTTACAGATTTTCCTGGACCTACATCTTCCTGTATGTGGGTGGGTCTGCTCCATCAGGCTTGGTAAGACCATGTAAAGAAATAAGGCATAATCAGAATCATAATTAGGTTTACTGGCCAAGTCAGGTCAAACAAGACAGGGAATTTGACTCGGTTATTTTGCATACAGTCAATAAACAAATGACAGCTCTTATTAACATATATACAATTTAAAAAAAAAGTGAAAGGTGCAGCAGAATGAGGTAAACATGGTTATTGAAAGGTGCATTGTTACAGCATATGATTGTGGTTATTATTATTATTATTATTATTATTGCAGTGATTGATTACTCTGAGACTCTTGAGTGTTGAGAGTTCATCAGAGCAACAGCTTGGGGGAATAAACTGTCTTTGTCTGGAGGTTTGGGCATAACAATGCAATGCAGAGTACTAAAATACTTTAAGGTCCTTAGATTTGTATACATTTTTTTAATCAAAAACGTATAATGTGGTTTATTGTGGGTGTATTTTCTGTTTTATTTAAAAAACATAATAATGAAAGCCCTTCTTATCCGGGTTAGAGTTTAATTTTGTAACCTGTGACTCGCTCGGGTCACGTGACGCGGAAGTGGATCATCTGACGTATGTCAATTTCCGCGTTGTTAGCGGTTAGCTGCTCCGCTCAACTAGTTCATTTGTGTTACTCATTCACACCCAGACCGGCACTCTGAGCGTAAAACTAAAAATCGACAGAAGGAAATATACGTTCAAGGTCTCTGGGCAGAAAGTGTAAGCCAAAAACGAAACGATCCCTGTGTTACTGTTTTGATTGGTGATTGTCATGTGTGTTCTGTGTTAGCGCTGCTCTGCTCTGCGGGCTAATGGGGTTCCTTCCATCAAAGTAGGAGATTCACTCATTTATTACATGTATTATGAGAGTTTGGCAGATTTTAAGGAATTGGGCACACTCATGCAGATGTTTCCACTTGTTAATAACTTCATTAGGAGGGTGTATCAAAGCGGAAATGGTGAAATGAGCAGCTCTCTGGACCTAGTGTTGTAAATGTGAGGGTGTTTTCATTGTCTTATGTGTTAGATTCATGTGAGGTGTCGTGTTTGATGAGTGGATTATAAAGCACACATCAAGATTACAGGACTGTCTCAGAAAATTAGAATATGTGATAAAGTTCTTTATTTTCTGTAATGCAATTAAAAAAAACAAAAATGTCATACATTCTGGATTCATTACAAATCAACTGAAATATTGCAAGCCTTTTATTATTTTAATATTGCTGATTATGTCTTACAGTTTAAGATTAAGATTCCCAGAATATTCAAATTTTTTGAGATAGGTTTTTTGAGTTTTCTTAAGCTGTAAACCATGATCAGCAATATTAAAATAATTAAAGGCTTGGAATATTTCAATTGATTTGTAATGAATCCAGAATGTATGACATTTTTGCATTACAGAAAATAAAGGACTTTATCACAATATTCTAATTTTCTGAGACAGTCCTGTAGTTAGTTTCTAACACCAAAGCGTCCATGAGAAATGGAGATGGGAAGAGGAACCGAAAGTAGACGCAGCAGAAATGGTTTAGTCAGAAACACAAAGGTCAACATAATCTGCCACAGCAGCTTTTAATGAACATTTTGATCGGTTTTGTGCATGCATTTTAATCAAATCTTTATATTTCTATACCACCAATTCAAGGCAAAAGTTCACTCAAAGCACTGACAGTAAACGAGTTCAGTAGTCCATGTATATATTCATTATAATAATTTTATTCAAAGAAGAAAATAACTTGCCATGTCTTTCGCCAGAAAGTCAGGAAGAATGAGAAATGAGACTCAGGCTGTGGCAGCTTGTGTGTTTTACCATATACCTTTTATTATCTAAGTTTGACTTTTTATAGCTCAAGAATGAAAATAGTTGGACAATTTTCATAATTTTGGCTTTTTATGCCAAAAAGCAAGCAAAGTATAGAATGTTGTGCTTAAAATCAAGAGAAAGATTTGAAAATGCGCATCTATTCTAGCCAATTTTAACTACAGTCCATAGGGATGAAATAAAACTGGACAAACAAAAGTCACAGAATAAATGTATGATCCGTCTGAGTGTCCTTAGTTTTATTTTATGGGAGCGAAATGCATCTGGATTGTGCTGATCAGGTGATATTGACTCAGCCATTGTAGAAAAAAACCTGACCTTTTCCTTAAAAACCTCTGGAATGATTTTGCATTGTATTTTATTTTTATGCTTTGGTACAGTATGTTACTATATTCACTAGAATTAATCGAGCACCTCCTGTGTTCTGTCACATCAGTGACCTAGGACTATTTAAAGTCACTTTTCCCTATATTCTCATCACACCGCTTCTGTGTTATACAGATGATGCTGTAAATGGGGGAAAGATTCTTGATGTCTGTGCTCTTTTTCTTCATGGCTGACTTAGATAATCGTGTCAGATATCTGGAGAGTGTTCATCACTTGATTTGAAGTTGTGTAGGAATTCTTACTTGGACCACTTATTATTTCTGTGATCTGATTGATGGATTTGTGTAGTTTTAGAAGCTTAATGACTTGTTTTAATTTAATTCATAGCTTCACTGACCACATGTTAGTTCACAGCAAGATCTTCCAAGGGTAAATGCTGTACTTGGAGTCAATTGCCGACTTTTTACTTGATTAGTTTATGAAAAATAATGAAGGAATATCTCATTCCTTTCAAGGGAGCCTTTTGAGTCAATTGTCTAATAATATTTGAGCCCCACAAAACCTGTATAAGTTAAAGGCGGCAGTCTGTACTTTTAGACAATCTTTAATTTTGTAACTATTACTTGAATACACCTTGACAAATAGCTGAAATGGTAGGAAGTGTGTTAATGCCATGGATGGATCTAGTCGCCGTTGCATTTTCTGGAAATGAACCTGTGAAGAATTTGGCCTTTATTTAGGCCCCAGGCAACTGAACAGAATTCTTTTTGCATTAGATTGTGGAGTCACAGTGTAAAATTTGTCATAGTTATGACACAGACATTCGTTGTCAGAGTCACGCAACTGGCACACTCATGGTGAAACTACATCAGAAATGTAGCTGGAAGTGTGAAGCTGATCAGCTGAAGGAGGAGCTGCTCCATGAAACCGCTTGTGTCTTTTGAAAGCGACACCTCCAGTGTTTTGGAGCATGTCAGCTCAACTCGGGGTGTACGCTGGATTGTTCCAGATTTCAGTCTGGCTTTATTGACTTATTTAGACCAGGTGTTGCCCTGTTGTGACAGTAAATTGTCTGAAATTTCCTAGAGTAAAACTTTTTTTTTGTCATCGGGTCTTATGTCTCCACATTGGTGTTTAACAGGCTGTCACGTCTGGCTCAAGGTTGTTGATCAGTTAATGCACAAGGTAAAGAAGCTGAAAATTGAGGACAAAACAGAAGACGTCCAGAAGAGGTAGGAGTTACTTTTTCTTTCCTCTCTTTTAAAACTGTGGATAACATCCTTTTGGCTCCAGTTTTTATTCATATTAATTTTTTTTTGTCCCAAAACCAAACAAAAAGAGATTAAGCTTGTGCTGGTGATATAATGATATGATATAATGTGGAGTCTACAATCATGTGGTCGTCTGAACACAATACTCTCTTATTATCATGATCCTAATTCTAGTTTTGCTTTCATAGTTAAATAAAAACACTGACTTGCTGGTGACGCTAAACAAACATTTGAAGTCATCATCATTAATTGTAGACTGAGGTGAGCTGATCTGCCAACAGCGTCAGGGAGGCACTGGCAGGCATGACGGGGGTGCACGAGCTCTCAGACAGCACAGAAGTGGTGGAGATGGAGGACGTGGTTCCCGCTCAATTCCAGGTGGAGAAGCAGTCGTGGGACGGCCTGCGGAAGATCATCCACAATAGCCGCAAACATATTGGCGTGCTCATCAACAAGGCACCACATGACTTCCAGTTTATCCAGAAGGACGAAGCTAGTCCGCACTCTCACCGCATCTACTACCTAGGTAAGGAGGACAAACTAAAACCTGAGATTTGACTCAGTGATTCCACTCAGGGTCTAAAATTAGAACATGCTAGTATCATTTTTCCGATACAATAACACAGAAGGTTCCTGGTTTGACTTGTGGGCCCGGCAGGAGTCTTTCTGTGTGGAGTTTGCTTGTTCTCCTTGGGCTTGCGTGGGTTCTCTCCAGGTATCCCGGGGTCCTCCCACAATCCAGATACATGTATGTTTGGTAGATTGATGATTCAAAAGTGCCTGTAAGTGTGAATGTGTATGAGTACTTGTTAGGGATGGGCGGTATGGACTAAAAAAATGTATCACGATAATTTCTGGCATTTATCCCGATAACGATGAAAATGACAATAAAAAAAAAAAAACAATTCAACTCCATCTTTGTAACTATAAATCTATCACCACATTCAGTCTTTGGAGCCCCCAAAACACTGCTCTAAAGCTCATATCTTTCTTTATTTATTTCTGGCTCATATCTTTCTTTCTTTCTTTCTTTCTTTCTGGCTCACATCTTTCTGGCTCACATCTTTCTGTCTTTGTTTCTTTCTTTCTTTGTTTGTTTCTTTGTTTGTTTCTTTGTTTCTTTCTTTCTTTCTTTCTTTCTTTGTTTCTTTCTTTCTTTCTTTGTTTCTTTCTTTCTTTCTTTCTTTCTTTCTTTCTTTCTTGCTCATATCTTTCTTTCTTTCTTGCTCATATCTTTCTTTCTTTCTTTCTTTCTGGCTCATATCTTTCTCTCTTTCTTTCTGGCTCATATCTTTCTTTCTTTCTGGCTCCTTTCTTTCTTTCTTTCTTTCTGGCTCATATCTTCCTTCCTTCCTTCCTTCCTTCCTTCCTTCCTTCCTTCCTTCCTTCCTTCCTTCCTTCCTTCCTTCCTTCCTTCCTTCCTTCCTTCCTTCCTTCCTTCCTTCCTTCCTTCCTTCCTTCACGTATGTTGTGCGTGGATTTAATGCAGAACCATAAATCAGCTTTACACAAAAACGTCATCAACAGGAATTTATCGTTTTTACTGCGAGATGACAAATTCTTATCGTGGGGAATTTTTTTGACGGTATATCGTGAACGGTAAAATATCGCCCATTCCTAAAGTCCAGCTTGGATTAAAGGGCTTCAAGTGTTGCTTGAATCGTTAGAAGGTAGCCTGCATCTGTGAATAATCTGTAGTCAGCTGGTGAATCAAATTTGCCTGCCCGCGTCTTTTTCAAGATCATCTGATTTTGACTTCTGCAGGAAATGCTTACAAAAATTGGGATTTTTGCCCTGTCTTAAGTCAGGAAATTGGACTTTCAGCAGTTTTTGTGGGCAGGATTATATGTTGCCTTTCCAAATACTTTAAAAACAGGCTTACAAATGAAAAGGTACTGAATGTAGTGATTCTACTCACGTATTGCATTACAGTGTCATTAGCCAATGTTTTCGTCAGATATTGCGCAACAACTGGCATTACTAAACCAGATAACAACATTGTGACTGTGTCTCATGAGCTTTGGTTCAAATCCATTGGTGTATTTCCATTTGTGACCACACTGGCTTCCATACAGGAAAACCTGCACAGACTGAAGGTCATTGTGGAGTGATACTACTCCTGATCTGCGGTGTTGATAGAGGAGCCACTGACAATCCTGGGCTAATGAGTGGGGACGCTCCTGTACATCTTGTAATAGCACATTGTCCCATAGCTAAGTGCACGTAAACACCGATATTATCCAGGTAATGACTCAATCAGGTTTCACCTGACACAGTCAAATGCTTATGCTGGTCTTGATTCTAAGTCATCAAGATCAGGGTAATCTTAAAAAAAGCCGTTTGGATGATTTATTCAAGCGTTTAAGCATCATGTCTCCCACCAGAGGTTATTTTAGCTGTCCTGAAAGTGCTTATTTCAGTGCTCTCAACAAGAATTGAACCAGAGCTCATCCACAGCATGATAGGCTAGCTTTCCTTGAGCTTACAGAGTTTGCTTTTGGTATTTGTACTTGCAGGAATGCCTTACGCCAGCAGGGAAAACGCATTACTTTACTCAGACATTCCTAAGAAGATCCGCAAAGACGCCCTGCTGGTTTTGACATGGAAACCAATGCTGGATCATTTTCAGGTAAGATGGGTTACATTTTGACACTTTATCACCATCAATATATCACTACGGACATCTTTTTTTTTAAAGGGACGTTTTTATTTTCTGTATATTATCAGATTTATTGGTGTACCAGGGAAACAGTGGCTTGTATGCAGTCTCGGGTTTTCTAAAGTAAACAGAAAAACCTGCTGAAGAGAGAGAGCACTATTGACAAGCATTTGATTAGTTCTTTACTTTAGTTGGTAATGTTTTCCTTTCATTTGTTTGTTTTCCAATGCCTGGACGAAATCTTTACAATGGCTAGTCTGCATTGTCACATTCCTGTCCCCCCTGACCCCAGGCCAGCTCTCACCACGGGGGCTTCTCTCGGGAAGAGGAGCTGCTGCGGGAGAGGAAGCGTTTGGGGGTGTCCGGCATCACCTCCTACGACTACCACAGACCCAGTGGCCTCTTCCTGTTCCAAGCAAACAGCAGTCTGTTCTACTGTCGTGATGGTGGAAACAACACTTTTATTGTGAGTTAAAGGGCGGTTAAATTAAACTTTTGACACTACATAACAGAGAATGGTTGTTGCAGACCGTTCCAGGCTGATTGGCAATGTTTCAACAATTCTGTGCCAAAGGGTGAGATTTTGGATTATTTTAAGTCACATTTAGCTCCCTCGCCGTGACAGTGTGGCACTCCAGCTGCACGGAAGCAGACAGGAAGAGGCTGCAGAGGGTAGCAAACACAGCACGGAAGATCATCGGCTGCCCTCTGCCCTCTCTGCCCTCCCTGTCTGACATCTACAGCTCCCGCTGCCTCAACAGGGCAAGGAACATTTTAAAGGACAACACCCACTCCGGTTTCCACCTTTTTGACCTGTTGCCCTCTGGGAGGCGCTTCAGGTCCTTACGATCCCGAACCAACAGACTCAGGGACAGCTTCTTCCCCAAAGCTGTGAACTTTTTGAACTCTTAAGCTACCTCACACTGTGCAATATTTCCTATTTCCTGTCCATAATGTCTATATATATTTAATGTGCAATACTCTTCCATCCTTTCAGTGCAATATTCTTCCACTCACCCAAGTGCAATATTCCTCCACCCATTCATTCATGTCCATTTTTATTTTATTTTATTCTCCCATTCACTCTTTCCTTATAGTGTATATATATATATTTATGTTTACTTTTTTTGTTCATTTTTGTTGTGTACAGTCTACTTGTTTATATAGTTTATATAGTCTTTTTGTTTTGCACTTTGACGGAGCTGCTGCCTAATTCCATTGTAGAAATATAATGATAATAAAGGCTTTCTATTTCTATTTCTATTTCTATGTAGATGCCCCATAAGAATACGAACATTGAAACTGGGAAAAATATATTGGAGCAATTATTATTTATTTTTTTTATATATGTTTTTATTGGCACATTGTTTCCACAATACAGAGCAAAACAGATGAACATACCTTTTTTTTTTTTTTCTCCCTCTCCCCATCCCTCCCCCCATGGTTATCATCATTAAGTTTCCTTTGGGAATAGCAAAAAATAAATAAAAATAAACAAAAAATAAAACAAATAATAACAATAAAATTGAAAAAAAATAGTAAATATAGTAATATAGTGACATAAAAGTAGTAGTAGTGCAATGACTGTAAACTTAAATAAGAAAATAAAGTGAGAACGAAAATATTGGAGCAATTCTGACAATATATTAGAATGACTTATAAAGCACGAGATCCAGTCTACACTTTTTCATTATTTCAGCATTAATTTATCAAGGAAATCGTGAATCAGAATTGATGCTTTTAAATATTTGCTTTGGTCAAATATAAACTGTATTTGATTATCTTCTGCTTTGACTTGGTAGCTATTTTGGTACATGTCATGCAAAGCTTCATTTTTGTTTTCAAATAAACTGAAAGTTATTTTGTTATGAACTAATATGACATATGTGGATGTCCTGGTCACTGCGATTGAGGCTATTCTTTCAGGTATCTTATAATAGCTTCTTTTTTTTTTAAAAGACGTCTCCAGTTAATCCCATAGAGATCAAGAGCCAGAATTCAGGCACACGTATGGACCCAAAGATCTGCCCCGGAGACCCCAACTTCATCGGTTTCATCAACAACAATGACATTTGGGTGACAAGTATAGAGACAGGAGAAGAGAAGAGACTCACTTTCTGCCATAAAGGTCAGGATTTAATCATATTTATGTGTTCATCGATATATGATACCAATGATCTAAATTTTACCGTTGTTTCTTTTTTGCATGTTTTTCCTTGCAGGAATTGATAACCCAAAAGAGGATCCTAAATCTGCCGGTGTAGCCACTTTTGTCACTCAGGAAGAATTTGATCGCTTCACCGGATACTGGTGGTCTCCAGCTGCTCATGAAGGTAGAACCGTTTTACGCCACAACACTAAAAAGGCTCATTGGTTAAAGTTGTGGCCACTCACTTTCTTGTCATTTGTTTCTGTCTTAGAGCCTGATGGTGGAAAGACTCTGCAGATTTTATATGAGGAGGTGGATGAGTCTGAGGTGGAAACCATCCATGTCCCTTCTCCTGCTCTGGAGGAGCGCAAGACAGATGTCTACAGATACCCCCGTGCAGGTATGAAGAAACTAAAAAACCTAAGTGATGCACTAGTTTTGCAGATAAGCCGGTCATTATTATTATTATGTTATGTGTGTTATATGTTACGTATGTATTATATTATTAATTAAACTTAAAGATATTATTGAGTTACAGACTTTATTGGTTATGTTCAAGGCAAAAAGCAGAATATTGCCTGAAAATATACAATGTTTTTTTGTGTTTAGTTCAGAAGATAAGAACCATAGGAGGAAATTTGATTTTAAACATCCGTTTGCACGAACTACTTTAAAACAAATGTGTATTTCAGTATGTGGTGTAAAATTATGGAACTCCTTAACAACTGATTTAAAGTATTGTAAAAATATTCACCAGTTCAAGAAATTGTATAAAGACAACACAATCAGACAATATGAATTTAATGGGTAAAATATCTTTTGTTGTTTTTGTTTTTGTATTGTTGGTGAGTTAGTGTGTATGTTTTCTTATTTTTTTGTTTTGTTTTTTCATTATTTCTTTTTTTTGGTATTATATAAGTAGTGATTGTTGAACAGACGGACAGATCATCTTCATACGAATTGTTTTATTTTTTTGAGAAAGGGGCTTGTTATATAAGGCTTTCTTCTTCTTGCCCCTTTTCGATCATGGAATGGAACATGTATGTGAACTATTTCCATGATACGGAATGAATAGAAATTAAATGAAATTATTATTATTATTATTATTATTATGATTGGTTATGGATCACAGACTTTGGCTTTCACTCATTACCACTTTCACAAGAACCATAACTGGAGGTGGAGACTTTACTTAAAAGCTAAGTAAGCAAAACTACATATCAATGAGATCTAATATCTCTTAAATGGTTAAAGTAATTTACAAAATTACCACTATTGCACTGGTCAGGAGTCAATATCTGAAAATATAGACAAAGTGTTTCAGAGATTAGTTGATGCTTTTTGAATGGCAGCCTATTAGAGAGGGAACAAAATGTTTGAGACGGCCCTAGAGGCGAATGGTGGTATTGTCTTTTTAAGTTGTTTATCTTCAAGGACACGACTCCTCTGGGATTCTGCTATTTTGCCACCAGAAAAGATGCCTTCATTGGCTGTGGCTGTCCCACCTCGGGAAGCCGTGACAGAACCTCAATGGGGGTGAAATGAGTGCTGTGTGATTTGAGAATGTGTAAAGGCCTGAGGGGATGAAAGGATGGCTTCTGCAGAGGTTAAAATCACTCAATCCACAGGGATGGGGAGACACAGTCCTGTGAGCCATCTGACATGCATTCAAGTGGAAAAGAATATGTATATAGATGAAGAGGGAAAAAAAACCCTAGCAAAATAAAAGATAAAGGCCGAGTAGATGAAGTAAAAGGATGAGGTGGAGCAGGAAAAACCACTTGACTTGTCCCAAGTCCTAGTGGCTACCAGGTGAATCCTGCTGCCATGCTCAGAAATGTCGAGGACCCTTTACCACACAAATTAGAGGACAGGGACTGTCTTTAAATTGCACTACACATCTTTTGCAGATGTTGCAAATCATCTTTCTATTTGTCAAGTTTGGCCATTTTTCCTCATGTTTTTAAATGCATCTCATTTTAATTTATTTCCAGGCAGCAAGAATCCTGACATCACTCTGAAGATAGCGGAAATCAGGACAGACAATCTTGGGAAAGTAAGTGCTCATTATGTTGGTAATGAAGTGTATTAATCCATGAACTGTGAGAACATTTCTGCGGGCTGTGCTGTACTCTGCTCAACGTTACTTTCCTCAGATCGTCAGCACACAGGAGAAAGAGCTGCCTGTCCCCTTCACCAGCCTGTTTCCCAACGTGGAGTACATCACCAGAGCAGGATGGACAAAAGACGGTCGATAGTAAGGTTTTTCCTTAAGAACTATTGAAAAGTAAATAAACATAAAATAAAACTATTCCCACAGTTGCTTGGTTCAGGATTAGATGGCATAATGGCACAATGAAATCCTCAAATTCCCATCCGTTCTTTGTATTTGTCAGCGCATGGGCCGTGATGATGGACCGACGGCAACAAAATCTTCAGCTGGTCCTTCTGCCTCCTGCACTCTTCATCCCTGCACATCAGGACAAAGCTAAAAGACAGAAGATGCTGGAGGCCCTGGGAGACGCCGTCCAGCCCTTTATCATCTACCAGGAGACCAGCAATATCTGGATCAATGTGAGCTCTTATTCTTATACCACATTTGTCTCAGGCTCTGCTCACAAAGACTTTCCCACGTCAGTGTGAGACTGAGAGGAGTGCAGAAACGGATTGAAGCAGCTATCAGTTATTTCTCGTCATGCCGTTCTGCTGAAGTTTTAATTTGCAGATATTTGATCTGATATGTCACTCGGAGCAGCTTTTAGTTGTTGGGGTAGGGGTGCGGAAAGGCCAAAAATAAATGTATATATTTTTGTTTTTGTTACAGGTCCACGACATCTTTCATCCTTTTGTCCAAACCAGTGATGACGAGATCACCTTCATCACAGTAAATGAGTCAAAAACGGGCTTCTGCCACTTGTATAAGATCACTTCCGTGTTACAGCGGGGCACCTATAACTGGGCAGAAGGCTACACACATTCTGAAGGTAACACCATGTGGAGCACATTCATCAAAGTGCATGTTGTGAAAATTTTTTTTTTTCTTTGCTTGAGTATTTATTTGGGTGTCTGGAGTCACTTCCAACTCATAATCTTTAAAACGACACTATCTTGTTTTGTTCTTTTTTGTTTTTTTGTCTTTTTTGGAGAGGGGGGGGGCTCCAAGTTTTGAAAATAATCCATCTGAAAGGAGATGTTCTTTCAGGAACCTGTTCAGATTTGAAGGAAATTGGTGAACCACAAACTCAAAGAATTATTCAACCTCCCCATTTCCACGTGTCGTCATGTTTCACACGCTGTACTTCTGAACTATACTAAATAATTTTGTCTTTCTTTTTGGTTGACTATCAACAGCAAATTCATCATCAGCATTTACATAGTTCCGAAAGAAAGAAAGAAAGAAAGAAAGAAAGAAAGAAAGAAAGAAAGAAAGAAAGAAAGAAAGAAAGAAAGAAAGAAAGAAAGAAAGAAAGAAAGAAAGAAAGAAAGAAAGAAAGAAAGAAAGAAAGAAAGAAAGAAAGAAAGAAAGAAAGAAAGAAAGAAAGAAAGAAAGAAAGAAAGAAAGAAAGAAAGAAAGAAAGAAAGAAGCAAGCTAGTAATGATCTGCTAGGACCATCATTTTATTTTTCTTTTATCCTGAAATGGGAAATCTGACTTCTAATTTACAGTCTTTAATTTTTCTTTCCTTGTTGAAAGGTGGATATTCCTATTTGCTTCTGAATGAACTATTAGTAGCAACAACATTTCTACCCTCAAACACCTATGACAAAAATAAAATAAGATAAAAAAAGAACAGTTTTCTCATTAGCCTAAACAACGAATTCAGTTTATCAAGCTGATTCTTCTGTGGTGTCAGATTTTTAACCACCCAGGTCACCTCAACCTGTTGGTAATTATCGTTGCTCCCAGCAAAATTATAGCTTAAATAACATTACAAACTGTTCTTAGCCAAAGTGCAGATAAGGGAAGGTATTTGAGAATAAATGTATCCTGAAATAGTCTTCTCCATATGCCTAACTGGTAGTGTGAGCTCGGTTTGCTGCGTGAGCTCTCAAGGTGATAATGCGCTCCAAATGTTATTGACTGTAATTTCCATCTAATTTAGTTTTGTATTGTAGCTGCATTGTACGATAGATGGCACCATGTGGAGGAGAGGCATCAGGTGGTGTCCTCATTCTCTGTAAAACAAGGAGAATTTTTTATTTATTGTTTTTAAAGGGGACCTATTATGTCATCTAATACCTATTTTAAACAGGCCTTGAATGTCTTAAAAACAAGCTTTTGATTGTTTTTGCTAAAGACATTAGAAATTCCGCCTCTAAACCATGTATTTATCTTCCCATTCTCTAACCTCATTCTCTATGTGGGATTCTGAGTGGGCGGGGAGGCTATGATAATGAGGCATGTGCTGATTGGCTGCCTGAATGACGCGATACACCGCTACGAAAAAATGGCAGAAGCTCCGGCCGGCGGAGTTAGTTGTGGGCGTGGTTTCACGCATCGCTCCCGTCGTTGCGTAACAATGGGAGCAGAATCTGAACGACTCGTAGAAGCCACATCACACTGGACGGCTCATCCGGGCGGCTGTACAGAAACTGCAGAATTTGGTTGCTTTCCTCCTTCTCTGAGTTGGCAGATTGAGGGGAGACCACTTTACATATGTTAAAGCAAGAAAAAACATGTTTTTCATAATAGGTCCCCTTTAACTCAAGAGAGTAGTTTATCTTCGCCTTTGTCATATTTTGTCTAAAGCATATCACACGTTTCATTAAGACCCCAGAACATTGTCTCAATCTGTGAAAAAGTGGGGCATGTCCTTTTAAAATTAGTCCAAGATTTTACAATCATCAGTGTGAACTTGTGAAAAATCAGTTTCATCAGTGTTTTAGTCCATGTTTTTGTGCAGCTTCAGATATAATTTTGTCTATCTATCTAAGCTGATCTGGTCATGGCTCATCTTTGCCCTTCTGCCTTTAGATGATTTCAAGTGTCCCATCAAAGAGGAGGTGGCGGTGACCAGTGGGGACTGGGAGGTGCTGGCCAATCATGGAGCAAAGGTAAGGCCCTGCTTCTTCTCTTTTGTTTACCAATTCTGATGATGACTAATATTTAGTAGTAGTAGTAGTAGTAGTAGTAGTAGCAGTAGTAGTAGTGTTTATTTCGAATATGAATCATATAAAAAAAGAAAGAAAATAAGACAATCGTCTTAACATGAGACATAACAAAGTACATATTCGAAAGGGAGTGAGAAGAAGTAAAACTTATAAACTCTCACCCCCTCTCCTTAAATATGACTAGCTAACACATGCGAACATAACATTATGCAAACATAATAAAAATTAATAAATAAAAATAAATAAAAAAACAAAAACAATCAAAACAAGGATTTAACAGGAGTATGCAACATATACATACTCCTGTTTGTGTAAGGATCTCACAAAACACAAATTTGGATGGCTGGTTATTTGTCTATACACCTGGCCCTGTGATAGACTTGCCAGCCCTGCCTTTTGCCTGTAATGAGCTGGGATAGACTCCCACAACCTGAAGTACATGTGTGGTACAGGGACCATGAAGCAGGTATAGAAAGTGGATGAGTCTGATATATCTTGTTTTTTCTTTCTTTTTGCTGTGAATGCAGCGTTCATGCAGTCCTCAGATTTGGGTGGACGAAGCAGCAAAGCTGGTTTACTTCCAGGGAACCAAAGACTCTCCTCTGGAGCATCACCTTTACGTTTGTAGCTACGACTCGCCGGGTGAAATCGTCAGACTCACCAAACTGGGCTTCTCTCACAGCTGCTCCGTGAGCCAGGTATCCCAGCACACAGTCACGCACACAGTCACGCACACACTCACGCACACAGTCACGCACACAGTCACGCACACAGTCACGCACACAGTCACGCACACAGTCACGCACACAGTCACGCACACAGTCACGCACACAGTCACGCACACAGTCACGCACACAGTCACGCACACAGTCACGCACACAGTCACGCACACCACCACTCTGCTCCTAATTGCCAGATTTGAAATCAAAATATCACATATTTATCTAATTTGTTTTGCTCCACAGATTCAAATAGAGATTACAAATGTTGTGGACGCTGCTTAAGAGCGACTTGTCTCTTCTCTTTCACACAGAACTTCGACATGTTTATCAGCCATTACAGCAGCTTGACCTCCACTCCCTGTGTTCACATCTACAAGCTGAGCGGCTCGGACAGCGACCCCCTGCACAAAGAGCCTCAGTTCTGGGCGAGCATGTTGGAATCTGCTGGTGCTGAATTCCACTCACTTGAACCATTCAGACATTGTTTGGCTGCATGATTAATGTTATCTCTGCTGTTTAAGAAGGAGCCCACAGAATATGTAGGTGTAAGGCTAAACCATGGTTAGGATCCCAACATCATAAGGGGATTTATTTATTTATTTATTATTTTTTTTTTAAAGTGAGACTTATTTTTTTTTTCCTTTTTCAGGTTACCAGTGTGATGCTGGAACTCCAGAAATTTTTAGCTTCACAGGAAAGTCTGGCTTTGAGCTGTATGGCTTGTTGTACAAACCGCACAACCTGGTCCCCGGCAGGAAGCATCCCACCGTCCTCTTTGTCTACGGTGGCCCTCAGGTTTGATCTCTTCCGTTTTGTAAATAGATTCAATTTGTAAAGCTTTGAAGCCGTGAAACAATGAAGGATTTAATGTGATATTGATCTTCTGTAAAATTACTGAGGCTCTTCATGGTCCTTTTTTCATGTACCGTATTTTCCGCACTATAAGGCGCACCTAAAAGCCTTTAATTTTCTCAAAAACCGGCAGTGCGCTTTATAATGCAGTGCGCCTTATATATGATCATTACGGTAATTTCTGTTGCTGTAGTCAGGGGGATTGTAGCTACTGTAGT
Organism: Cololabis saira; assembly: GCF_033807715.1. NCBI lineage: Eukaryota > Metazoa > Chordata > Actinopteri > Beloniformes > Belonidae > Cololabis > Cololabis saira. The sequence continues at coordinate 29,108,841 of NC_084599.1, forward strand.
TGGTGTCGCCAAAGTAATGGCACTAAAAACGTCAGGAATCGTCACAGACGTTCAAGACAACAGCAGCAAAGCAGACTCGCATAATGGCGACTTTGACGAGACGGAGCAAAGCTGGTTTTTATTTTGTTAATAAAGTTTGACATACGGTACTTTTCTTCTTGTTTTTTTTTTTTTTTGCATTTGCTGTAAGATTTTGTAGCATTTCCTGTAGCGCAGCTCCATCAGGTAGATGAGTAACTCAACCCCAGCCACTATAGTACGGTGTTTTACCATTTATTTAGTGCGCCTTATAATGCGGTGCGCCTTATATATGGAAAAGTTTCAAAATACGTCATTCATTGAAGGTGCACCTTATAATGCGGTGCACCTTATAGTGCGGGAAATACGGTATTTTAGAAGAACTGTTCAAATCTGTAACTATGAATGACTATTTTGGTTGTTTTTTTTAATACTTTTTCCTGATTGGTTAACTCATTTTGTTGGTGAGTGATCAGAATTAGTTTGACATTAATATAAACATTTGTTCTTCCAGGTGCAGTTAGTGAATAACTCTTACAAGGGAGTGAAGTACCTGCGGCTGAGCACGCTGGCGTCTCTCGGGTATGTTGTGCTGGTTATCGATGGACGGGGCTCCTGCCAGCGAGGACTGAAGTTTGAAGGAGCTGTGAAGGATGAAATGGTAAATGTCAGAGAGTCAGATGTGCACGTTAAGATGCAGAGAGAGCGAGACTTCGATTATATCTGGAAGGATGCAAATGAAAAGATATATAAGATACATTATGTCCTTAAATAAGGAGTGAAGCTTTATGGCCCTGCTTAAGGTGCCAGCCAGTTTTCATTGTTATTAACATGGCTTGATTTATTTTTCTATAAATCCTAATTTTGGTGCCTGAAACAAAATCTGGAACGGTGCAATAAAGGTGCATCAACCATTTACAAATGTTCAATTCAGTACAACAAAATATAAAAATAATACAGAATGATTACTTTAAGAAGTACATTTGTGGTACAGTGGTCACATTAATAATTTCTGTTCTGGAGACGGCAGTAGTTCCATCAATGACTGCTGTGTGAAATATGTGTGGTGTTGTTCTCCGTCCAGGGTCAGGTGGAGATTGAAGACCAGGTGGAGGGTTTGCACTATATAGCTGACAAGTATAAGTTTGTGGACCTGAGTCGTGTCGCTGTCCACGGGTGGTCGTACGGAGGTTTCCTCTCCCTCATGGGCCTCATCCACAAGCCTGACGTATTTAAGGTAAATTCTGAAAACATTCACCGGGGTACGGGGAGATCTTTTCTTACAGTTTACCTTTTTCAGTCAGCAGTTCATGCAGATTTAGACTTTTGTTTTTTCTCTTTTCTTGAGTGACTTATTTCTTTGTCTTTTTTTTTCTTAATTTTATTTTGTGGAAAAACCTCCACCAGAAATGCTTTAATGTTTAAGCTAAGAAGTAAATGAGGAATTGTAAGTAATTAATAGAGCTTTGAAATGCAAAGGTATTAGTTTGTATTAGGCACCTATAGCTATTTTAAGTTGTCCCATTAGAAATAACGCCTTCCTGCTTATAATTTTATTTGATATGATTGTTTAACTTGTATCGGATTACACATACATTTTCTATTAGTTTTGTAGTTTTTATGGCAAAGTCTAAGGTTATGATGTCTGACTTTACTTTTAGCTACATTCTGTAGTTTATTTATTGAAAGGAATGTTCCATGTTGTTGTTTTCTTAGGTCGCCATTGCAGGAGCTCCAGTGACACTGTGGATGGCCTACGACACTGGATACACAGAACGATATCTGGACACGCCTGACAAAAACCAGGAGGGATACGAAGCTTGCTCCGTTGCCCTGCACGTCGACAAACTTCCCAACGAGTGAGAGCCGTTGTCGTAAACTGCCCTGTTTATTGTACACAGTCAGAATCTCACTCTCATGACTGATGAACTGAATCATCAGCTGTTCCTACTCCGGAGAATAAATGTAGCTACTTATTAACATAAGAGTAATCAAAATGTATCCACCTGAAAAAAATGATCCCTTTTTCTTTTTGTACTTTATTACTGGCGATATTTTAGGTTACAGTTTATATACAGTAATTATTTATTTTTTGCGCAGAAACCTCCAACTGTTTCTACCAGTACAGTACACCTCCTTCTTCTCACATGTTTGCAAATATATATTTAAAAAAAAACGTTTGTTCTCAAAACAGGCCCAACAGACTGCTGATCCTGCACGGATTTCTGGATGAGAATGTGCACTTTTTCCACACCAACTTCCTGGTGTCTCAACTCATCCGAGCAGGAAAACCATACCACCTCCAGGTATGATCCTTTACTAACAATTACACAATGACCGTTTAGTTTTGTTTAGTCAAGACTAATAAGGATGTGAGTTTATTTTTATTTTATTCATTTAAAGGTTTAGATAAGAGGGACAATTGACATTAATAACACATTTAAACAAATATAAAATGTGCCGGAATTAGCCAAAAAGGCTATTTTGCATCCGCTGTCCCTGGACTGGTGTAAAAATAGTCAACCTAAAAGAAAGAATTATTAGATACAATCAATAAAACTTTTCCGAATAAAAAGGCTATATCAGAATAGAGATTAAGAGTTAAAAAACTAAGCTAAAATACATACACACACAGGTTAACATAAGCTCAACAACAGACAATTGCTACAAACGAAAACAGAAACAACATGAAGCAGCAACAGTAACATCAGCATTAATAACACAAGACACAATAACACTCTAACAGGCCAAAAACAAACAAGACAAAAGCACTAAACACAGAATAAAAAGCCATGCACAAAAAGCAACATTATAACTAGACAAACTAATAGGCAACATGACAGGTGACATCAGTATTGAGTATTGGGTTTGTTTCAAATTGAGGAAAGTTTGAAGATATAAACACTTAATTACAGTGCGATCTATGCTTGTATTTAGCAACTATGCACATAAATGATGTACAGAACCTGCGTCATGGTTGCTGTTTACACGTGTTTGTTATGATGTAAGTACACCTCCGTAAGCTGAAAGTTGCTGCCATAACAACAGACCAAATGGAACATATTTTATGAGTTGGAGCTTATAAACCTTTACTGACATTAAAGGAATCTGTTTTTCTGATTTGAAAATGATGAAGTAGTACTTGCAAGAAATATGTTTACGGAGATACAGTTTGACCAAGTAGACTAATCACATTGTTGTGGTCTGCGTTGACGTGACCTGTGGCTAACTTTCTAACTTTCTTGGATGGTGCACGCCGGGCTACTGAGGAGGTTAGGACAACGGCATGTGTCGTTGGTTTAAGTAGAAGCATAAATACTAGGGCTGGGGATCGATTCAAATGTCAAGAACCGATTCGATTCCGATTCTTAAGATTCAGAATCGATTATCAAGATTTGATTCAATTCGGATATTGATTTGGGTTAGTGTTATTAAAACTGTTTTTTGAGCTGTTGCATGAATTATATGACTGTAGTTATGCAAAATATTAATACTAATATTATATTGAGATTAAACAGCAAGTATTGGCAGCTAATGATGCTGTAAGGACCAATCAGCTGATAGAACTGCTTTCAGAAACATCGTGGGGCAGAATTATCAAACAGATCCAGGGAGGAAACAGAGACGGATTAAATCGGTTTTATTTTTTCCCACATTCCGTTTTTATTTGTTCCATTTTCGGTCTATTTTGGTTTTTAATTTTTGAGCATTTGGTTTTTAGTATTTTTTGCAAATTTAACCCCAAGACAGTATATAAAGTAATGAAATATAATAATTTATGCAATTATAACTTAACACTTTAATGTTTTCATACCTTTAAAAATATTTAAAGGCAAAAACATGGCGCCAGTTATTCTCGTGTCCAACAAAACATTCCTTTTTTGGGGATAAACAAAAAAATAACCAAAAGTTGTAATGTAATGATGAAAAAAAAAATACATAAATAAATTTAAAAAAATAACTAAATAAAAATCGATCTTTAGACATATGAATCGATTTTTAGGAATTAATATGAGAATCGATTTAGCATTGGGAAATCGATTTTTTTCAAAACAGGCCTAATAAATACCCTTTAACTCTTGTACTTCTTTATTCAGAGAGAGAACAGCACATTTAAACGTACGGTCTTAATTAGTAGTCATGTTCTACACGTAAAATGAGGATCCTTTTGCTCTCGTTCGGGTCTGTGAAACCTAGAATAGAAAGTGGTGTAAAAGATGAAACCCTGGAAATGTATTCCCCAGTGATTAATTGTTTCTGATGTCATTTTCTGATTCTCCAGATTTATCCAAACGAGCGACACAGCATCAGGTGTCCGGAGTCTGGAGAGCATTATGAGATTACACTGCTGCATTTCCTCCAAGAGAACCTCTGATGAGCTTTTTCACAGACTCACTTTCCTTCACCTCCTGCTCTCCTCATCTCCTGGCTTTTTGCTGGTCATCCAAATCTGCATCACCGCTTACGTCACTTCATTTTATGATTTGTTGAATGCTAACTGTGCCAAACCGCGCCACACCTCAAGGATTGTTTGTCCATCTTCGAGATGCTGCAGCATTTAAGCATGAGAATGTCATGTCGAGACTTAGATGTCGCTCTGACTTGCATGAATGAGACCATGGAAGCTCAGGCGTCTGCTAGTCTTTCCTCCTGCGTTTGACAGGGAAGATTGACGGATTGCTTGAAGCCCCAGAACCAGCAGAGGGCACTGTTGATCCAGAACAGACGGCAATGGAGTTTTCAGTGGTTTTGGTGATGGTTTACAGAGAAAATAAGAGGATGGATACATGTTTAAAATTCTGCTTGCTGCAGCATTAACTGGACAACATATTTAGCAATGCAAAAACATAAATACATGGACGTTCTTCTTGCAGGTTTCACAATGAAAAGGCTCATTCTTTTTTAGCAACTTTTTCTCTTGAACGCAACTGACCAAGATATTACTCTTCTCCCTGTTAATAAACACTGGTGTAAAGTTAGCAAATGTACAACTGTTTCAGAGCATTCAAGCAAATCTTAACCGCTTTATTCATTTTTTTTTAGTGTTTTTCTCTGAGATTGGTCTGTTATGTGTTATCATGGGTTATTTTTAAAATGCATATACAGTTTCCTGCTTCAGTTTTATTGGGTAACATTATTTTAAGAAACAAGAAAAGAAAAAAAAAAAAAGGAAAAACTTTTATGCATTCATAAATGATGGAAATATGTAGCGACCTGTCGCTGTTTCACTCGGTCATTTGCTTTAACCCTCTGGGGAGCTTCTCTTTCTTTATGCTGCTGAAGACTTTTGCACAGTAGATGTTTGCCTTGGTGCCAACAAACTGACCTATAAGATGATGTTTGAAGAACTGTTGGCAGTCTGAGGTGCCTTGCAAGAGTTTAAGAGAACCTTTTCACGTAGTAAATGTTTATCAGGAAGGTCGGGTGACACGCAGGACCCACAACAATAAAATGCCTTGTTAATGTCTGAACATCTGTAAGATGACCTATCATGATCTGTACATGGTAAAATGTACTCAGACTGAAAAAAAGATAAATAAACAAGTAAACAATCTTTTTCCAAGTCTTGTTTTAGCTGCATATATATTTTATTTTTTATTTTTGGCAACAATTTCAGTGATTGTGATCATGTGTAAAATACAGTATGAACCGAGGAGTTATACCTGTAAAAGTGTACTAGTGTATTTTTAGTTTGGCCCCTATAATATGAGCAAGTTTAAAAGCAAACGGAGATAAGCTAAAAGGTAGACTAAGGCCACGTTTACACAGCCAGGTATTTACAAAAACTGATATTTCCCCCTCTACGTTTTGAAAAATACCATCATTTACACGAACCCGCATGAATACGCTGTTAAGGTGCTATGAGCATCGAAACCTGCAGGGGGCAGTGTAACGAGAAGCGTAAAGTCATGCTAGCCAATCAGAATCCTGGAAAAAAACGTCAACAAATGACACGTGTGAAGCCTGAATAATATGGTTCCGTGTTAAATCGACGGCGTAGCCTACGTACGGTGCGGGTCGCTGCGTACCCTACGCCGTAGGCTCTGCGTTGGTGTAACGCGGAACCATAAATCAGCCTTCAATGCCAGTTACTTCCAAGACGGAACGACAGTCTTTCGTTTGGAGTGATAGAGAGAAGTGGAGTTACTTTAAAGTGTGACTTTAGAATATAAAACAGGTAAAATACAAGAAAATATTGACGGTGGCCAAACAAATTGTAAACACAGGTCGCACAAATGATGCTGGTGACGTTTCTGTCTCATAATGTGACGTTCTGAAGCCTAAATCTCTGTTTCCCTCCGTTTACAAGCAAACGTGAAAACGGAGTTTTTGAAAATCTCCAATTTGGCCAGAGTTTTCAGAAATGTTAGTTTTTGGTGACTTTGAGCTTCGTTTTCGTGTAAACGAACGGCCAAAACGCATGAAAACGCCACCGTTTTTGCTCCGTGTAAACGGGGCCTAAGAGTTTCCACATTGCTGCTAACCCAGAACAGTTTTGGTCACATTTAGTGAATAATTCCTCACCATCTGCTTGAGGACTGTCTTGTGAGTACACTAATAAGAAAGAAACAAAAACTGATAGCAGCCTTCCCTCTAAACCGTAATAAACATAACTGTCATGGGAAGGAGAAAAGCTTTTACAGAGCTCGTGATTGGGTCTATTGAGGAAAACTGGAGGAAAGGGAAGGAGGAACTTACTTTCTGTTTTATTAAACAGATGTCATGATATCCAAAAATCCCTTACCCTACCTTTAAAGATGTGATCATAACTGCTCTTTATTCAGCATGGTGTCTCAGTGATGACAGCTGAGATTAGTTCCAGCAGACCCTTAATATTTAAATAATCTCAATGTACGAACAAGGAAGCGTTAAGTTTCTTCTTTTGTCTAAAGTCTGTTTTTCATCGTGCTGATTTTAGTTTTTACCAGTTCCTGAAATCAAGAAGTCAATATTTTAACATCTGCATTTTTGGTTGTGGATCTGTAAAGCTTTTATCACCTTTTAATGTGGCTGACAACATGAACCTTTGGCTCTGTTGATCAATACTGAATCAAACTCGTTGAGAAAAAAAAACTGAAGCTGGAGGTTGGAGAATCAAAGCTAATATGGATCCACACTGATACACAGAACAACACACTCAAGCTATTTGCACTGCATCAATGTTCCTACTGAGGGGGTTTTTAGCACCTTATTTACAAGAACATTGCACTGGTTTCTACCTGCTCCGCCTAGGGGTTTGATTGTTCCTGCTTTGGTTCACGTGTAAATGAAATGTGCACACTGCTCTTACTAAATCACTTCTTCCTGTAAAAGACAATGCAGTACGTACTTCAAACTACAGTTTTTTCTTCTTCGATATTTGGGTTTTACGCAAATCTAGGGATAATGGAAACGCGATTACTGTGATTAATAAGATGTAAAGCTTCAACTTTCCAACGTTAATTCACCTTCTGTTATTGAAATGTCACCTGCTCATAAAACATCTGCCATCTCTTCTTTAGACTTCAATCAAATGTTGATTCATATATAAAAAGCTGCACTACATCACTTTCAACCACAAACAGAGTTATTTACTGTTTAGAGAGTTTATTCACTTAGTACAAATGAAAAAAAGCACTTCAAGTGTGGATCAGATGTTTAAAGTAAAAAAAAGTACAAAGTTATGATGGAAAAATACATATTAAAACCCCTTATAAAGGGATAAAAGTCAAAGTCAATGTGACTGAATAAGTCTATTAAAACACTAAACTCCCATATGCATTGCATAAAATCTCAGGAAATCAATAATGTGCGTATTACAGCTGCTCCTTTCAGTCTTTCAGTAGTAGGGTACTATATGAAGTGATTATAGTTCTCCTGCTGCTCAGTTTTTTATGGATGCTGGTGCGATCTTGAGCAGGGTGGTCCGTGGAGTTTCCCTCTGTCCTTGTGCGCTCGTCCAAAACATGGCTCGTCTTCTGGAGTGGTGTCTCCGCGGGAGTGTGGGGTGTCTGGGAAACTTGCCGTTGAGGTTTGACTCCCCGCAGCTGCTGAACCACCAGCCACCTGTAACACGAGAGCAGCTGTTTAGGACCACCGCCAAAAAATCTAAAACGCTCAATCACCAGGACTTTTTAGTGTTTAAGTGGACAAACTGTCCATTTTCAGTGAGGTTTTTTAGAGATGCCGACATACCTGAGAGCAGCTCAGCACAGTTGGTGTCTGCCGCGAGGTCGTTGTCTCTGTCAGCGGTGGAGAAAGGAACACCGACAGCTCCGGCGGTTAGGAGTTTCTCCTGAGCATCAGGTGAAGACTCGTCCTCCAGGTGGAGGGCGAACAGCTTCTCTTCTCCGTCAAGGTGAAACCTGTAACGAGTGTTCTGCTGCTGCCCCGCCTCGTCAGAGAGATCCACCTGCAGGGTGTACTGGCCCTGTCTGGAAAGGGAGTGGATGTTGTCCAAACCCAACCAAAACTCGCCTGAGAGGGAAAATAAATGAGAAAAGTTTATTTTTGTGACTCCAGGTAAATTATTCATAAAAAAAATATATATGAATTCAAGGGACATATAATCTTACCGTTCATGTCGCCAAAGCCCTTCTTGTAGCTCTCCCACAGCTGGTTAAAGTTTTGAGATCCATCGTGGCGTCTCTGGATGACGGTCCATCCAGCGTCTGCACAGAGAGCACAAGAAAACTGTTCAGACACACATCCAGCTGGGATCTTTCTTATTTTCATGCAATTAACGAGAATGAATTTGCACTTGGTGCATATGCACTCAGTCTTGACTGACCTGAGGTCATTTCACACAGAACGTTGAAGGGAAGCGAGTTGTCGGGTTGGATCTTGTAGACGCCGCTGACTCGCTGTCCTTGGAGAAACAGATCATGGCAGTCTTTGGCCAAACCTGAAAACAGAAGAACACAGAGCTTTATGAGACTGAGGCTTCAGCTTTACTTCTCAATGTTGCTGCTGATGAATCTCTAGTTTTGTATCTTTTCCTGCCATTATTTCATTCCTCTGCATCCCTGAAGCTTCATGCACAGCAGACGGGTTTTAGAAGCTGCTGCCCTCATTTTAGCTGATCTTTGATCTGTTCTTGAACAGCTCTGCCAGCGAGTCAAACATTATAAATTCAAAGTGCAAAGGTGAAACCTTATGCTCTTATGTCATATAATGACTCTTCGGTAGCTTGTACGTATTATTACAGTTTAAAAAGAATTGCTTGCTGGTTTCCTCTGACTGTGATAATATTTTAGATGAGTGTCCAGCATGTGTGGCTTATGAGACTCCGTGTTTTGCTGCTGCACACTGTGATTCACTAAGATTACAGGATTAGTGATTGAATGACTGCAAGGGCTTAACTATTTTGGCTGCTGATTTGTCAGGATCATTAATGATTTATGATTGCAGCAAGGCTCAGTTGTTTTGTTTCAGGGCTGAAATCTCACCGCTTGCAGCTTGGACGGGCTCTGCCTTGCCCCTCAATGCCACCTCTTCATCTCTCCGTCGGTGCGATTTCACTTTTCTCTTGTGGGCAACCTTTGGAAGAAACGAAAGACAGTTTGTCACATTCCTGTTAACTGTGAGGCAGGTTTGTTATTTCAGAGGTCATCCTGAGTTTCTGGAATGTGCATCTGTTTGGGATTAACCACAAATGTGCAGCTCACCTTGTTCTGCAGGGCTTGGAGATGCAGACTCTGTTTCTCCAGTTTGTCCTGTTGCTGCTGGATTTTCTCAACCAGCTGGTCGATGCGTCTGTTCTGTGATGCCATCAACTTCTGGAAAAAGCAGCAGGGGGAAATGTTGATAATTCACATCAGCTTCTCCTGCATATATGTGAACTTTGCAGAGCCTTTTTCTTTCACTAATATAACATGAACGCATCCTTGTGCCTACCTGGATGAATGAAACTCCTGCTTGATTGCTGTCATTGCTGTCCGGCATGGGCTTTGTCAGCACCTCCTCGAGTCTGTCCATCCTGGAGGTGATGTCCTGCGTCTGCCTCTTCACCTCCTCCACCTTCACATTCATCTCATCTGCCAGCTCTGTCAGGAGCCTGTCCGTCTTCTCCCCCTCTGTGTTTTTTGCCTGCTCCTGCTGCTTTCTCTCCAGCTCGGCCACCGTGCCGTTGAGGCTCTTCAGCTTGCTGTTCACATCTTTCATCTGGGCCTTGGTCTTGTCCACGTGCTCCTTCAGCCCCTGCCCGAGCTGCAGGAGGCCGTGGGCCACCACGTTCACGTCGTCCCAGGAGGCGTGCTTGTCCCGGCTCCCTCTGTCCGAGGGGAATCCAGCCACGGCGTTCACCAAAAGGGTCAAGAGGAGGACGAGAAGCTGAGGCGTCTTCATCTTTGTATCTGTAATTCTTGCGTAGCAATCAGTGCTTCTTCTTGTGTGTGTCTCTGTCTGTGCTGCTGAATGGCATTGTGGGCTTTTTTATAGCTCTGTGCTGCAACAGAGGGCTTGTCTGATTGGCTGCTTGAAGGTAGAGGAGGAAGAGGAGGTGGGGGGAAGGGAGGGGAAAGCCTTTCAAAGCCAGGACATGGGCAATGATGTAATGAAAGCTATGAAAAAAAAATGGTTAAGCCCTCGCCGACGCAGGGATTTGATAAGAATTATACATATAAATATATTTTTATCAATACAAAAATACTACAACTAGTTCAAACAGGGGTGAAGATTCAAATATGACATATTAGTCACAGAACATTCTACTTGTCTTTATCCAGGAAGCATTTGTGTGCCAAGGAAAGCGGGGGAAATCTCACAGGTGAGAAGTTGAAACTCTTAGACGTTTTCCTGTGAGGTGGTATTTTCTTTTGATTGCCTAATAAAGAAGTTAAACTATCATGCTGAGAAGGCCCTTTGACCCACATTTAACAGGATTCATATACCGTATTTATCTGTTTCAGCCTGACTGACGCACATATCCAACATCCCTATCATAGAAACATCCCCATTTTACAACCCGGAGAGACACCACTGATTGATAACTGAACTCATTAATCAATGTCCCCCGCTGTAAAATGTTTTTCCGTTTTTTTTTTTCCCTTTGTGACCTTTCCAGCGAGAGCAATAAAACATGCAGTTTATCTTTTTCAAAAAGCTGATCAGTTGAACGAGGAGTTTGGGAGAACGAGGATGAAGGAGTCGCTGTGAGAAGTAGGGGAAAGTTCAGCCCTCGGGCCCTTTTACTCACCCATTCCTAACAACACAATCCTGCACCAGCACACACACACACACACACACACACACACACACACACACACACACACACACACACACACACACACACACACACACACACACACACACACACACACACACACTCGTAGACACAAGGCACGTGGTGTCCTGACTGGAAAATGCTGAAACACATTCTTTACTGTATGTGCTAGAAAAACTGCGACTGTGGAGTATTTCTCTTCAACGCTTTCCAGTTATAGATGACTAATAGAGCAACAAATATTTACCAAACAAAACAGTTTTATCTCTTAGTTGTCAATCCTTTATAAATAAATATTTAGCTTGTGTTTGAATTATAAAAAAACTAATATATTTTTAGATGTAAATTCGAATGGTTTCAGTTAATCTTTACACAGATGAGATCATGTTTTGTACCTATTTAATGTTCCACACAGCACTTTTATGATAGTTTGTAGTAATTTCATGATCAGGGGCAGTGTGGGGGGAGATCCTAGAGTATGAGGTTGATCTATTCTACCTCTTCTCCTCCTTCCTTGCTGACTAGTTTTGAGATAAATCTGAAATCTGGCTGCTTTTCACCCTCTGGTGAATTAAAATCTCCATTCTGATCAGACTAACTTTCTCTTTCCAGAATAAATACACCTGGTCCCAAATCAGCCTCTTTTTTGGTCGAAATACTCTAATAGCTTTATTTTACAAACATTAACTTTTAGCCTTCACTGAACCTTTAGGATCAGCGGGATCCATGATCTGGGCATCGTGAATACCGGCAACATTTCCAGATGGTCTGGTACGTTTTTGAGAAAATTCCCTGGAAGAAGGAAATGCTGGTGACATGAGAGTCAAGGCCTGTAAAGCCTGCAGGCCATCGTAAATGCAGACAAACGCACAGATGATTCAGTCCCGGCTGAAATTACGACCTGACAAACCAGCTGTAGAACATGCATCCAGGACAAACGTAAAAGGTCGCCGAGTTTGAAGCAGGACTGGGGAGTCCCATAAAAAACAATGTGTCGTTGCAAAAGTCTCTGCAGTCATTTACCGTCTGTGACTCGTCAGAGCCGGAATTCACTTCAGTTGCAAAAAAAAAAGGACGACTCAGGCTCCTGAAGAGGAACTATGATGTGATGATGATGTGTTATAAAGAGCAATAAGATTTTTTTTAAAGTTTCCTGAAACATGGAGCAGGGATACCTGGTAAAGTTGTGTTTCTATATTTAACTTTGGCACTATCATCTGCCTTCTACACACTTACATCTGTTTTCTGTAATACCTGTGCTGAGACGGGGGTGGGTTTGGTTTGCACATGGGGAACATAACCGGCCCTGCTGGTGTCACGTAGCTCGTCCTGCAGGCCGCAGGACTTCTGCACGTATGTCCCGTAGCTGCTCCTGTCAGCTGACGATGGGGAGCACCTTCTCTCTGCAGCCTCGGCCTGAGCGGCCCTGCACACTTCACCATCCCAGCCGCGGCAGGACACAATGTTCAGCGGAGAGAGTTTGTTTTTGGACGCTAAAGCTGACATGTCTGAGCCGCAGCTCAGCTATATTTACAGCTGCTTCCTGTGAATTGGAATAAAAATGTGTGCTGACTTCTGCAGAAGTAAATCTGGGAGGTGCAAAGTGTGCAGGGCTGGAGTTTTTGTGGTTGTGTGGTTTTAGTTAATTCAGGAATCACCACAATCCTGGCCAGCCATACTTGTTAACTCTGTGAAATGCATCTGGTACCCCTCCCATTTACACTGGTACAGAACATACTGATCCAATCACAATGAGGAGTAGGCGGGGGTTAGCTAATGACAGGAGTGTCCAAGAGCTACTGTTGAAAAATCCAACAAAGCAGGATTGCTAATAACACCTTCCATCAACATGTTTTGATTGTAAACCAACAACAGCCGCTCACCAGCGTTCCAACTTCACTGCAACGCTGTTTTGGCTGTGTTTTGTTGATACTTGTCCTGTTGTTGCTCTGCCAGACTGTTTCCAGAGGAACCAGAATAATCTCATTTCTCAATAACAAGGATGCCAGGTTTGGACTCGGGTAGTTGAAAGTACTTGCCGGTCGGATGCATTTAATTTCTTCTGCAATTATGTACTTGATGACATCAAAGCTAAGCTTGCAAGCACGTGTGTTTAAAAGTGTACACAATTTAATGGAACATAAAATAATCACAAAGCATTAATGCTACTCAGAAGGGTCCAGTGTTACTTTGTATGTGTCAGGGTTTGACACCCCCCCCAGTTTTTCAGTTTCAGCTCTGTCCCTCCTGTGTCCCATCTGCCCTGATTGTCTGCACCTGTGTCTCGTTATTCCCTGTGTATATCTGGTCTTGTCATTCCCCTTTTCCCTGTCGGTCCGTACTGTTTGTTCCCTCCATGTCTCCTCTGGTTTTTTGGATTCCTGTTTTTGTTCAGCCTTTGATCCTGCTCTGCAGCGATTTTGTTTTTTGTTTTTTTGCTAAATAAATCCTGTTTTGTTGCAACTCCTGCCTCCTGCGCTCCTGCTTTTGGGTCCTCAACAACCACACCATGACAGTATGATGTGTTTTCAGTGGGTTTGTGACTTTTGTACATCAGACACGTTACAAATGACGTTTGGTGGAAGCGGCAAGATAAAAATGTCAGAAGACTTTTTAAAATTAGCTGTCTTTATATTGTAACAACTATATTATCTCATGAAAACTACGTTCTGTTACACAATTGCAGTTCCTTGACTGACCACCAGGGGCGGGCACACTGGGCTGCATAGCTAATTTCACATCCATGGCAGATTTTTGTTATTTAAAAAAAAAATCAGGTAAAATTATTAGGCCAATAATTTATGAAAAATTATGAGTGTGAACTTCCGACTGCACAGGAATCAAACACCGTCATTTTGAAGCTTAGCTGTGAATAAGGGTATAACGGAGCATAATCATTTACATTTTAAAAGAGAATACATTTTGTTGTGCTGTTAATTTTCCTTGCAGACAGCCGTGACTGGCTGCAGGACAGAGAGTACCATCTCCAATCCCTCAGCAGTGGAAGTACAGAGGTGTGCAGCTCCATCCTATCCAGTTATCCAGGTCAATTTCAGTTAATTTACTTAAAACTGTTTTCATTTAACGTCAGTTATTTAAACATAGATTTGAAAAAAAAAAACCTAGCCTAACCCTTAGCCCAAGTAAATCTAATCAGATTGAATCTTCACTTAAATTATATTGTACATTTCTGGTCTATATTTTATTTTACTGTTTATACTTTTTATTGTTTATACATTTCATTCTATTTTATTTTATCTCTTATATATTTGTTTTTATATTTGTATTGTGTTGCACCAATCCCCATAACATATTCCTCGTGTGAAAACTTGGCAATAAACCCCTTTCTGATTCTGATTCTGATTAAATCCTCCATATTTAGCATTCACACGGTGTTGTGCGTCAGAGAGGAAGAACTTCCTTTTTAACAGGAAGACGCTTCCAGTGTAACCAATCTCAGGAAAGGCAGATATCTGCCTCCACTGGTTGAGGGTTGGTGAGGTTCCATCTCACTGAACATTTAGGGCTTCATTTATTTACTTTCTATACGTTTCGATTGCCAGTTATTAACAAGTTTACTACAAGCAAAAAGCTGAGCTGTTCAACATTTCTACAGAGAGATCACAGAAAAGTCCCAATATTATTTCCTCATGGTAATTTTGTAATTATTTTTTTCTAGTTTATTACTTTAATACAGTGGTTCCCAACCTTTTTTCCTTGGAGCCTCCCTACTTGTGTCTAAGACCAGCCGGGCCCCCCGACCCGTACGTACTAGCACCAATAGAGTAAAGTGATTTGTTAAAAATCTTTAATTGATAAAACTTAACATTAATTATGTTTTTTTGATACATTTCTCTTTGGTTTACCCTGTACAGATATGACTTCTTTTTTCTCACCTTCATTTTGTGTCACCAATGTATAAAATACGAACAAAAACATAAAATAATTTCTGAAAAATGTGTGTGTTTTAATATGAGAGCAACATTTGTTCAACATTTTTCCTTCAACAACCTGTCAGAGTAGTAGTATGAATAAATAAAATACTAAGTGGGTTTATACAGACTTGGATTACAGTATTCCATTAGGTGTGTTATGATTTTTGTATTTATTTAACATGCGCAAATAGAATTTTTACAACTGCATATCTTCAAAGCAGACAAAGATTCGCGCCCCCCCCAGAGATCTCTGGCGCCCCCCCAGGGGGGGCCCAGACCCCAGGTTGGGAGACACTGCTTTGATACAATGCTTCTGGTAGTGACATTTCTGCAAACTTATCTAATCACTGAAGTAAATAAAACAAAGATAAGGTAGCAGATATTTGGCCTGCAACGATGTCTGTTTTTAGATCAGGGAGGAACCTCAGTGTTACCTGAACTCGCAGTTTAACTCAGATGTTCAGTTAAAATCGTGTTAAAAATAAGCTGCAGCATTTCTTATCAGAACAAAACGACTTCAGGCAATCCAGTCACACAGAACCAATTATGTTGAACTTCCAATATAATTAGGTCCTACTGGGAAAATTGAAAACAGACCTTCACTCTTTGTTTCTTTCTTTTTCTTTTTTTTTAAGCCACGTGTGTCTGGTATGGGTTTGGGGAGGAGGGGAAACAAACACACACACACACACACACACACACACACACACGGCTGCTCCAAGCAGCACGTGCTAGGAGCACTGTATTTGTAGACCAGTGAGTGTTGAACACAGAAACAGGTTGTGCCTCGTGTTTGTTTCAGCACCAATGACTGATGTTTTTTTTTAATTGACCATTTTTGTATCTTTGGTTTATTCTTTGAAACAAAACAAACTCAGCTCAACAAGCAGATGATCTGCACATTAAAGGTTTAATAAGCTCACGGTTAAAAGTGTAATAATACAGTGTAATGTTAGGATTTTATGAAATTGTTAAAAGTACGAGGGTTTTTTCTATAAGATTGTACACTGATGGTTGCTCTCTGTGCAGAACCACCTCCTGTTTTCATGACCAGACTGATTAGCTGAGTTCTTCTTTAGGTGAGGACGGTGAAGAGGAATGGATGTTTAAGATTGATGGTTCTCCTCCTGTTTTTCTCTGGGTTTTGGTTGTTGTAGGTCTTTGCTGGGTTGGTATGTCGGATTAGAGATAGACAACAGAAAATCTATGGCTGAAGGTGTGACATGTTTAACCTTCTTTCCCTGCAGTCGGCCTCCCAGATAAGGTTCAACAGATAAGGTTCAACATCTGCTCCTATAATGTACAAAACACCTCCCTTTTTCAGTATACATATGAGTGGATTGATGACCACAGTGTGCATTTCTCTCTTATCTAGGTGGTTTGAGAGAAGTGAACCTCCGGCTGGAAAACATTGTGCGTGATAAAAGCTTGTATTAACATTTGATTCTGTTCACTGGTTTTCTTATGGTGCACCAGACAAACGAACACGAGGATCTTTCAGTAATAATAGAAGAGCGTATACAGATTTTAAATTGAACAAGTTCATCCCCTGAAGACTTTGGCAGACTATGTCGAATAAACACGCAAATATACATCAAACTGTAAACCTCTTTTGTTTAATCAAAGTATTAAATCAAGCCCTTTAAATGTAGTTTACATCCAGAGGTGTCAAGTAACGAAGTACAAATACTTCGTTACCTTACTTAAGTAGAAATTTTGGTTATCTATACTTCACTGGAGTAATTATTTTTCAGACGTCTTTTTACTTTTACTCCTTACATTTTCACACAATTATCTGTACTTTTTACTCCTTACATTTTAAAAACAGCCTTGTTACTCTATTTCATTTCCGCCTTTAAAAAATAACTATCCAGTTAAATTGCGCCTTCCGGATAGAGTGAATTTAGTTGTGGTTGTTTCAGATGTTCTTGTCCAGTTTTGTTCTTACATCCGTTCCCTCAGATTCCTGCAACTAAACTTGGATGTACATTCCAATAAAGTTTGGATAAATGATAACATGCCTCTGAAGTTTTACTTTTTGCACCATTACAATACTTATAGGCATCTGGTCATCATATCTCCTGCTCTCTGAAACACATGTTAATGCTCAATAGTACACATATATGGTTCTTTAATATATTTGCATTATACTAAGATGCATTCATTTTCAATGGCTTTTGTCCTTAATGGGTTTTTTCCCCCTTACATTACTTTTACTTTTATACTTTAAGTAGTTTTGAAACCAGTACTTTTATACTTTTACTTGAGTAAAAAACTTGAGTTTATACTTCAACTTCTACAGGAGTATTTTTAAACTCTAGTATCTATACTTCTACCTGAGTAATGAATGTGAATACTTTTGACACCTCTGTTTACATCTCACCTTAGACCTCAATTCTATGTTTCTATGGCAAAGTTCAGTTGTAGATACCAACTGTGTTTATTTTGTTTGTGTATCACAAGTACATGATCACGGAGCTGCGTGGCAGCCTCTTCTTATAAATACCTCAAACTGTTTCCAAATTATGTTTATCTTTTGATTCATCGTCTCAACACATGAAGACAGCTTCTGTCACCAGGCTTCAATCGCTCACGGCTGAAGGCTGATTTATGGTTCCGCGTTACACCTACGCAGAGACTACGCCGTAGGTTACGCCGTAGGCCTTGACACGAGTGTGCAGCGTGCTCCTACCCGCACATGTGAGGAGAGGAGAGGCGGAGGAGAGGTGGAACCGTGGGGGAGAGGCGGGGGCTCGCCGCGTTTCAGGCACCAGTGGGTTAGTGTGCGAAAGGTCGGGCTGTTGTTACGCGTCTGGTATGTTGCATCAGCCTCCCAGGCAGAAATATCCCCGGCTGCTGGGGCTCGGACGCGCATGGCTGAAGGGCCGGAGCTGGGGATCCATCTCTCACCACTAGTGCCCGTGTTGTAAAGATCAGTAACTTCAGTAACACACATGGACAACACGACGGATGAGGGAAGTGAAACCACTGAAAGATTAACTATTAAAGATTTGGTTGATTATTAAAAGTCATTATGAAAGAGGAATTGTTGAAACTATTCTGTCTGGAAGAGTTTGTGATGACGTTTACAAGAAATAAAGAAGTATGCATGTTGAGAGGGAGTGAATGAGTGAGGGAGTGAATGAGTGAGGGAGTATGTGTATGATGTGTGGAGATTGTGGGATTATGTGACTGTTTATTTTGTGATTGTTTTTAAATAGATGTAATTGTATATTTTGTATTATTGGTCCTAGATATTGTTGTATTGTATTTTATTGTTAGAAAAGCCCAACTAGGGACAGGAGTTGCAAATTAGCAATAGCTATAAACTCTATGTGCAGAACATCAGTTGCTGTCATTGTACTGAAACTATGTTTAAACTGCATTGTCCCTATCAACTAAACCAATAAAATAAAACAATATTTTTTGATGTAATTGGCTTTCACCAATACCATTATGCCTAATAGAACAGAATAGAATAGAATAGAATCAGCTTTATTTTTATTATTATTATTTATTTATTTATTTATTTTATTTTTATTTTTTTATTTTATTTATATGAACAGGGAATTTGTCTTCGTTTGTTTCACTCACTGAACCCAGAATAAAGCAAGGCAAATGTATTTATAAAGCACATTTCACATGATGAGCATGGACTCAATGTGCTCAAATACATAAACAAACAAACAAACAAACAAACAAAATTACAGGTTTACAATAACATAAACAGACAAAAGTATGTCAAGAGAAAAACAAGAATAACAACCATAATTCCATTTTAACAAAAGTGCGATCACCCTGCCAACCATGTAGAGTTTACTCAAACCCCTGTGCAATAAGGTAAGTTTTTAGTCTGCTTTTGAAAGAGGGCTGTTGGAGCAGACCTTAGTTCCTGCAGAGAGTGTAGTTTCGACTGAAAGCACCATGAGCAGATCTAGTGTGGATTCTAGGTATGATGAGAAGACTCTTATATTTGATGATTTTAGCCAGTGGTCACCAATCCTGGTCCTCGAGGGCCGGTGTCCTGCATGTTTTACATGTTTCGCTGCTTCATTGCACCATGATAAAAGTGACTGTGTCGTTAAGAGAATTGTGCAGACCTCAATGACAAGCTGATGACGATGATTAATTGGAATCAGGTGTGTTAAAGCAGAGAAAACATGCAGGACACCGGCCCTCGAGGACCAGGATTGGTGACCCCTGATCTAAGGGATCTGTCCAGTATGTATTCAGTGAGCATGTCAACCATGTAGGAGGGAGATAAACCATTCATAGATTTAAAGACAATAAGAAGTACTTTAAAATCTACTCTTTGTTTAAAAGGGAGCCAGTGCAGAGAGGATAAAACAGGAGTGATGTGTTCATACCTCTTGGTTTTTGTTAGAATTCTGGCCGCAGCATTTTGAATAAGCTGGAGTTTATGTAACACTTGCTTTGTTAGTCCTGCAAAAAGTGCATTGCAATAATCTAATCTACTGGAGATAAAAGCATGAACCAACTTTTCAGAGAACAGTGTAACTGTACTTAATTGAGTTTGATTGAACAAATTGACTGATGGTTTTGAATGATCTATGACACACAAGCACACTTTTTTCTTTTCATTTAACTTTTTTACGGTTCTTGTTATATTATAAAGCATTAAACCATGAAAATAGAACAATTAAGGCCAGTCTCATGCATATATACATCCTGTATATGTTGTGCCGCCCTGACTGTATTGAGCATTCATCCTCTGATTCTGGACCATCTCGTCTCCATAAATATCAATGAAAAAGGGAATTGAGTTACAATCAACAATATTGAATGACTTGAACTATGCTTTTATTTAATTACCCTGTATTTAATTCAAAGTAATGACTTTTTTTTGTGATTTATTAACAGTTTCATATCAGTTGTATTGGAAGCTTGTAACTGGCGCTTTAGTCTGCAGATGCTTTTTCATCTCGATTGCAGCTCTTTGCTGTGGACGGACCTTTATTATCACCCAGGCACAATCTGCATTTCACCATGATCATTTTCTTGTCCTTTTAATCCCCAAATCTTTCATACTTCAAAATCATCCTGACACAGAGGAACAATGACAAAAACAAACTGTGAATTTACTGCCATGTTTTGAGCTTTGGTTTATTCGTTAAATCACTTGTTTTTAGTAGAGGAGGGTTTTTGGAGCGCAGTCCTTTCCCCCTGGCCAAACTTCTGAATCTTCTTAGCATCATTTCTACGTCACTGGATTTGGCAGGAGGAGAAAACTGGGTAAAAGGTTGTGCTCGTGTGCAGTTCATGTGCTCGTGAGGAAATATTGTTGTTGTCACATGGGAAGCATTAGGAGCAGCTGTTATTAACAATTCAAAGACTGATACTTTCACTCCCATCACGCTGACCTTTTCCCCAGTTTTCAGACTCTTTCAGCATCTCTAGTCTTGAGCTCCTCCTCACTTTGGAACGTGTTACTGTTTTTCTTCTCAGCAATCTCTGAGTGCACTTTGACCCAGAGAGAAGCGCCGCTTCCTCGAGGAGTCTCCTCTCTGATCAAAGGGAGCCATGTCAGTCAAAGGTCAGCTGTTTGTTGATGCTGTAAAACTACTGACTTTTCTTGTTTTCATGACAGTCTCAGTGGGGCTTTAGGACTTCTGTGAAACGCTGTGAACATGAATCAGTTAACTTAAATCCATGTACATGTTTTAGTGTGTTTCTACAGCTGGAATTTGTGTCATTGGTATTTTTAATTTTTTGTTAAGCTTATATCCCTTTGCCATGAATGTGTTGGCGGTGAATTTTTGCTAAAAACAATATACATTGATGTCACAAGAGACAGTCTGGAGGAGACTCTTAAGTTATTCTGGGCGCTTTCTGCTGATAAAAGTGACGTCACCACAGGAACATGGCAAAATGTCCTAAAAGTAATCCCCATGTTAATGCACATGAAATAAGGAACGGGCTCCCTGGTGTTCAACACAAGGAACTACAATACAAATGTGACGTCTCAATGCTAGCGCCTTGTTTCCACTTGCTTTCTTTCATGTGATGCGTCTGGAGGTCTGTTCATTCCCATGAAACTCCTCCTTCTGGTGTTCATTGGAGCATTATTGTTTTTGATTGTTGGCATCAGTTTCGAAGAACTGAGAGAACTGAGTTGTGGAAAATCTGCAGTAGTGCAGACTTTGTACCGATCTTTAGAGACAAAGAGAGTGTTGAGGAAGAGTACAAGACCAAAGGTACGGACCAAAAGAGCGAGATCGCAGATAGAAGCATCTGAAACAAATGTTTATCTTAGAGGTGGCTGGAGGCTTCGTCAGAGCGTTAATGGGTATCGACTTGGAGTACAGTTGCTGCTCCTCCACATCAAGAGCAGCCAGTTGAGGCGACTCAAGCATCTCGATCGGATGCCTCTTGGACAGCTCTCTGGTGTCGAGGTGTTCTGGGCACGTACAACCAGGAGGAGGCCCTGAGGAACACCCAAGACATGCTGGAAACATCATAGTTTTCAGCTGGCCTGTGAACACCTTGGTACCATCGTGGAAAAGCTGGAGGAGGTGACTGAGGGACAGGGGGGTCTGGGTCTCTCTGCTTTTGATGCTGTTCCCACGACCCAAATGGATATGTGAAGGTGGATGGATGCATGGATGGATGGATCGAGCTGAAAGAAATGTTTTTATCATTGGACTCCATTGATAAAAAGCCCTTCATAGTTCACTGTGATAAAGAAAGTGACTAATCAAGACCAGAATCTGATTAGGTAATTGCTCTATTATGTAACAGCAAGTTACGCAACAAGAAGAAGTGTCTTGGCAGGACACTTAAGTCAAAGTAATTTTAAATGGGAAATATTATTTTAAAATCTAAACTGATTACCAAAAAACCAAAGAAAAACAAACTATTACATTTCCATCACAGTTTTAAACCTCTGTGGCGTGTCCATGTGTTATTTTTCGCTTAAGATGCCACAGAAGTTTTATGAAAAGCTCAAAAGCATTGTATCAACTTTTGACAAAAGGCCATGGCATGTCTGGTTCTACTCTTCAGGATTCATTTCTCTGAGTAAAAATCTTTCCATCACCTCATCAGTAGCACTCTGAACTGCATTTAGCACAAAGCCAGTGTATTCATTTGGTCTTTTATTCAGGATGAATGCACCTTTCAAAGTATTCATTGTGTAGGCGTTGGGACATGTGTTGGGACATGTGTTGGGACTTGTCCTGTTTTCTCATTCTTCCTGAGTTTATAAGTCCATATTGCTGTGATAGATACACATTCATGAGCGGGGACTTTCACCTTTGATCGTTGTCCTCCACATAACAAAATCCATAGTGTTTTTCTCTTTAATGTTTGATACTTATGTATGTTAAATGTATAACTGATGTCTGTTGCCACACAGTACTATGTGCTGGCACTATGCTGTGCCGAAAGAAAATTCTGCCGACTTGTTGTGCAGTCCTTAATTAATAAATGAAATGAATGAATGAAATGATACTGGTAATTAGTTTCAGCGTAGGAAAAATAAAGTTGCTACTAAACTCTCTTTAACCTCATCAGATTTCCTTTCTGTTTCAATGCATGAAACATACAGCTGATATTCTGAAGGTAAAGCAGTGGCATTGGATTACTCGCCAGGGGAAAACCCTTCCCCACATATGATTTGACATGATAGATAATAGAAAACTGTAGATTTTTTTTTCTTTTTTCTTTCTTTCTTTTTTTAGTGCCCGTGCAGCCCCCCATGTGTCATGAATAAACGCCGCCCAAGGCGACTGCCCGGTTCGCCAGTGCCTAAAACCGCCTCTGAGTAAAGGTCAGATTTCCCCCTGTTGTCATATTAATGAGGTATTAGGTCTAGACCTCTGTTGGACTGCATGGTTCATTGATCCGTTGCTTGTCCGTCACCCCTGCCGTGACACAGGTGATCCTGCTCTTTCATTCAGTTCCCCTTTCACCCAGAAACCAGGAGGAAAAGCTGCACTGGGAGAAAAACATTCCAGTTTAACACAGAAGCTTGTGTGGGGTGCTCTTCAGTGACGGAGAATCTAAAAAAAAAGCAGTGTAACTACAGATTTGTTAGCATAATGTTTTAAAGCAGCATTATGTCACTTTTCCACCTTAATATCATATTTCCAGAGTCATTGTGATGGTATATCAACTTCCAATAGGTTTAATGACACCTCTGTATCGCCTTCACTGGCACTATGTAACTTTGAGGAGCATGGTAGGAACCCTGCCACACCAAAAAACGACACATTTTTACGGCTTTGACTGCTTTACGGCATACGTCACTTCCCCCTCCTTCCCGATTCGTAGTTGAGACGAAAGCTGGGCGGGGCTTGGAGCGCAGAGCTCAGCAGAAGCTGGTATCATGGCCGAAGCAGCGAAAAAACCAAAGAAAATAAAAGTTTTATCGGAGGAGGCGAAAAAAGAAAGCGGGAGAGTAACAAGCTAAATGCCCGGACAAGAATAAACATTGGCCCGACATTCACTCGCTGGCGTGAAATGAAAGACGAAGAGGGATGTTCAATACAATTG
This sequence comes from Cololabis saira, assembly GCF_033807715.1. Lineage (NCBI taxonomy): Eukaryota > Metazoa > Chordata > Actinopteri > Beloniformes > Belonidae > Cololabis > Cololabis saira. The sequence continues at coordinate 29,132,511 of NC_084599.1, forward strand.
AATAGAATTACAGCACTAGAGGAAAGAATGCAATGCAAAGAAAATGTATAGAATATTTCTAGTATTTTTCCTGAGAACTGTAAAATTGTGCAGGGCTGATCTGCAAAACATTCAGTTATTAACAGGTTATAAAGTATTTTTTTATTTTGTCAGTAAGTATGTTGGACTACTAATTTATGACGAAGTCCCTCTAAAAAACGTGACAGGAAAAAGGTGCAGAGCTTGTAGCTTGTAGAGATTGTAGTTTGGGGCGCATTATCTGGCTGAAACAGGACAGGGGGGCGGGGGTGACTTCACTAATAAAACCAAGTTGAAATTAGTGATTTTCAACAATATTTAGCCAAAAATAGATACATTACCTCTTCGCTATCCATCCTGCAAACGACCGCTGAAAACAGAAAAGTAGTTTTGAAAGTCTTCTCTCATTCACTATCAAAACAAATGCACGTGACGGGGACAGGATCTTTCCGGTAGTACGCGCTGGTGCTCATGGGAAATGTAGTGTTCTTTCTGGTAAAGCACTACCGCTTTTGTCCAAAGGAGCCGCCAAACTCAACAAAAGCTGAAAGTTAAATTGTGCTGCTTTAACTGGGATAAAGAAAACTATAAAAAAAAAGATTTGATCAAACCTATATAATTGGAGGGATGCTCTACTTTAATGAGTGGTTAGATTTCATTCAGTTGAGAAGGTTAGGCTGTAAAAGCACATCCATCCATCCATCCTTCCATCCGTCCGTCCGTCCGTCCGTCCGTCCATCCGTCCGTCCATCCATCCATCCATCCATCCCAGATACATCATCAGTCTTACCTGGTCTTGAAACTTAGTTAATAGAATCTCAGGTGAGCAAGGCATCTCATGACAGAATATATTATATCATGTCTTCACCCCAAGTTTCGCCCCAACAACTTAAATGTTTCTTGCATCATCCATCATTCCCTAATATCGATGATGATGAATTTCATCCCACACTTCTTTGCAACATCAGTATTGAGGTTTGCAGGTATTTGACTCCTGTAAGGTCCCAAAACAGCATTTTAATCAGGTTGAAGTCTGAACTCTACCTGGGCCTACCTACCTTTTTCCTTTTCTTTTTCAGACACTTTCCAGCACAGTTGCAGGCAGGCCAGCTGACAGTCTTGCCGGGGCCCCGGACAAAATAATCTAAGATGGGCCCCCCTACGTCCGTATCTCTCCTTCTCCTCTTCCTCTCCTCTCCCTCTGCTCTTCAGGTTATACAAGCTAATGGACGTTAACATTAGAGCTAGCCAGTTAGGTTAAGTTACAAGGTTGGTAAACGTTGGCTGCACTGTTTCTTACCTTGCTCTACGCTGACTTTATTAATTCCAGCTTCACCGTCACCACCCTTTTTAAAATATTGGTGTAGAGAATCTATGAGTCCTCTATTTTCTTCTTTTCTTCTTTTCTTTTCTCTTCTTTTCTGAGCACTGGACTTGTGCTGACTGGACATTTTGACCATTCTCATGGTTGAATTAAATGAAATCAAATTTTGATCAGCGGCCAAACCATTTTTGTGTTGGGTGTTCTTGACCACAAGGACAATTAGGAAGAAAACAAGCTTTTATGTAACTCAAGTACTACATATTCTTTCCACAAATAAGGATATTTTGAAGCATTTTGAAAAAATAATTCCATAATTTAATGAGAATAAAAAAAAAAATAAAAAAAAAAAATAATAATAATATATATATATATATATATATATATATATATATATATATATATATATATATATATATATATATATATTTTTTTTTTTTTTTTTTTTTAATTTATTTATTTATTTTTTTTATTTTTGTATTTTTTTTCAGTTCTGGCCCCCCCCTCCCTACCCTGGGCCCGGGACAACAGACCCGTTTGTCCCCCCCTATCGGCGGGCGTGGTTGCAGGTGTACTTGGGGTCACTGACTTGTTGCATAAGCCTATTTTAGGCTAGTTTTATCTGTGGGTCAGTTTGCTTCATGTTTGACTAAGGTAACTTGTATACAGAGGAGTTCATGGCCAACTCAATGAGCAGCTCCAAATCAGTGCACCTCCAACTGCATGTGTGACAGTTGGTATGAGGTGCTTGTGCTAATTTGGCTATTTTTTCTTTTTACAAATGTAACACTGTACAGAAACATCTCAACTTTGGTCTTGGCTATTCAGAAGATAGGCTTGCAAACCGAAGACATGCTTGCATTTTCTTTTCAGAGTCTTTCTCAATCCTTCCAAACAAGGCAAAGGTTTTTCTGTACCCCAACCTTAGGGTGGACCTTCTGGGACCTCCAATGCTGGGAACATTACAAACTGTCTTGACTGTTGTGAATAAAGATAGTTATTGTAGAGTGACTGACTTCCGACTGTATGGAAATGGCCTTTAACTCTTCCCAAATTGGTGAAGAACAGCATGCGTTTCTGTCAGATCAAAACTGATGTCTTGCTTACTTGGTGTTGTGTTAGCGCACACTTGAATGCTCCAAATCAGCGAAGCCCTAAAACATCAGCTTTTGTGGTGGCTGATCAATCTGTTTGCTAGTGTAACAGAATCTAGCAGACCTCAAACTCGTTGTGAATCTGCGATATGACTTCGTTAGATCGTTAGCAGCAGCAGCTCGTCCATCCTGATGTAACAGTTCTGTAAAAAAAAATAAAAAAATAAGGACAGCAGTTTTGTCTTGGGACAAATCAAAGCAACTTATTTCGGCCTTTCCCTTTGAAGGTTTGCCACTACAGACCATTGTGTTTCACATATCGGTTTGGCATAGGATTTACGTCATATGCCTTTCCTGACTCAACCCTGCCCGTTTATCCGGGCTTGGGACTGGCACTGCGAGTGTCTGGGTCAGTGGGGGCAAAGTCACGGCTCCATTGTCCTGCCCGGGACACAGACGCTCCCTTTCCAGTATTGCCAAACTAATAGTGTCTTTCTCCAAGAAACTGGTAGCTGTAATTGTTATAAAAAGGTTGTTGTGGTAAGTTTGGACTTTGACCTGGTCAATTCTTGTCCACGTGCAAGTTCTAACTGTCTTGGGTACTATTATTTGACATAACGTTTAAGCTAATTTTGTGTTTCCATATTGAGTAAGTCTTTTTGAATGACACCATATATGATAGAAATAATCATTATTGCACCCATCACTTTTTGACCAGGAAAATAGTTAAAATTTCTTTTTTTTCTCGCAACTACAGGTAATTTATTCCTGCTGAGGCTTTTAAACCACATGTTTATGACTGCCTCTTTGACCCCACGTGGACTCTCATTGAGATGGGAGAAAACATGTTTTGCAGGCAGTGTCTTTGAACTTTGATGTGTACACTGATTTGATGGACAGGTGTCCTCCTATCTCCATCCTGTCAGTACCACTCACCTGCTCAGCGGGGAAATTGCTTTATAGGTCATTGTTCTGATAAAAAAGCCGCTCGTGTTTTGGCATCCAACATTGTTTTTCTTCTGCAGTCGGTCATTAGGTCCAAAGGTTTGCTCAAAGTTACAGTGAAGTGTTGCAGAGAGAGAAAGAGGGGAGAAGCAACTTTAGAGCAAACAAATAATGTAATAATAATAATAATAATAATAATAATAATAATAATAATAATAATAATAATAATAATAATAATTAAAGCTGCAAGCAGCAATGAACGGGCCCTCGCACTCACGGCCACCGCCCCCCATAAGTATCAGAAATGACACCACCCACGACTTCCTATGTCAAACCATTGAAAAGTTATAGCAGAAAAAAGGGACAACCAATCAGAAGAAGGGGCGGGGCTAATTCAGGCCAATGAAGGTCAAGGACTCCATACAGAATCTGATGACACCACCCACGACTCTCTATGTCAAACCATTCCGAAGTTATAGCAGAAAATCGGGACAACCAATCAGAAGAAGGGGCGGGGCTAATTAAGGCTAACGAAGCTTAAGGACTCATTACAGAGTCCCATGACACCACCCACAACTTCATATGTCAAACCATTAAAAAGTTATAGCAGAAAAAAGGGACAACCAATCAGAAGAAGGGGCGGGGCTAATTAAGGCCAACGAAGCTTAAGGACTCATTACAGAGTCCCATGACACCACCCACGACTTCCTATGTCAAACAATTAAAATGTTATAGCAGAAAAAAGGGACAACCAATGACAAGAAGGGGCGGGGCTAATTAAGGCCAACGAAGCTTAAGAACTCATTACAGAGTCCCATGATACCACCCATGACTTCCTATGTCAAACCATTCAAAAGTTATAGCAGAAAAAAGGGACAACCAATCAGAAGAAGGGGCGGGGCTAATTAAGGCCAACGAAGCTTAAGGACTCATTACAGAGTCCCATGACACCACCCACAACTCTCTATGTCAAACCATTCAAAAGTTATGGCAGAGAAAAGTATTCTAGGGGGCGCTGTTGAGCCGTTAGGCCACACCCATTAATGCAAACAATGAAATATCAAATGTATCGCCAAGTCTGGCTTGCATGCAAAATTTGGTGACTTTTGGAGAACTATCAAATATGGACCAATCACATGAAGGGGGGGCGCGCCTTTTGGCATCTAGTGTCACCACGGTAACACTTTTGAAAGAGAAAAGTAATGCGTGGGGTCGCAGGATGTAGACGCACATTTTGATGTATAACACACCTGGGTGCACGTTACGGTTCGGGCTGAATTAACTGCCGAAGGAATGGCATAAATTTCGCCAAAATGACACAATGTATTCAAAATGGCCGACATCCTGTTCGGTTTCGGCCATGGCTCCAAGAGACTTTTCTTTAAGTTGTGCCATGATACAGGTGTGTAGCGATTTTCGTGCATATACGTCAAACCGTATTGTGGGGCTTGAGGCACAAAGTTTTCCGGGGGGCGCTGTTGAGCCATTTTGCCACGCCCATTAATGCAAACCATGAAATATCAAATTTATCGCCAGGCCTGGCTTGCATGCCAAATTTGGTGCCTTTTGGGGAACTATCAAATATGGACCAATCAGATGAAGGGGGGGTGCGCTTGTTGGCGTCTAGCGTCGCCACGGTAACACTTTTGAAAGAGAAAAGTAATGCGTGTAGTCGCAGGATGGAGACGCACATTTTGATGTATAACACATCTGGGTTCACGATACGGTTCGGGCTGAATTAACTCTCGAAGGAATGGAATATATTGCTCCAAAATTACGCGATTAATTCAGAATGTTCAAAATGGCCGACTTCCTGTTCGGTTTCGACCATGGCACCAAGAGACTTTTCTTTTAGTTGCGACATGATACAGGTGTGTACCGATTTTCGTTCATGTACGTCAAACCGTATTATGGGGCTTGAGGCTCAAAGTTTTTTCTGTCTGAACCAATCAGATGAAGGGTGGGCGCGCTTTTTGGCGTCTAGCGACTCCACGGTAACGCTTTTGAAAGAGAAAAGTAATGCGTGGTGTCGCACGATGGAGACGCACATTTTTATGTATAACACACCTGGGTGCACGTTACGGTTCGGGCTGAATTAACTGCCAAAGGAATGGCATACATTTCGCCAAAATGACACGTTTAATTCAAAATGGCCGAGATCCTGTTCGGTTTCGGGCATGACCCCTAGAGACTTTTGTTTAAGTTGCGACATGATACAGGTGTGTACCGATTTTCATGCATGTACGATAAACCATATTGTGGGGCTTGAGGCACAAAGTTTTCAAGGGGGCGCTGTTGAGCCATTTTGCCACGCCCATTAATGCAAACCATTAAATATCAAATTTTTCGCCAGGCCTGACTTGCGTGCAAAATTTGGTGACTTTTTGGGCACGTTTAGGGGGGCAAAAAGGCCCTCCTTTCGTCAGAAGAAGAAAGAAAAACAATTCCTACAGATACAATAGGGCCTTCGCACTGCAAGTGCTCGGGCCCTAATAATAATAATAATAATTAAAGCTGCAAGCAGCAATGAACGGGCCCTCGCACTCACGGCCACCGCCCCCCATAAGTATCAGAAATGACACCACCCACGACTTCCTATGTCAAACCATTGAAAAGTTATAGCAGAAAAAAGGGACAACCAATCAGAAGAAGGGGCGGGGCTAATTCAGGCCAATGAAGGTCAAGGACTCCATACAGAATTTTATGACACCACCCAGGACTCTCTATGTCAAACCATTCCAAAGTTATAGCAGAAAATCGGGACAACCAATCAGAAGAAGGGGCGGGGCTAATTAAGGCCAACGAAGCTTAAGAACTCATTACAGAGTCCCATGATACCACCCACAACTTCCTATGTCAAACCATTCAAAAGTTATAGCAGAAAAAAGGGACAACCAATCAGAAGAAGGGGCGGGGCTAATTAAGGCCAACGAAGCTTAAGGACTCATTACAGAGTCCCATGACACCACCCACAACTCTATGTCAAACCATTCCAAAGTTATGGCAGAGAAAAGTATTCTAGGGGGCGCTGTTGAGCCGTTAGGCCACGCCCATTAAAGCAAACCATGAAATATCAAATTTATCACCAGGCCTGGCTTGCATGCAAAATTTGGTGACTTTTGGAGAACTATCAAATATGGACCAATCACATGAAGGGGGGGCGCCTTTTGGCGTCTAGCGTCGCCACGGTAACACTTTTGAAAGAGAAAAGTAATGCGTGGTGTCGCAGGATGTAGACGCACATTTTGAGGTATAACACACCTGGGGGCACGTTACGGTTCGGGCTGAATTAACTGCCGAAGGAATGGCATAAATTTCGCCAAAATGACACAATGTATTCAAAATGGCCGACATCCTGTTCGGTTTCGGCCATGGCTCCAAGAGACTTTTCTTTAAGTTGTGCCATGATACAGGTGTGTAGCGATTTTCGTGCATGTACGTCAAACCGTATTGTGGGGCTTGAGGCACAAAGTTTTCCGGGGGGCGCTGTTGAGCCATTTTGCCACGCCCATTAATTCAAACCATGAAATATCAAAGTTATCGCCAGGCCTGGCTTGCATGCCAAATTTGGTGCCTTTTGGGGAACTATCAAATATGGACCAATCAGATGAAGGGGGGGTGCGCTTGTTGGCGTCTAGCGTTGCCACGGTAACACTTTCGAAAGAGAAAAGTAATGCGTGTAGTCGCAGGATGGAGACGCACATTTTGATGTATAACACATCTGGGTTCACGATACGGTTCGGGCTGAATTAACTCTCGAAGGAATGGCATATATTGCTACAAAATTACGCAATTAATTCAGAATGTTCAAAATGGCCGACTTCCTGTTCGGTTTCGGCCATGGCGCCAAGAGACTTTTCTTTTAGTTGCGACATGATACAGGAGTGTACCAATTTTCGTTCATGTACGTCAAACCGTATTATGGGGCTTGAGGCGCAAAGTTTTTTCTGTCTGAACCAACCAGATGAAGGGTGGCCGCGCTTTTTGGCGTCTAGCGTCGCCACGGTAACGCTTTTGAAAGAGAAAAGTAATGCGTGTAGTCGCAGGATGGAGACGCACATTTTGATGTATAACACACTTGGGTGCACGTTACGGTTCGGGCTGAATTAACTTTCGAAGGAATGGCATAAATTTCGCCAAAATGACACAACTAATTCAAAATGGCCGACTTCCTGTTCGGTTTCGGGCATGACGCCAAGAGACTTTTCTTTAAGTTGTCCCATGATACAGGTGTGTACCGAATTTCGTGCATGTACGTCAAACCGTATCGTGGGGCTTGAGGCACAAAGTTTTCAAGGTGGCGCTGTTGAGCCATTTTGCCACGCCCATTAATGCAAACCATTAAATATCAAATTTTTCGCCAGGCCTGACTTGGGTGCAAAATTTGGTGACTTTTTGGGCATGTTTAGGGGGGCAAAAAGGCCATCACTTTGTCAGAAGAAAAATAATAATAATAATTAAAGCTGCAAGCAGCAATGAACGGGCCCTCGCACTCACGTCAACCGCCCCCCATAAGCATATCAGAAATGACACCACCCACGACTTCCTATGTCAAACCCTTCAAAAGTTATAGCAGAAAAAAGGGACGACCTGTCAGAAGAAGGGGCGGGGCTAATTCAGGGCAAAGAAGATCAAGGACTCATTACAGAGTCCCATGACACCACCCACGACTCTCTATGTCAAAACATTCAAAAGTTATAGCAGAAAATAGGGACAACCAATCAGAAAAAGGGACTGGGCTAATTGTCACCAACTATGGTCAAGGACTCAATGCCGAGTCCCATGACACCACCCACGACTCTCTATGTCAAACCTTTCAAAAGTTATGGCAGAAAAAAGTATTCTAGGGGGCGCTGTTGAGCCGTGAGGACACGCCCATTAATGCAAACCATGAAAAAAAAAATCAGATCACTCAAATGAACGACGATCATACAGTACAGCTGTATCTCATGGTCCAGAATGTATGATATTATATTAATCTATTATACCATATTATATTACATGTTGTTATTTCATATTAGCGTACCCAGTGATATAGCATATTGTATTATTGCATTGTATGTTGCTTCATTTCATATATTTTTGACTGTATTATATTGTAAAATTATATATCATAGCGATTGCATTATTATATAATTTCAATTTATAACACTAATATACAATTCCTCACACACACACTCCTTCCAAATGTTTCTTTTTTTTCTCCATTATGACAATTGTATGCTGTCATCCGTTATGTTTTTTGTTTTTAAGCTTGTTATGTCTGTTATTCAAATATATTAATACATTCATTAATATGCTATACTGTATTTTGTATTGTGTATATTGTGTGTGTGTGTGTGTGTGTGTGTGTGTGTGTGTGTGTGTGTGTGTGTGTGTGTGTGTGTGTATATATATATATATATATATATATATATATATATATATATATATATATATATATATATATATATATATATATATATATGTGTGTGTGTGTGTGTGTGTATACCTGAAGTGTGACTACCTGCAGAACGTATTTTAGCATGAAAGCTTGCATATTTAACGTACATCAAGCATCCTGTATCATAGCTACATGTCTGCCGTTTGTAACAAAGCAAACCGCGTGAAAATCGGTTGAAAATCAAGTGAGTTATAGTTATTTTACTTATGCAGACACCTCCTTCCACAATAGAAGTGAACGCTCTAGAGTTAAAGCGATACCGATCCAAGATGGCGGCCACGCCCGACGTTCTCAGGCAGTCAATGCGGCGCCTCGACCAAGATGGCGGCCGCGCTGAACATCAGCCCCTCCCCCCGCGGGAGCTGCGCGCGCAAACTCCACTCAAATTCAAAAGTTATGGCAGAAAATCGGGACAACCAATCAGAAGAAGGGGAAAGAGAAAAGTAATGTGCGTCGTCACAGGACAGAGACGAACATTCTGATGTAAAAAAAAACACAAAAATTGCTGACAAAAATTTTGGCATATCAAGCCAGGCTTGAACTCTCGACCTCTGGCAGCAAAGACCGCAATAATCTGGCTGAGCTAAGTCTCAGCTATTCCTTTTTATTTGACCTACTGGCTTAGGACAGACCAACATAGCGATAAAATGTCTGGAACTTTTTTTTCCTAATTTTTTAAATATTTGTAAGTTATAAATATTAGTAAAACCCTACTATTTAAATTATTACTTTTTCTGTAACCATTCTGCCAAGGTTGTAACCGGGCTGAGCCGGGAATATTTCTGAAGTCACCACATTACAGGGAGCTGATTGGTCGGGGGGCGGGGCCGTCATCACCCTACTCGCCACTGATTGGTCGGGGGGCGGGGCCGTCATCACCCTACTCGCCACTGATTGGTCGGGGGGCGGGGCCGCCATCACCCTACTCGCCACTGATTGGTCAGGGGGCGGGGCCGGCAGACGTTTGAATCAGGAAGCGGGAGTCAGCGCGAGAGCGACTGGCGGCTCGCGGCAATTTTATTATAAAAAAAGGACAACCAATCAGAAGAAGGGGCGGGGCTAATTCAGGCCAATGAAGTTCAAGGACTCCATAAAGAATCGGATGACACCACCCACGACTCTCTATGTCAAACCATTCAAAAGTTATAGCAGAAAATCGGGACAACCAATCAGAAGAAGGGGCGGGGCTAATTAAGGCCAACGAAGCTTAAGGACTCATTACAGAGTCCCATGACACCACCCACGACTCTCTATGTGAAACCATTCAAAAGTTATGGCAGAGAAAAGTATTCTAGGGGGCGCTGTTGAGCCGTTAGGCCACGCCCATTAATGCAAACCATGAAATATCACATTTATCGCCAGGCCTGGCTTGCATGCAAATTTTGGTGACTTTTGGAGAACTATCAAATATGGACCAATCAGATGAAGGGTGGGTGCGCTTTTTTGCGTCTAGCGTCGCCACGGTAACACTTTTGAAAGAGAAAAGTAATGCGTGGTGTCGCACGATGGAGACGCACATTTTGGTGTATAACACACCTGGGTGCACGTTACGGTTCGGGCTGAATTAACTGCCGAAGGAATGGCATAAATTGTGCCAAAATTACACAATTAATTCAAAATGGCTGACTTCCTGTTCGGTTTCGGCCATGGCTCCAAGAGACTTTTCTTTAAGTTGCGACATGATACAGGTGTGTACCGATTTTCGTGCATGTACGTCAAACCGTATTGTGGGGCTTGAGGCACAAAGTTTTCCGGGGGGCGCTGTTGAGCCATTTTGCCACGCCCATTAATGCAAACCATGAAATATCAAATTTATCGCCAGGCCTGCCTTGCATGCCAAATTTGGTGCCTTTTGGGGAACTATCAAATATGGACCAATCAGATGAAGGGGGGGTGCGCTTGTTGGCGTCTAGCGTCGCCACGGTAACACTTTCGAAAGAGAAAAGTAATGCGTGTAGTCGCAGGATGGAGACACATATTTTGATGTATAACACATCTGGGTTCACGATACGGTTCGGGCTGAATTAACTCTCGAAGGAATGGCTCATATTGCTCCAAAATTACGCGATTAATTCAGAATGTTCAAAATGGCCGACTTCCTGTTCGGTTTCGGCCATGGCGCCAAGAGACTTTTCTTTAAGTTGCGACATGATACAGGTGTGTACCGATTTTTGTTCATGTACGTCAAAGCGTATTATGGGGCTTGAGGCGCAAAGTTTTTTCTGTCTGAACCAATCAGATGAAGGGTGGGCACGCTTTTTGGCGTCTAGCGTCGCCACGGTAACGCTTTTGAAAGAGAAAAGTAATGCGTGGTGTCGGAGGATGGAGACGCACATTTTGATGTATAACACACCTGGGTGCACGTTACGGTTCGGGCTGAATTAACTTTGGAAGGAATGGCATAAATTTCGCCAAAATGACACGACTAATTCAAAATGGCCGACTTCCTGTTCGGTTTCGGGCATGACGCCAAGAGACTTTTCTTTCAGTTGCGCCATGATACAGGTGTGTACCGATCTTCGTGCATGTACGTCAAACCGTATCGTGGGGCTTGAGGCACAAAGTTTTCAAGGGGGCGCTGTTGAGCCATTTTGCCACGCCCATTAATGCAAACCATTAAATATCAAATTTTTCGCCAGGCCTGACTTGGGTGCAAAATTTGGTGACTTTTTGGGCATGTTAAGGGGGGCAAAAAGGCCATCACTTTGTCAGAAGAAAAATAATAATAATAATTAAAGCTGCAAGCAGCGATGAACGGGCCCTCGCACTCACGTCCACCGCCCCCCATAAGCATATCAGAAATGACACCACCCACGACTCTCTATGTCAAACCATTCAAAAGTTATAGCAGAAAAAAGGAACAACCAATCAGAAGAAGGGGCGGGGCTAATTCAGGCAAATGAAGGTCAAGGACTCATTACAGACTCTGATGACACCACCCACGACTCTCTATGTCAAACCATTCAAAAGTTATGGCAGAAAATCGGGACAACCAATCAGAAGAAGGGGCGGGGCTAATTCAGGCCAATTATGGTCAAGGACTCAATACCGAGTCCCATGACACCACCCACGACTCTTTATGTCAAACCATTCAAAAGTTATAGCAGAAAATCGGGACAACCAATCAGAAGAAGGGGCGGGGCTAATTAAGGCCAACGAAGCTTGAGGACTCATTACAGAATCCCATGACACCACCCACGACTTCCTATGTCAAACCATTCAAAAGTTATGGCAGATAAAAGTATTCTAGGGGGCGCTGTTGAGCAGTTAGGCCACGCCCATTAATGGAAACCATGAAATATCAAATTTATCGCCAAGTCTGGCTTGCATGTAAAATTTGGTGACTTTTGGAGAACTATCAAATATGGACCAATCAGATGAAGGGGGGGTGCGCTTGTTGGCGTCTAGCGTCGCCACGGTAACACTTTCGAAAGAGAAAAGTAATGCGTGTAGTCGCAGGATGGAGACGCACATTTTGATGTATAACACATCTGGGTTCACGATACGGTTCGGGCTGAATTAACTCTCGAAGGAATGGCATATATTGCTCCAAAATTACGCAATTAATTCAGAATGTTCAAAATGGCCGACTTCCTGTTCGGTTTCGGCCATGGCGCCAAGAGACTTTTCTTTTAGTTGCGACATGATACAGGTGTGTACCGATTTTCGTTCATGTACGTCAAACCGTATTATGGGGCTTGAGGCACAAAGTTTTTTCTGTCGAAACAATCAGATGAAGGGTGGGCGCGCTTTTTGGCGTCTAGCGCCGCCACGGTAACGCTTTTGAAAGAGAAAAGTAATGCGTGTTGTCGCAGGATGGAGACGCACATTTTGATGTATAACACACTTGGGGGCACGTTACGGTTCGGGCTGAATTAACTTTCGAAGGAATGGCATAAATTTCGCCAAAATGACACAACTAATTCAAAATGGCCGACATCCTGTTCGGTTTCGGGCATGACCCCAAGAGACTTTTGTTTAAGTTGTCCCATGATACAGGTGTGTACTGATTTTCGTGCATGTACGTCAAACCGTATCGTGGGGCTTGAGGCACAAAGTTTTCCGGGGGGCGCTGTTCAGCCATTTTGCCACGCCCATTAATGCAAACCATGAAATATCAAATTTATCGCCAGGCCTGGCTTGCATGCCAAATTTGGTGCCTTTTGGGGAACTATCAAATATGGACCAATCAGATGAAGGGGGGGTGCGCTTGTTGGCGTCTAGCGTCGCCACGGTAACACTTTTCAAAGAGAAAAGTAATGCGTGTAGTCGCAGGATGGAGACGCACATTTTGATGTATAACACATCTGGGTTTACGATACGGTTCGGGCTGAATTAATTCTCGAAGGAATGGCATATATTGCTCCAAAATTACGCGATTAATTCAGAATGTTCAAAATGGCCGACTTCCTGTTCGGTTTCGGCCATGGCGCCAAGAGACTTTTCTTTTAGTTGCGACATGATACAGGAGTGTACCGATTTTCGTTCAAGTACGTCAAACCGTATTATGGGGCTTGAGGCGCAAAGTTTTTTCTGTCTGAAGCAACGAGATGAAGGGTGGGCGCGCTTTTTGGCGTCTAGCGTCGCCACGGTAACGCTTTTGAAAGAGAAAAGTAATGCGTGTTGTCGCAGGATGGAGACGCACATTTTGATGTATAACACACTTGGGGGCACGTTACGGTTCGGGCTGAATTAACTTTCGAAGGAATGGCATAAATTTCGCCAAAATGACACAACTAATTCAAAATGGCCGACATCCTGTTCGGTTTCGGGCATGACCCCAAGAGACTTTTGTTTAAGTTGTCCCATGATACAGGTGTGTACTGATTTTCGTGCATGTACGTCAAACCGTATCGTGGGGCTTGAGGCACAAAGTTTTCCGGGGGGCGCTGTTGAGCCATTTTGCCACGCCCATTAATGCAAACCTTTAAATATCAAATTTTTCGCCAGGCCTGACTAGGGTGCAAAATTTGGTGACTTTTTGGGCATGTTAAGGGGGGCAAAAAGGCCTTCACTTTGTCAGGAAAATAATAATAATAATTAAAGCTGCAAGCAGCGATGAACGGGCCCTCGCACTCACGTCCACCGCCCCCCATAAGCATATCAGAAATGACAGCACCCAAGACTTCCTATGTCAAACCATTCAAAAGTTATAGCAGAAAAAAGGGACAACCAATCAGAAGAAGGGGCCGGGCTAGTTCAGGCCCATGAAGGTCAAGGACTCCATACAGAATCTGATGACACCACCCACTACTCTCTATGTCAAAACATTCAAAAGTTATAGCAGGAAATAGGGACAACCAATCAGAAGAAGGGGCGGGGCTAATTCAGGCCAATGAAGGTCAAGGACTCCATACAGAATATTGTGACACCACCCACGACTCTCTATGTCAAACCATTCCAAAGTTATAGCAGAAAATCGGGACAACCAATCAGAAGAAGGGGCGGGGCTAATTAAGGCCAACGAAGTTTAAGAACTCATTACAGAGTCCCATGATACCACCCATGACTTCCTATGTCAAACCATTCAAAATTTATAGCAGAAAAAAGGGACAACCAATCAGAAGAAGGGGCGGTGCTAATTCTGGCCAATGAAGGTCAAGGACTCCATACAGAATCTGATGACACCACCCAGGACTCTCTATGTCAAAACATTCCAATGTTATAGCAGAAAATCGGGCCAACCAATCAGAAGAAGGGGCGGGGCTAATTAAGGCCAACGAAGCTTAAGGACTCATTACAGAGTCCCATGACACCAACCACGACTTCCTATGTCAAACCATTCAAAAGTAATGGCAGATAAAAGTATTCTAGGGGGCGCTGTTGAGCCGTTAGGCCACGCCCATTAATGCAAACCATGAAATATCAAATTTATCACCAAGTCTGGCTTGCATGCAAAATTTGGTGACTTTTGGAGAACTATCAAATATGGACCAATCACATGAAGGGGGGGCGCGCCTTTTGGCATCTAGCGTCGCCACGGTAACACTTTTGAAAGAGAAAAGTAATGCGTGGTGTCGCAGGATGTAGACGCACATTTTGATGTATAACACACCTGGGTGCACGTTACGGTTCGGGCTGAATTAACTGCCGAAGGAATGGCATAAATTTCGCCAAAATGACACAATTTATTCAAAATGGCCGACATCCTGTTCGGTTTCGGCCATGGCTCCAAGAGACTTTTCTTTAAGTTGTGCCATGATACAGGTGTGTAGCGATTTTCGTGCATGTACGTCAAACCGTATTGTGGGGCTTGAGGCACAAAGTTTTCCGGGGGGCGCTGTTCAGCCATTTTGCCACGCCCATTAATGCAAACCATGAAATATCAAATTTATCGCCAGGCCTGGCTTGCATGCCAAATTTGGTGCCTTTTGGGGAACTATCAAATATGGACCAATCAGATGAAGGGGGGGTGCGCTTGTTGGCGTCTAGCGTCGCCACGGTAACACTTTTCAAAGAGAAAAGTAATGCGTGTAGTCGCAGGATGGAGACGCACATTTTGATGTATAACACATCTGGGTTTACGATACGGTTCGGGCTGAATTAATTCTCGAAGGAATGGCATATATTGCTCCAAAATTACGCGATTAATTCAGAATGTTCAAAATGGCCGACTTCCTGTTCGGTTTCGGCCATGGCGCCAAGAGACTTTTCTTTTAGTTGCGACATGATACAGGAGTGTACCGATTTTCGTTCAAGTACGTCAAACCGTATTATGGGGCTTGAGGCGCAAAGTTTTTTCTGTCTGAAGCAACGAGATGAAGGGTGGGCGCGCTTTTTGGCGTCTAGCGTCGCCACGGTAACGCTTTTGAAAGAGAAAAGTAATGCGTGTGGTCGCAGGAGGGAGACGCACATTTTGATGTATAACACACTTGGGGGCACGTTACGGTTCGGGCTGAATTAACTTTCGAAGGAATGGCATAAATTTCGCCAAAATGTCACGACTAATTCAAAATGGCCGACATCCTGTTCGGTTTCGGGCATGACCCCAAGAGACTTTTGTTTAAGTTGTCACATGATACAGGTGTGTACCGATTTTCGTGCATGTACGTCAAACCGTATCGTGGGGCTTGAGCCACAAAGTTTTCAAGGGGGCGCTGTTGAGCCATTTTGCCACGCCCATTAATGCAAACCTTTAAATATCAAATTTTTCGCCAGGCCTGACTAGGGTGCAAAATTTGGTGACTTTTTGGGCATGTTAAGGGGGGCAAAAAGGCCTTCACTTTGTCAGGAAAATAATAATAATAATAATAAAAATTCCTGCAAATACAATAGGGCCTTCGCACTGCAAGTGCTCGGGCCCTAATAATAAAAATTCCTGCAAATACAATAGGGCCTTCGCACTGAAGGTGCTCGGGCCCTAATAATAATAAAAATTCCTGCAAATACAATAGGGCCTTCGCTCTGAAGGTGCTCGGGCCCTAATTAAAGCTGCAAGCAGCAATGAACGGGCCCTCGCACTCACGGCCACCGCCCCCCATAAGTATCAGAAATGACACCACCCACGACTTCCTATGTCAAACCATTGAAAAGTTATAGCAGAAAAAAGGGACAACCAATCAGAAGAAGGGGCGGGGCTAATTCAGGCCAATGAAGGTCAAGGACTCCATACAGAATTTTATGACACCACCCAGGACTCTCTATGTCAAACCATTCCAAAGTTATAGCAGAAAATCGGGACAACCAATCAGAAGAAGGGGCGGGGCTAATTAAGGCCAACGAAGCTTAAGAACTCATTACAGAGTCCCATGATACCACCCACAACTTCCTATGTCAAACCATTCAAAAGTTATAGCAGAAAAAAGGGACAACCAATCAGAAGAAGGGGCGGGGCTAATTAAGGCCAACGAAGCTTAAGGACTCATTACAGAGTCCCATGACACCACCCACAACTCTATGTCAAACCATTCCAAAGTTATGGCAGAGAAAAGTATTCTAGGGGGCGCTGTTGAGCCGTTAGGCCACGCCCATTAAAGCAAACCATGAAATATCAAATTTATCACCAGGCCTGGCTTGCATGCAAAATTTGGTGACTTTTGGAGAACTATCAAATATGGACCAATCACATGAAGGGGGGGCGCCTTTTGGCGTCTAGCGTCGCCACGGTAACACTTTTGAAAGAGAAAAGTAATGCGTGGTGTCGCAGGATGTAGACGCACATTTTGAGGTATAACACACCTGGGGGCACGTTACGGTTCGGGCTGAATTAACTGCCGAAGGAATGGCATAAATTTCGCCAAAATGACACAATGTATTCAAAATGGCCGACATCCTGTTCGGTTTCGGCCATGGCTCCAAGAGACTTTTCTTTAAGTTGTGCCATGATACAGGTGTGTAGCGATTTTCGTGCATGTACGTCAAACCGTATTGTGGGGCTTGAGGCACAAAGTTTTCCGGGGGGCGCTGTTGAGCCATTTTGCCACGCCCATTAATTCAAACCATGAAATATCAAAGTTATCGCCAGGCCTGGCTTGCATGCCAAATTTGGTGCCTTTTGGGGAACTATCAAATATGGACCAATCAGATGAAGGGGGGGTGCGCTTGTTGGCGTCTAGCGTTGCCACGGTAACACTTTCGAAAGAGAAAAGTAATGCGTGTAGTCGCAGGATGGAGACGCACATTTTGATGTATAACACATCTGGGTTCACGATACGGTTCGGGCTGAATTAACTCTCGAAGGAATGGCATATATTGCTACAAAATTACGCAATTAATTCAGAATGTTCAAAATGGCCGACTTCCTGTTCGGTTTCGGCCATGGCGCCAAGAGACTTTTCTTTTAGTTGCGACATGATACAGGAGTGTACCAATTTTCGTTCATGTACGTCAAACCGTATTATGGGGCTTGAGGCGCAAAGTTTTTTCTGTCTGAACCAACCAGATGAAGGGTGGCCGCGCTTTTTGGCGTCTAGCGTCGCCACGGTAACGCTTTTGAAAGAGAAAAGTAATGCGTGTAGTCGCAGGATGGAGACGCACATTTTGATGTATAACACACTTGGGTGCACGTTACGGTTCGGGCTGAATTAACTTTCGAAGGAATGGCATAAATTTCGCCAAAATGACACAACTAATTCAAAATGGCCGACTTCCTGTTCGGTTTCGGGCATGACGCCAAGATACTTTTCTTTAAGTTGTCCCATGATACAGGTGTGTACCGAATTTCGTGCATGTACGTCAAACCGTATCGTGGGGCTTGAGGCACAAAGTTTTCAAGGTGGCGCTGTTGAGCCATTTTGCCACGCCCATTAATGCAAACCATTAAATATCAAATTTTTCGCCAGGCCTGACTTGGGTGCAAAATTTGGTGACTTTTTGGGCATGTTTAGGGGGGCAAAAAGGCCATCACTTTGTCAGAAGAAAAATAATAATAATAATTAAAGCTGCAAGCAGCGATGAACGGGCCCTCGCACTCAGGGCCACCGCCCCCCATTAGCATATCAGAAATGACACCACCCACGACTTCCTATGTCAAACCATTCAAAAGTTATAGCAGAAAAAAGGGACAACCAATCAGAAGAAGGGGCGGGGCTAATTCAGGCCAATGAAGGTCAAGGACTCCATACAGAATCTGATGACACCACCCACGACTCTCTATGTCAAACCATTCCAAAGTTATAGCAGAAAATCGGGACAACCAATCAGAAGAAGGGGCGGGGCTAATTAAGGCCAACGAAGCTTAAGAACTCATTACAGAGTCCCATGACATCACCCACAACTTCCTATGTCAAACCATTCAAAAGTTATAGCAGAAAAAAGGGACAACCAATCAGAAGAAGGGGCGGAGCTAATTCAGGCCAATGAAGGTCAAGGACTCCATAAAGAATCTGATGACACCAGCCACGACTCTCTATGTCAAACCATTCCAAAGATATAGCAGAAAATCGGGACAACCAATCAGAAGAAGGGGCGGGGCTAATTAAGGCCAACGAAGCTCAAGGACTCCATACAGAGTCCCATGACACCACCCACAACTTCCTATGTCAAACCATTCAAAAGTTATGGCAAAGAAAAGTATTCTAGGGGGCGCTGTTGAGCCGTTAGGCCACGCCCATTAATGCAAACCATGAAATATCAAATTTATCGCCAAGTCTGTCTTGCATGCCAAATTTGGAGAACTATCAAATATGGACCAATCAGATTTCAAAATGGCCGACTTCCTGTTCGGTTTCGGCCATGGCTCCAAGAGACTTTTCTTTAAGCTGTGCCATGATACAGGTGTATAGCGATTTTCGTGCATGTACGTCAAACCGTATTGTGGGGCTTGAGGCACAAAGTTTTCCGGGGGGCGCTGTTGAGCCATTTTGCCACGCCCATTAATGCAAACCATGAAATATCACATTTATCGCCAGTCCTGGCTTGCGTGCCAAATTTGGTGCCTTTTGGGGAACTATCAAATATGGACCAATCAGATGAAGGGGGGGTGCGCTTGTTGGCGTCTAGCGTCGCCACGGTAACACTTTTGAAAGAGAAAAGTAATGCGTGTAGTCGCAGGATGGAGACGCACATTTTGATGTATAACACATCTGGGTTCACGATACGGTTCGGGCCGTATTAATTCTCGAAGGAATGGCATATATTGCTCCAAAATTACGCGATTAATTCAGAATGTTCAAAATGGCCGACTTCCTGTTCGGTTTCGGCCATGGCGCCAAGAGACTTTTCTTTAAGTTGCGACATGATACAGGTGTGTAGCGATTTTCGTTCATGTACGTCAAACCGTATTATGGGGCTTGAGGCGCAAAGTTTTTTCTGTCTGAACCAATCAGATGAAGGGTGGGCGCGCTTTTCGGCGTCTAGCGTCGCCACGGTAACGCTTTTGAAAGAGAAAAGTAATGCGTGGTGTCGGAGGATGGAAACGCACATTTTGATGTATAACACACCTGGGTGCACGTTACGGTTCAGGCCGTATTAACTGCCGAAGGAAGGCATAAATTTCGCCAAAATGACACGATTAATTCAAAATGGCCGACTTCCTGTTCGGTTTCTCGACATGACGCCCAGAGACTTTTCTTTAAGTTGGGCCATGATACAGGTGTGTACCGATTTTCGTGCATGTACGACAAACCGCATTGTGGGGCTTGAGGCACAAAGTTTTCCGGGGGGCGCCGTTGAGCCATTTTGCCACGCCCATTAATGTAAACCATTAAATATCAAATTTTTCACCAGGCCTGACTTGCATGCAAAATTTGGTGACTTTTTGGGCACGTTTAGGGGGGCACAAAGGCCGAAGAAGAAGAAGAAGAAAAAGAATAATTCCTACAGATACAATAGGGCCTTCGCACTGCAAGTGCTCGGGCCCTAATAATAATAATAAAAATTCCTGCAAATACAATAGGGCCTTCGCACTGCAAGTGCTCGGGCCCTAATAATAATAATAAAAATTCCTGCAAATACAATAGGGCCTTCGCACTGCAAGTGCTCGGGCCCTAATAATAATAATAATATCTGAAAAAAGTGAAGGGTCATAGATTTACAAATTGAAATAGCTCCTGTAAGCAATATCAGATGAAAGCACCCCTGATGCATGCTTTTTTCTCTCCTCCAAACTTATACAAAATGATGTGTGATAAGATGTTTTTGCAAGGAAAAAGTTTACTTTGTGCTCAGCAGAAAAAATATTAAGATGTATTTTGATACTTCAGTTGCAGTCTTCTGAAAACTTAAATGTGTGATTTTTGCATTAACGTTAGTTGTAACAGTAACGAGCCATCTGCAACTCAGTGCTGACATGACACATGATGACGTAATGAAGGCAAACTAATGAGACACCTACACTCATGTGATTTATTATTAGTGGTTAATGCAAGAAAACACAATGGTGTGATAACAATATCTTCCAAATACCATTGTTAAACCAGTGTATTGCAACACATTCATTTGAGACAAAACTTTGTGCTACATGAATCATCACATGAATCACATATGTGTGAAATTAATCAATTTGGAAAGTTTGTCTGCCTCTGAGTGTTCAAAAAACAAAACAAACAAACATAACATATCTCAGGAACGACCTCCTTCTTTTCTGTCCAAGAATCAATTAATCTAGTTTTAGTTTAGTTTAGTTTATTTAAGGATCCCCATTAGAAGCACACACATGTGCCTCTAGTCTTTCTGGGGCCCTGAACATAAAAATACAGTACAGTGCAGTCATACAGTAAAAACACAACAATAACAACAAAACATTTAAAAAAACAAAAAACAATCAGACAGGCTGCACAGACCTAAAATGATAAAAACATAAATTTGAGAATAATACTGATAAACAGTGAAGTAAATACAGACAAATTAAAAATAATGAATAAAGAACAAAGACAATCAGACAGGCTGATTGTATAACAGACTAACCAGACACAGAACAAATAAACTAACATAAACAGACAGAGAGAGCCACACGTGAGGACATACTTCTCTTAGTTGGTGAGATATTTCTTGGTAAGTTTTTTGAAAGTTATTTTATTATTTACAGTTTGTTTGATATGTTTAGGCAGAGAATTCCAGAGAACTATTGATCTATATATATAATTTGTTTTTGGAGCAGGGAGCACTATATGACCAGAGGCAGCGCCTCTAGTGCTGTAACCTGCTCTGATGTCATTTGTAACGACGAGCCAAGCTCAATGGATATTTGGTGCTAATAATGCATCGCAATAACATTAAAAGATGTAATGATATTTTCTGCTCAACAGTCAGCCACATCAACTGTGCATGCATGTAGTTTATGTTTGTTCTGTATGAGCTACCAAGAGCAAGCTGAGCCGCCTTATTCTGAGCAACCTGTAACTTCTTCAGATCAGATTGTGAAGCTGAAGACCAAATTACAGGACATTATTCTAGATGAGACAGAACCAGAGAATGCAGAACTGATTTCATTATTGAAGGAGTGATGAAGGTAGCACACGTTCTAGTCATGCCAATTCCTTTTCCCATTTTAGTGACAATGTTATTTATATGATTTGACCATGATAGTGAGCTATCAATGGTTATACCTAGCAGTTTTAATGTACTAACTTGTTCAATATTTATGGTGTTTATATCCAAATTTAATTGAGGGTTTTTTGCCAACATATGTCGAGTTCCAAACACAATCGACTTTGTCTTGGAGGTATTTAAAACTAATTTATTGCATTCAACCCACTCATTCACCTCTTTTAGTGCATTATTTAGGGAACAAGTTACTGCTTGCTCAGACAAGGCAGCATAATACAGGGTAGTGTCATCTGCATACATAACTGTTTTGACATTTTTGATATACAAAGGCAAGTCATTGGTGAAAATTGAGTATAACAAAGGCCCTAGGCAGCTTCCTTGTGGGACCCCACAGTCCATTGCTTTCCAGTTTGAGTAGCTGCCATTAAGGAAAACACTCTGTTTCCTCCCTGAGAGATAATGCCTAAACCATGAGGTTGCAGTGGGAGAGAGGCCATAACATTGTAGCTTGCCAATTAGCAAACTATGATCGATTACGTCAAGGCCGCACTGAAGTCCAACATTACTGCTCCCGCTAATTTCTTATCATCCATGCCTGTTAGCCAGTCATCAGTCATATGTGCAAGTGCAGTGCCAGTTGAATGGTTTTTCCTGTATGCGTGTTGGCAGCTAGAAAGTAGATTATTGTCAGAAAAGTAGTCCATCAGTTGCTCAAATACAATTTTTTCCATAACTTTACTTAGTAATGGTAGTATACTTATTGGGCGACTGTTAGGACCGTTAAACATTTTGTTTTTATCTTTTGGAATAGGAATGATTTTGGCTTCTTTCCACAAGGTTGGATGAATCCCATGGCTTAGGCAGTGATTAAAAATGTGACATATTGGAGTGGTAAGAGAGGTGACTACAAGTTTGAGCAATTTACTTTCTAAGTTATCAAGGCCAGGAGAAATGGAGTCAGGCTGTGACATAAGTAGTTCTGCAACAGTTTTCCTATCAATCTGACTGAATTTGAAAAGGCAGTTTTTGTCTTTCATAATACTATTCTGTATCAACGTGTAAGATAGTGACCCATCACTGCATTGCTTATTCGCTCTTAACTTGTCAACATTACTTTTAAAGAAGTCATTAAAATGATTTGCAATATCCTGAGGCTTAGTTATAAATGCTCCATCTTCAGATTGTATGAACGAGATAGGTGTGTTTGTTTTCCTGCCAATTATGTCATTCAGTGTGGACCATAATTTTTTTCCATCGTTTTTTGCTTCATTAATCCTTTGTTTATAGTACTCTTTCTTCTTCCTTCTGTTTAACTTGGACACTAGATTCTTTAATTGACAATTAACTAATCTTTCTGGCTCTACACACACAATTTATTTCAACAAATGTTACACAAATCTGTAAAATTCTGCAAGTTAAAGCGTTTGTCTGGTGTTTCACACTCTACGAGCAAGTTAGAATCACAGAACAGCCTGAAATATAATTTCCTTGCTTTGTTTGGAGGAAGGCACTTTTCATGCCCATGCTTGAATAAAACCCATCTCAGCCATGGAAGTAGTGAGTCACTGGGAGAGGCGTTGCCAAATCCCTGTCATGACTATCGTCCTCCCTCACAGATAAACAATGACCTGGTTCAGTTTTCTTTGCAGGAATTATCATGTATCATATCATCAATGTTTGCTCTGAATACAATTTGTGTTGCGATGAAAGAAGCTGATCTCTTTCAGTTATTAGTGAATTCTGCTCTCAGCTTGCTGCAGCGTTTACATCAGATTTGTTCTAATTTACATAATGGCTTTAAAATCTCAGCTCTAAAGTTATCATGACTGAAATTACACACAGTGTGATAAATGTGCTTTTATTGTCCCATAAAGCAAAATGACCATAAAAGTCCCGTAGCGTGTCATCCATTGATGTGATGTCAGATTTCAGTTTACAAACTTGTCAGCTGATAATACAAATTCAAATGAATCAATGCCTCAATGGCTGAAAAAGTCTGAGCTAGTACATGGCTGCTCAACAGAATTGAATTATTGTAAATCCATTCCTTACTCAAATGTCATTTCATTTTTCATTTTTAGCTTAGTTTTACTTGGAACATCCTTGCAACAACAGATTGGATTTGCAGAAGGGTGGGGTTAAGTGGACGAGAGTGCAGCGTTCCTGCCAGGACCTGAGAGGATGAGGGCGTGTTCTCGTCTCTGGGGTCTGATCTGCTTCACCGTGACTGTGACCTTCTTTGCCGGAGCTGAGGCCTGCCTGAAAGAAAGAGGAGTTGTGAAATCCCTCAGTGCTTCCAAGTATAGATGATTTCCTCCATCTGTGCGCCCCATGAGAAAGCTCTCCTGCACAAACTGCTGCACATATGGCAGGAGGCCCGGTAGGTGTGTTCTGGAGTGCAGCCTTGCACCGATGACTCTACACATACATGCAGTCAGTTAAAAAGAATATAATTACATCTTTTGACTTTGGGGATGATTTATTTCTATGGAAAGGTATTTCACAGTTAGGGAGTGGTACATTTTTCTAGACAGACGCTGGTATTAGTAGGAACCTCATTCTCCACAGACGGTACGACCCCAGAGAAGTTTGGACACCTCAACCCACTGTTCTTCCTGTGGTGGTGCTTGCATTGTGTTTTGTTGCTCTTTTTTTTGTTTTTTAGTTCACAGCATGTCCTGACGTTCCTGCTGGGTCATGACGACCTGCACTGCTCCCTCGGATCACAATAGAGCCGAGCCTTCCAGCTTGAGTACTTTCCAGAGTGGGATGCCTGCACGTCAAAGTGTGGCTCAGTTTCAGTCACGTTCCTGCTTGTGCAACTCAATGTAACACAGAGTCTAAGCCGTCGTCTGACTTATAACCTGAAAAAATGCATATGTACCCTCTCAATTGTTTTGTCTCATCTATGTTATAGGCTTTGGGAGTTTTGAGTTTACTAGATTTTTCGAGAAATGAGCGGTGAAGTTTGCCTCACTCACTGATTTCCTTGTTTTGTTCCCTGCTTGAGATAATAAATCTTCCTTGTTGGATTTGATCTGGCTGTGTCCTACAGTACGTCTGGTCATCCACCCTGTTAAGCCACCATGGTTCAGCCAAGGGTAGAGGTGTTCACAACTGAATAAAACATCTCTGTTTCTCAGTTGATGTACTTTGTGACAGCTGCAGAAATAAAACAGATACGGAAGAGAAAGAAAAATGCAAACAAAAAGTGTTTATGCACTGAAACCGTCTCTGCTGCTGGGTGTCGACCCTCCTCACAGACAGAGTGTCAGTCGGAGTTGGCAACATGGGCTGACCCAGACAGTCTACCGGGTCCACTGAACTGCATCTTCTTCACTTATGACTGTTCAGCTTCTCCGAACAAGCCCAGGATTATTTAATTTGCTGAATACCACAGTCACTTGCTGGGAGGAGACAGACTGCTGATCATTGGGGGGGTTGTGGCCTGCTGTCACATTAATAATCTGAACATGAAAACAGCGGAGAAAAAAGCAAACAAAAGGAAACTTGAAGATAATTATTGAACCAAGTAAGAGGAGGAGGCAGCGGGTTCCTATTGAAGAGGAGAGGCTGAAAACCTTCAATCCCCTCTGAGCTTATCTCAGCAAGGACTCCCTCTGGAGTTCACAAAAGACCTTAGTTTCAGATAAAGTCATGGAAAAAGTGAATGAAGTTGGATGCTATATCAACCAAAATCTTCAGCAATTTCTAGTAAAATACCCTTCCATTGTTTATATTAAATCACAAGTTATTGGAGATGAGAGAAGTAAAATACCGGGGTCAAATATGAGGGATGCTTGAAGCTACAAGGTTCCTGGTTCGAATACAGACTCTGGCTTTTCTGTGTGGAAATTATATGTTTTCCCCACGCTTGTCTGGGTTTTGTCCTGGTACTTGGGTTTCCACCCACAGTCCCACAACATGTATGTTAGTGTAGGAGTGAGCGTGTGTGGTTGTTTGTCAGTATGTGGCCCTGTAATGTACTGATGACAGTTGCTATAAGCTCCAGGAGGTCCCTGTGAGCTTCAATAGGCAGAAGCAGGTATAGACAGAGGTGTCAAAAGTATTCACATTCATTACTCAGGTAGAAGTATAGATACTAGAGTTTAAAAATACTCCTGTAGAAGTTTAAGTATCAACTCAAGTTTTTTACTCAAGTAAAAATATAAAAGTACTGGTTTCAAAACTACTTAAAGTATAAAAGTAAAAGTAATGTAAGGGGGGAAAAAGCCATTGAAAATGAATGCATCTTAGTATAATGCAAATATATTAAAGAACCATATATGTGTACTATTGAGCATTAACATGTGTTTCAGAGAGCAGAAGATATGATGACTAGTTGCCTATAAGTATTGTAATGGTGCAAAAAGTCAAACTTCAGAGGCATGTTATCATTTATCCTAACCTTTATTGGAATGTACATCCAAGTTTAGTTGCAGGAATCGGAGGACAACGGATGTAAGAACAAAACTGGACAAGAACATCTGAAACAACCACAACCAAATTCAATCTATCTGGATGGAGCAATTTAACTGGATAGTTTTTTTTTTAAAGGCCGAAATGAAATAGAGTAACAAGGCTGTTTTTAAAATGTAAGGAGTAAAAAGTACAGATAATTGCGTGAAAATGTAAGGAGTAAAAGTAAAAAGTTGTCTGAAAAATAATTACTCCAGTGAAGTATAGATAACCAAAATTTCTACTTAAGTAAGGTAACGAAGTATTTGTACTTCGTTACTTGACACCTCTGGGTATAGATAATAGATAGATGTATCTCTGTGGTCACTGACCACTGACTTACTCAGTGCACGTGCTGCAAACTGTATCCACAAGCTGATATGATGCCACAGCCCTTTATGATGCTTATTGTACTCTACTCTTCACAGCCCATCTCGTGTAATTTTTACAGTATGGAAATTTACAGGCCCCCCTTTCCAGTGATGTGTTTTTAGTTATTTTCTTTGTTTTGTAGTTGGTGGTTCTGGATTTTTCCCCCTCTTGGGTTTTTACCTGATAGTAGGTGTAATTAGTACAATCACGTATTTTACTGCCTCCAGGACCTTCGGGCCTTGATGTTTGGCTTCTGGTGGCCATAGAGGTAAACTGCGCTGTTTTTAAGGAGTCTCATATCTTGTGGCCATTTTGTGAGCACTAAACATACCAGTGACATTACTCATTGGTTGATTACTCATTACTCATGTGACATTATGTAACCTATCTATGTCAGTTGATGATGCATGCAGACATTTGTTTGTTACAAAGATCCACTCAGGTCAGACCAGTATTGTGTCTGTGCAGTTTGGGTTTAGCTGTCTGACACAGCTGCAAACATGTTGTATTGAGAACTGCAGGTTATTTTGTCTAAGAATTGCAGATCTGTAAAACTGCTGTACTGATGTCTCTCTGGGTCACTCCTGCATTGAAGCTTGAGATGTTTTGCTTGCAAAAGATAATTGAATACTTTGATTCGAGCCATATTGCCAAGCCTTTATTTAAGAGAGCTATTATATTATCTTATAATATATTATCAGTCTTATTCAGGTATTGCAGACACTTTTAGTGGTTAACATGTGTTTCTACAGAGGTATTATTTTCCATAACATGTCATAGTAAAGCAGAAATGAAGACCTCAGGTGCCTTTTTAACTACCAAGATGGACAAGTTCATGTAATATCTTTGTGACTCCAAATACATTTACGTTTCATGCTGTGCTGAGGAACTTCTTGTACAGATTTATCCGTCAACATGGTGATTTAAAAATATCAATATCATATTTTGAACACAGTGACATGTGATACTCTTCTTATTTGACACTGGAAAGGGCTCCTCATATATTTGAATCAAATGTAATTAGTGTTGTGGACTTATGAGCTGTAATAATTATAAGTGCGCATTCACTTTTTGTTATTCAATGTCTAAAGGTAAGAATTTTTTTAAGAATTGTGTTTCATCATTCATCATTAAAGTCAAAAAGGTCCACAAATATGCAATTTGCTATTATTAACTATCACATATTCATTTCTCAATAGGATAAGGTTTTTATATTTGGAAAGATTTATTTTCCTATCTACCTCAGTCTGCAACCAACAGTAAACTGCTGTATGGCGCAGAAAATAACCCGCGAGGCAACAGCGACATCTGCGGGAAAATAGCAGATGGTGCAATTATGGACTTTTATTATTCCAATATTCATGCGTTTTGCCGCTTATTTCATGCGACTTTTATTCAGATAATAGGTCCTTGACAATTCATACAATAAACTTACAAACAATTACAAGACTAAAATTGTTCTATATAAGTTTTTTCATGTGAAATCTATTAATTCTTATACAAATTGTATTTTCTTTATACAAATAGTATGTTTTTTTCTATTATATTTGAGCATACTGTTACAGCAATTTTTCATAGCTGTAAGATAAATGATCAATTTGGCGCCATTTGACCAAACATGAGAAGAGGCCCCGCCCTGATGCTCGGAATCTGATTTCTGATTGGTGGATTCAGCTGCCTGTCATTGAATCATTCAGCAGTAAAAGTCTGAAAAACTGCGTCAAAGAATCGTCTTTTCACACACTTAGACAGGAAATTATAGTCCGGAGACGGACTTGCCTTCGAAATAAAACCACCCTGAGAAGAGTTGTTTGAAATTTAAAATCAGAAAGAGAGAATCTAAAAGAGAATGAAGATCTTCATCACTGTTTTTCCTGCATCACTGACTGCACAAAAGTAGTGCATGAGGTGCTTTCAGAGCATCACTTTTTTTGGTCTTCCTTGAAAGAAGCAACATCTGTTTTAATGCAATTTTTGGCTTCATGTTGTCAGACCTTATCTTTTTCTCCAAAACAGTAATTTGTTGTGGTTGTTCAAAGGGCGTTGGATTGATTCCCAGACTGAGCCCATGTACCACAGTTGATCTGATTGTCCAGATTGCCCTAAAAACGCTCAAAGTGTCAATCACAAGCCTGGATAAATGGGATAAATGGGAAGGGGCTCCCAACAACAGCAACAATAATAATAATAATACATCCAAATTGATATGCTCAACTGTAGAGACCTCTATATAGGAACAAAAAAACAACAACAAAAGAGTTGCTGTATTATGATGATGATGGTGATAAGTAAAAAATACCTGCAACGTAGGAAAACCTGACATCCCTGTGGAAACCCATCAGCATGATGGGTATTTTTAGATACATCATCAAGAACCTTCATGTGGTTCTTGATCATGAGAAAGTGTGCACTTATATTCTCTTACTGTTAAAGAAATAATCATAATTACAACAACAACGATAATATAACAGTAACAACAACAATAATAACATAAGAATAACAATAATAACAATTACAATAACAATAATGTGACAGGTCAACATTACTAAAGTGCTTTCAAAAGATTCATAATGAGATCATTTTAAACTTTTTGGTTAAATTAAAGTTGAGCTGTCATGTCACACAGCCAGCCAGGAGATCACACTCCATGCAGTTTAGGTAAAAAAATATATGAATGAAAAATAAATGAATAAATAAATAAATAAATAAATAAAAACAACTTTGTAGAGGTATCTGACCCTAATACGTCTATTTATGTGGATTGAAAAACTAACAGAATTGTAACAAATAAAGCTTTTTGAATTGAATAAAATAGTATGTATTAAACCTGTCAAAGAGAGGAAAACGAGTAAAATAAACAACAAAACACTCACACATAAAAAAAATCTAACAAAATTAAAAACATTATACATATATATCACTTTGTCTATACATATATTTTTTATTTTTCATGTTGTATGTCTTGCTATTGGGTCTAGAGCCTGTAATAAAGTTTTTATATATATATATATATATATATATATATATATATATATATATATATATATATATATATATATATATATATATATATATATATATATATATATGTATATATATATATATATATATATATATATATATACTGTATATATATATATATATATATATCAGAGGATATCCTATATACACTACATGGACTACATGTTCGGAGACAAAACATACACAAAAATCATGTTATAGGTCAACATCTTCAAAAATATAAACTTGATTTCTAAGTCTCATTGTTATTTTTTCCATTCCATATATGTCATTTACAAGATCCTTCCATTTAGAATTAATTAAATTATCATCCTTTAACCAATTTCTTGTAATTTTTTTTTATTTTAATTTTAATTAATGCTACTCTTAAAACTAAAAACAAGTGAGTATCTTTCCTCTTAATTTCTTCTGGTGTTTTTCCAAGTAATAACACCAGTGGATTTTTATCAAAAGAAACACCAAAAATATTCTCCAATTCTCTGACCGAGTTTTCCCAAAATTCACTTATAACTATACATGACCAAAATACATGACGGTGGTGTGCTATCTGCTCCCCGCATTTTCTCCACAATTAGAATTTAGATCACATTTGTACTTACTTTGAATTTGGGGTGTCCTAAAATATGTAATTAAAATCTTCCAAGTGAACCTTTTACACATTTGTTCCCAATCAACAGAAGAAATATTACAATATTATATTACAATCCCAAAGATGAATCACATGGTCCATCTTCCTGTGTGTGATTTATCCTGTACAGGACCAGACGGTGAGTTTAACATCATCATAACTAACCTGTGGTCCAATTTCCATCAGTCAAACTATTTTATTTTGAAATCCAATAATAGGAAGCTTTTCTTGTATTCCTGGGTAACTTGGTCCTGGTGCTGGAGTCAGAGGGCTGGTCGGGGGTGGGAGTTTTCCTTTTTTTTTTTTTTTCTTCTCCTAAACTTTCCTTACCTTCTGAAACTTATGACAAGTCTCATTGCAACTGGACGGAGACAAGCCAAAAGGTAAGGACAGCACCGAGACAGCCGTGTCTGCACTGATGCGCTTAGATCACATCTTATTAAAGCGCTTTTATATCATAGCTGCCTCTAGTAAAGCCTCAGAATACTGATCCTGTAATATACTTTAGGAGTTGTCCTGCAGCAGCTGCCTCATGATTGTACTGTGTTTTAAAATCCCCTTATTATCACTGTAGTAATGCACTTAATACCTCTGCACAAAAGCCTCGGAGCTTATGTCTTAAATATCATTTTGCAGACTGACTGATGGTGTATTTGGGCTTTTCCACACTCACTAAGTGGCTTTTGTGATTGTTAATACTGTCTGTTTTTATTGGGGGATTTCCTGCACCGTGTTTAGTGGGACTGTTTTTCTGGCTCCCTCCAGAGCAAACTGATATTTGTTTCTTTATGTATCAAATCAGAATGAATAGTCCTAAAACTGTCGTTTTTGGGTGTGATTGTCTCACATGGGAAACATCTGTGCTCTATAAATAAGATGTTTTGATCTTGCCAGCTGATGCTCATCAGCCTTTTTTTTTTTTGAGTTTTCCCACAACAGAAAGTAAAAAAAAAAGCTAATTAGTGACTGTCTTTAAACATGTTTTAACTCCCTGGCACTGTTTATCCTTTAGCAGCTCAGTACTTTTACTCTAAACTCAGCTTGTTCTCATGCTTATCCTGTTCCTGCAGAGCGTATTGACCTTTATATATCGTGGAAATGCCTAATAAATAAACTAAAAGCAGATTTAGGAGAACATTGTCAGACATTGTGGGTGAGGCTGCTCCATGAGACGGAAATCCCCCCCCACTGTTGTTAGGGTTATGGAACCCCCTCCCAGTGTTGCTGTGTACTGATCTCTTTATTTCATTTGAATGCAGAATTTGATTTGATTTGATTAGGTTTGCCTAAAACAAGCCATCAAAGAAGCTGTCACAGTGGAGGCGCAGCTTTCCTTTACCTGAAATCCAAACAGGAAAACAAAAACTTGTCTTTTTCAAAGGAGGCCACTTCTGAACTACATTTAACATGACTGACCGTGCACAAGGAGGTGTATCAGACTGAACACCGGCAGGATGAGGAAGTGCCTGTTTACAGTAACACATCCATGAATTATTGCTGTGTGATATAAAGACACAATGTTATACGTGTCTGGTAGATTATCACTGCAGCCAAACTTTATCCTTCATCTCAGATACTGCCAAGAACTGATTGTCCATGTGCGTACAGTTTACACAAATACTTGATGATCTGTGTTAACGTGAAGGTTTCCTCTCTGAAAACAGTTCTGGTAAATGTCGTAAGTTTGCATTGTTGAATGCTTGTTGGGGCGTACATCACAAGTTTCTTCATTATAAAACGTTACATCGGTTAACTGCATGATGGTTTGATGTTTTCCAGTATCACAGAATCTGCCTCTATCTGATTTAGGCTTGATTTGATCCAGGATCTAGTGATTGATGAGGTGATATCCTAACTGAACATATTTGCTTTAATTCACACCAAACTGCAGTAAATAACATCCTCTTATTAGTAGTATTGACGAGGATGACATGTGCTGATATCTGATTTATGTCTTTTTATACGATTGAATCGATCTGTACATGTAGACGGATGGGTTATTACACTCCCAGTGTGGACTACACATTTAATTCTTATTTTGTCTAATGAAGGTGGGGGCTGATATGATTACATGCTCTGTCACATGTCAGTGATCAATCATGTCTCTCACCAACTGTGTGATGTCACAACAAATCAGATTTTAGGGCCAACTAACAAGAGAGGAGAGAATGATGACGGCTGCATCTCAGAGGGGACTAGAACAAGTCTGTGAGCCTCTTTGCTCGGGGGGAGGGAGGTGTGTGAGCTGTCTGGCCTTTAACTTACTTTTCACTTTGTCATTTTGGGTTTGGAAAAGCAACATTATTCGAGACAGTTGCACAAACATTGTCGGAAGCTTCCTCACAATAGGAGAAAAGGTCAAAGAGTCTGCTGAGATGCTGTTGTTGTTGTTCTCCGTAATGACACGTTTTGAGAGGATAAAAGCATCTGCTGTCATGTCTGATGCTCATTTTCTTTCTTTTCTTTTCTTTTCTTTTCTTTTCTTTTCTTTTCTTTTGAGGAATGCTCTTTGTTTTCCGATGTTATTTCAGCTCCACTCTGGGTTTTTCCAAAGGTTGTCTCTTTATGCTGTGTTTCAAAACCAACCCAAGTCAAAGAAGACACACAAAAACAAATATAACGACTGATGAATTGATTTATGGATTTGAGTGAGAAAGTAAAGCAGTAGATGATCAGAACATCAAGTTCAAGTCATCCTCACATCAATCTCTCAACTTTCTGGAGCTCTCGGGGGAAACAGCCTTTCTGCAACAGGACCCTGGGGTGTGACTTACTGCTGCTGATCCAAAATAGATTCTCTGTAAGTTTAGTTAGAGGTGTCAGCAGGTTGAGGTAACATTCTGATACTCTCTAACGTTTTTGATGAATGCCTGTGGCCTTGCTCCATAATGGATTATCAGTTTATTTACACCTCAGAGCTGAATGAGGAGTCTATTTAATTAGAGCTAAATTAAATCTTGGACCGCTCACGAGTCCTGCTGCTTGATAAGCTGCATGCCGTTGTATTTTTAGCTTTATTACAAGTGGTTTTAATTTTAGAAAGACTGTGAGTTACTTGGAGCACTTTGGTGCATGATGCATACGGCCGGACTCACAAGGATACCGTAGAACTGGTGAACTGGTTTTGACAAAAGGAGCTGAAACTGGTGCAAGTGTGAACTGTGTTCATCATCTCTGGCATGCTTAGATCACATCTCAGTTAAAAGCTGTGTTTATACACTTAAATCTAACATTACTGCCATCCAAAGATCCCCAATATGCCCTTGTGCCGTTCTTATAGATCCAGATCTGTGTTTGTGAGGCGGCGTGTGAACTCAGAGTTTCTTCTTCTGTTCTGAAGTATCGTTGATTGACTTAAACAGCCACAAAGCTACTGTATGTTTTTGGTATGCAGGTCTGATTTAATGAGGTCAATTCCAGTCCAGTTCACGTATTTCCTGTTTTTGATTTGGTAGGGATGACTGTGTTGGGATATTCCCAGCGACTTATTCAGGTCAAAAACTTTCGAGTAAACAGCTCGCCAATACTAATATTATTCACTGATCAGATATTGGAAACGCTGATACAATTCAATTCAAACTTAGACCTGAAGGTTTTTACTATTGAAATACAACAACAATATAAAAAAAAAACAAAAAAAACACACACATATATATATATATATATATATATATATATATATATATATATATATATATATATATATATATATATATATATATATACATACATACACAAATTGGACTGAACTCTGCATCTTTATCAACACAAATGAATCAGTATGGTTGAATCACAAATCCTGCAGGTTAATGATGTCCCGTTGGTTTAGCAGGTGTGATAATGCAGTCTGAGTCCACGTCTGCAGCTCTTTTCAAAGAGTTTGATTGATCGAGTTGTTTTTTTGTTGGTTTGAAGTCTGAGTAAAGCAAAGATTTGCATGGAAGCATCATGTGCTTGACAATAACTGTTTGAAAACAGCAGACCAATAATTAGACCTCTCTGAAACAGATTAACATTTCTTCCACAACCGGCATGCGTCTTTGTCATGGTTGTTTGGAGAAAAAGAAGCTACTAACTACATTATTCAGGGTTGAATAATGTGTTTTCCGCCAAAAACATATTAATCACTGCAGTATTTTTCCATCTATCTATTTGCCAATTTTAAATCAGGTGGTGATTTTGGTATTTTTTTGGCTCAGTGTGGGTTTATTATTTGAGATCTTCCGTCAAATCTGGACTTTTAATTAAATCAGTTTGGTTTGTTTAGAATAAATAATTGTGGTTTAGTTAAAATTAAGTCTGTATGTCAGGACATCTGAAAGCATAGTACTGCTTATTTACTTGGGATTTTATTATTATTGTTATTATTTTCCTGCAGTAGCCTCATACAATAATTGTAGAACAACAAGAGTTGTTTTCAAGTGGGGCAGTAAATACAAAGAATACATGAGAAAATGTAATAATAAAAAGTACCAAATATTTTAATAGCATGAATATCAGCTATTCCTTCTAACATCGGTAGGCTCTTAAAATTTTACAAGCATCAAGAATGGCTCTGTTCATAACTGGATTGTGTTAGAAGTCTCTGGATCATGAGTTATCATGAGGTAAGAGAAAAAAACAAATGTTTGGAGCTCATGTTCGGCATTTGAAGTGAATGTTCCCAGACAGAGTTTTCAGTTTTTCTTACCTCCCTATTTGCTTATTTTTTATCACTTACTGTCGTTCCCTGTTGGCTCCATTGTGATCTTTCATTCTCTCCAGCATGTAGATGTATACGGAATCATATGATGAGTCACATTAAATCCCAAGACAACTCCATTATCTTAAAATAACGAAGTCATAAGAAAAAACATACAGATTGGATAATTCAGGACACGTTGGGATATTGACCTTTTAATGACTGGGTATGTGAATGACGCTGGTTTATTTCTTATTTAGATGATGAGATTAAAGTAAAACAGATCAATGGGGATCTCAGGATACCAGACCAAACTGATTTTGCTGTTTCACCGCCGGGATGAAAATTAACTCATCTCCTCTAAAGTACTTGTCTCCGTGTCGCAGCTGGAGCATTCTCCTGAAGTCTTAAAGAAACGTCTGTGGCATGGTTCGGTCAAAATACCCCAGAGAGCGAGTACAAAGGCTTCATTTTTAACTGTTAATTTGCAACTCTTTTCACAGAAACTGGTTTTATGTGGCTGAGTGAACATCTCCTCTCCACTCTCTCTCTCTGGCTTGTGCCTTATTTAAGATCCATCCTGCAGTTTTGTGCTTCTGTGGGGACATAAATAATGCATTCATTCAAATCTCCTTGTTACTAATCATTCATATCTTCTAAAGTTTTTTAGAGAAGAAATATTTGCATGTAACTTAAATAAAAGTGCACCACAGCAGGGGCGGTTATACGACCACCTGTAGATCATCCATCTATCCAACCATAAAAATTCACAAACCTTGGAAAATAGTCATATCAAAGGCTGCAAAATCCATCTGCCAGATGCATTTTGTTTCCAAAAATGGTATTAAAACCTTCCCAAGTAAATCATTTGATTAATGGAAAAGATTATAATGACATACAATCACATACAGTTTATCACAGTTTAGTATCAGAGATTTCTGGTTCTGTATGAAGACGATAACATGATGTTGTGCTTATTATTATTATTATTATTATTATTATTATTACGTATTATTATTATTATTATTATTATTATTATTATTATTATTACTTATTGTGGTTGAGTGCTTCTGGTTGGGAAGAAAGCTCAATTTTCACATGGAAAAAAAACTATCCTGAACATCTGAAACGGTGATCTTTAGATACAAAACTTTCCTCCATTAACATTGAAACAGGGCTGATGCACAGACTCCATAGCCTTTGTATATAGACTTTGATGCAGTCTCAGCTACCTACATCTATAAAGCCTATCATCAGTAATATAACATCATAAATAATAATGTCTGGCTATAGTTGAAAGGACTTACTCTAAATGTATAAAAACAGTGTTTGCACCCTGCTTCTTATCCCATTGACTCCAGCCCACCCAGGATGAAGGATGAAGAGGATAAAGTGGGTATAGGAAATGAATGGATGGATTGATTGCGAGTCTTTTAAAGATCCTGCTCATATAGACATAGTTTGTTTAACTAATAAACTGCATGACTCATGTTAACGGGGATTCCCTTTAAAATCCTTTTAAACTTCTCTGATCTTCTTGTCTTTCTTTTTTGATTTAAAGAATCACTTTGGTTAAATTGCTGAAGTCACTCTTAAAAAGAGCTGGGTGATACAATAAGGCTTTGAAGTAATTATTGTGAGAGGAGCTGATTAAATGCAGATACAGCATTCAAGTTCTGCTTTCAAGGTCAAAGGCAACTTTTACTTTTTCATCATGTGAGCCATATTGTAACAATGCTAACTTTGGTCATTAAAACTGTTACAATTAATCAAATCCTGTCAAATGAACACTTGAAGAATTATAGAGGATTTACAGTTCATAACTGAAGCTCATTCACTTGTATGGAAAAGATGTTAGATGGTGTTTTTGTTGCATTTATAGTTGAGGAAAATAATATAGAAAATAGAGATGGTGTTGATATTCCAGTTTTTTCTTTTAATTTCAATTTCACTCACATCCGACTTTATACACAACAAACTGTGTTATTAAGGAGCCTGTCAGCGAGGTATACGATTGTGGTTCAACTAGATGTTCCTTTCTGCTTTATGTGCAGAATGAAAAACGCTCACATCATCTTCAGGACAACACTGAGAAAGCAGAATAAGTCTGGATGACAAATGACCACACTGATTATTACTCAGCCATAGACTAACCATTTAGAGATGATCATAATTGAAGGTTAAAGGTTTTTAGGTACAGTAGGTAAAATGTTAAAAATGGTCTATTGTCTAACGTTTTATGCCTGAGATGCATCTGTGAGGATGAAGTTTGAACAACGACACCAGTTTCAGACTTCAGAAAAGCAGGACCCTAATTTTCCAAAACCATGGGAGCACAGACGCCGCCTCAGTTCAGAGGCTCATAACGGAACAAATGCTGCATTTAACGCGGAGGTGCCTGTGGAAATGCGCTCCCGCCTTATGTAGTCACCAAGTCACGTCAAAAAAATAACACTGCACAGCTCAAACACTGGCTCTTCAGTTCTCAGTGCTGCCACAAAGGTTAAAACTGCTGCCCAAATCCTATTTTTTTTAAATTGATTTTACATTTTGTCCTACTTCTGATTTGATTGACCTATTTTTCAATTTTCCAACATTTCAGACACATTTCATTTTGCTGTAGAGTTGGAAATCGAATTGATGATCGGATATCGGACTGGCTTCTCGTTGAGATTACACATCCAAGCGGAGTTTCTAAAAGCAGTTTGCAAAGCAGTGACTGCAGTCTGCTAATGTCCTTTAGTCTGAATAAAGAGGAAAACTGATCAGAAACTCACACAATACTAACAACCACAGAGAAAACTGCCCTCAGTCGACGCTCTTTCAAGCAGGCAACACCAAAGCTTTGCCTCTCCACCCAGCACATCTGATCTGAACGTTAACGCACTCTGACCTTGAATGTCCTTAAAATCTATCAGAATATGGCACTAAAAGAAGTTAAATCAGTTTTTCTGTTGAGCTGCCTGTGAGTCATCTGTTTAGCTCTTCTCTTTATCTTAATTCTGATTTCTGGTTTCAGGTCTTGGAATCAGATCCGAACCAAAGAAAGTGAATCAGTTAATTTGCAAACTGTTCATTTTTGTTCTGAGGCTGATTCAAATATTGTTCCCACCTCATAAATCGCTATTCAAGAGTTTAACGATTTATGACCGACGGCTGTATTAATGATGGGAAAATGTTGCCCGTCTGGGCACAATATCTATGGAGACAAAATAAACATATTACATCGTTATAAATCAGTTTGTTTGTTTGTTTCGTTTGGATTTTCTTACACATTCCTAAAGGGGTTGCTAGACTTCCTGGGGGTTGAACAGGAAAAGGGCACAGAGCCAGCGCCTCCAAGTACAAAAATATGAGCCCTCCTGGCACTGCCCGCCATTTCCACAGATGGTACAATCAGGTTTCTTTTCTTTTTACTTTCTATCTCTGTTCCACTTTGAAATAAAACCCCCCTCATTTGGACCACCCCCAAATGCACTCCCGATAATTTAACTTTGAAAATGCAAACTTGGCATTAGAGTTTGTTTCTCAAATGCAGCGGAGAGCCAGAGAGAAAACACAGAGTGAAAGATGGGGATATTAAATGGAACGAGTCAAACCTCTGCAGTCATGCAGAGATGAGAGCCACGTACGGCTGCAATTCTTTTTTTAATATGAATTGTGAAAAGGATGGGAATAAAGGCTTGCAAGCAATCCTGCAATAACATAGGTTTTTATCTGTAGTAATTGTTGTGAAGTTAGCAATTTCCCGGTAACCTAATGTGGCAAAACAGTTCCCTTCTTAAACTGTAGAAAAATAAAAACTAGCAGCAACTCAATGAATCATCTGCCACTATATTGTCACACTTATAGCTACGGTTTTGTCCTAACATTAACTTTTCGTCTATGAATGTATAGCTTGAAAGCCTCACAAGATGAATCCTCTCTAACTGTGATCTTGTGGCTCTCGTAAAAATCTCGCTGTCTTGGGAAGTAACTCTTCAGGCATATATTTATATACTGCTTTAATTTATTAGATATAATTAATTGAAGGCAGGGTAACGGATTTCTAGATTACATCATTTCTGTTGACATTTGAAAGAAAAACACAAAGAGTTTACTCCTCCCCAGTCCCTTCAGAAAAACACACCCTGTCAATAACTCTTACAGGCCCCTCCCCCTGTCAGTGATTGGCTTTTTTCAGTTTTCAGGCCAGGGCTGTCTGTGTATTATGCTTTTCTTTCTTTTTCTTTTTTTAAGTGAGGCGGAGGGCCAGCAGATGGTAAAGATATATACTCTAATTGAAACAAAAAAAAAGTTTCTGGGTTAGTATACTATATATGTAGAATCACTTACCCTACCTTTAAGAATGTATCTCTAAAACTTTACTATGTTCAAAAATTAATCAACATTGTTCAAAAGATCCATTGTAGTGTTGATTTGATTTGAGAAAATGAGAAGATTATTGGCTATTTACTGATATTGTTCATTGGTAATCTGTATATTTCTGTATATTTACTGACACGGCAGCTGGTTGTAACTTCTTATGGTGCCTTTGCAGAACCTAAAAAAAACAAGAAAGACAAACTAAATTGTGACCAGAACGGACAATTGAGAATAAACTTTACAAAAGGGAGTTTGCTTTGCAGTTTGGATGATATCACCTGGCAGATTATCTGTGGGACGACCAGAGGGAATCGATAATCAAGTTACGTAATACCTGGCAAAGATCCGATTACATCTAACCATGAGCACAGGAGTGGTGGCTGCTCCCAATTTTATTAGCTAACTGAATCACCGCATTATGGAAAACTGAATTAGAGCCCACAAACATGTATTTTCCACAGGAGCACCTCCGTGGAGATGAAGGTGTGCTGTCTGGGAGATATTTCAAAGACCCACATACGTCCTCCGCCTTGTCATTACCCCCAAAAGTCTCTATCAAAGAGGCACAGGACTTGTGCAATTTTCCAGCGGTGAAGGAAATGACACAATAACAGACACGTACAGTGTTTCAGTTGTTTCTGGGCGTGAAACCAGCTGACATCTGTTCTGGTTCTGAAGTTATGAGAATCAAACATCTGCAGGCTGCAGTTGCTACTGCTGTGAGGGAGACAAATGGGTCAGCGTCTCCTCTTAAACACAAATCTGTGGAGCAGATATCTAGGTCAGTGCCGGAGAGCTGTCGGAGATGCCTTTAAGCTGGTTTATTTAACCCAGTTGCTCAGCTAGAAAACACGGAGAGCAAAAGTGATTAAAGGAAAAGGAAATGAGAGAAAGAGAGAAACAAGTATGGTCCAGATGAAAATGTTCTGCATGATGAGTTTTAAACCCAAACATAAATCTTTTAGATAGTTTCAGCTTGTCGTGTTGTGCAGCAACAAGCTCGGGAGGGTTTGTGTTTCACCACAGCGGGAAAAAAACAAGCAAAAACAAGGTGTGTTTGGTCCCAAAAATTAATGTGACGCAAGAGAGAATGGAAACTGGTCAATTGGGGAAAATGTAATTTGTGAGCGCTGCTTTGTTTCCGGGAGGGGTACTCATCTTCCTGATGGCAAACCGATGCTGGTGGGATACAAACTGTGTGCGGTTTGGGAGGCTGAGCAGACGTCAGAGTTTGCAGATTCAGCTAATAAGAATAATATGAACCACAGGGTTTGATTTTTGGAGTTTTTATTTGAATGCATTTTAGTGCATTGTGGGAATCTTACACATCTTTCATTCCCAGTGATCAGGTGGAGAAGACCATTGATGTTTTAACATCATGTGACCAGAAACTGTGCATGTCACATCCAAAAGTGAATATTAAATAAAGAATAATAAAGTTGTTTGGAGTTACAACTCCACACTGATGTTTATGGATGCAGGAGAGGACGGACGACGGAGTCGAGTGTGTTCGTGCAAAACAACTCTGCAACTGTATTGAACACAACAGGTTGAAGAGATCTGTTGAAGGGGTCTGAGTGGGCGCGGGGCCTCCCTTTATCCTTCGTTCAGCTGGAACCAGCTTCAGATCCACCGTGGGAGCGGCCTCTTCATCTTGAAACTCTCCAAGTTAGAGACTTCCCAAGCGACTTCATTGAATTCACCCTGTAACGGTCTGAATCTAGACAAAATCTGGGAGGGGTTAGTTAGTCATCGTTGGTGGTTGGGGAAGGGGGGGGCACTTGTAGAAAACAACGAGGCCTCACACAGCTTTTGGAAAACAGTGCAGCCACTGCAGAGGCATAAGGCCTCATTGTGGAGACTGAATGTGGCTGATTGTGTTTGCTGGAGAATCTGGAAGGAAGAGGGAGGGTCGACAGGACGCATGTGATGCTTCAAGTCAGCGGGATTGAAATAGATTTACTTTTTCTTTTTTTTTGTCTCCATGTAGCAACACACAGATGTTAATGATGTTACATAATTGATGCGATTTGTGATGAAGCCGATGAGCAGAAATCCTTTATAGAGGTGCCACTGTGTGAGCTTCACTGCAAGCAAACACTAACACCTGACTGCACGCCAAATGTGATAACACGTTATCTAAGCGCTGCGTGGCGCGTCATGTGATGTTGGACGGTCGTCGGCTGCAGGATGCCTGCATGTGTGTGAGAGTGTACGTGTTTGTGTCACAGTGTT
Source organism: Cololabis saira (assembly GCF_033807715.1). Classification (NCBI taxonomy): domain Eukaryota; kingdom Metazoa; phylum Chordata; class Actinopteri; order Beloniformes; family Belonidae; genus Cololabis; species Cololabis saira. The sequence goes on from NC_084599.1 coordinate 29,174,019, forward strand.
TGTTCAGCGCTCAGTTTTTGCTTGTCTTCTTTGTTTTCCTGCTGCCTTCAGGAAGCAGCTTTCAGGACGGCCTGATGGGTTTCCTGACAGGACCCCCCCCCAGTTCCTACAGGGAGACAATGGGAGGTCTCTCACGGGTGTATGGAGATATATGTGTGTGCGTGCGTGCGTGTGGGTATGTGTTTGTGTGCATGTAGTGATTGGGGGGGTTATTGGGGGAGTAGGAGGCTTCCCTTCAGGAAGCTGCAGATTTATCCCAGCAGCAGAGAGGCCCCTCCTGTGTGCTTGTATCCATGTTTGTGTCTTTGCGTTTAGTGCCAGCTGAGTAAATTCATTTAAAGACATAAAAATAATACGTTTTCTGTTAACAGCTGGTTTGAGGAAAGACCAGGACTAGAATCAAAGGTGTTGAAATTTGAGAGTTTCCTTTTAGAACTCATATCTTATGACAGCTACATCCATCAAAGGTAGAACATTAGAAAATGGTAACATCCTTAAAATATAAGTCACAATGAATCTAAATTGTCTGGACGAAAAAAAAACAACAGCTTTTGTTTGGTCAAAAGTGCACTGATTGATTCATGCAAAGATGTATCAGAGAACTGTTCTCACTGCAGAGGAAGGTATGTGGTTGGAGGCACATTCACAATTTTCACCTCTGAGTCTGTGAATGTGTTTTTGTTCTCATGCAAAGCGTTCAGATTGTGAGAGCTGCTGTCAGAGAGAGGATGTCAACATTCTCTCCCTCCCCTCCTAGTCACTCAGATCATGTATCCTTCCCTCTCTCACTGGCCTCCCTTCTTGGGAAGAGGGTGGCGTTGGGGATGAGGTCACCGCTTCAAAACATGCTCCCAGAGCCCTGCATCAGCAGAACATTTCCTAATTCACCAATCCAGCAAAATACAAGGCAAACAAGTGTTCCCGCTTTATTAATGACACGTTTGTGAGGCTGTGCCGGGATGATAAGAAACTTCTCTGTTTGGTGTCACATAATCCTTTCTCAGGCTGCACGGGGAAAATGCATCAATCATTATTGTTTTGTACTTGCCTTTTTTTTTCTTTGCATATGGTGAGAAAGAGGACAAGTTTTCTCAAAATAAGTTCTTATTAAATTCAAAATGTAGTAAATGCTCCTAAATTGGTGCGTTATACTTTTCTCCGTCGTGTCAACTGATCCACTCATAAGTAAAGTATTTCTAGTCAGCATACAATAATTAATCTGACTCACCACAATTTGAGTCTGAGGTTTCTTTCTCTTTAATCAACTTTGTTCTCAAGCTGAGTTAATTGTAGGCTTGCTTGTAAGGAAATATCCTTGTTTGTGTGTTCTGCCAGTTATACATACCAGCTAATTTTCTGTTGCATTTAACTGTAAGTGATAAAACACAACATTAAACATGTAGATTCATGTTTTGATTTAAATGCCTGGAAATGCCTCTATGAGCACTAGAGATGGCATTCAGGTGACTTTCAATCTCTTCAAGAACGTTGAAATAAAATACCTCAAGTTTAATCAAGTAAACCTGTTAGAAACTGGGTCACCATAAATCATATTTGTCACTATAAGCAAAGAACGTACAAGCAGAAACTTGATCATAGTTAAGAAGTTACACATTGATGGAATGCTGGCGTCTTTATCGTGTGGTCTACATCTGACATAGAAGCTGTTGGAGCTGCAGCCGTGGGAAGTCCCTCGTTGGAACGACAGGTGTCACAGTCCCCTCGCACGATTGGGAGGGAAAAAACTCAAATTGTTTCCCTACAGCACCCCCAACCTACATTGTCCTCCCACGGCTTCGGTTTGAACATTTATTCCTGCCAGTTTCACAGAAATGCTGCGTTTTGCTGACCGCAATGACTTGAAAAAGAGTGTATAGCTTCACTTGCAGTTGATCCTATGACTTGTGAATTGATCGGGTGGTGGTTTCCTGATGTAGGCGTCTTGCTGGCAGTGACTGTGTACATTTGTCTTACCATAGGGCTTTTTTAACAAAGTGCTTCCAGTGCTAGTTCGGTGCTCGTGCCAGACTTAGGACCAGTTTCTTTTTACTTTCGGACCTGCGGTTGCGAGGAAAGCACCGACTTGGTGCCAAGAAAACTTTGGCTTGTACCAGACGCAAGAACCGCTATGTCATGGGGTGGGGGGGCATGATTTTTGTAACCAACCAAAGCATTGCAACCACCATATTTGAACAACCTCACGAATATAAAAACATACATCACAGAAATTCTGGACACATTCTTATTGATTTAACCATGTAATCAAAGATATGAGTACTGAACAGCAAACAAGTGTCTCTAACAAGACTTACCTTTGTCTTGAAAAACATATAAGTTGTCAATGTCGATTAGGGCTGTTCGATTAATCGATTTTAAATCGTAATCGCGATTATGTAATTAGAACGATGTTAAAACGTGAAACTCGTAAAATCGATTTTTCACTTTTTTTTTTTTTACCTTGTCTGCACACATATTAATGATTGATGGAAATACCTCTCAATACCTGCGACAAGTGCCCCATCGGAGAGGCTCTTTAGTGTAGGAGGGGGCGTTGTAACATGCCACCGGGCATCCCTCAAGCCAGATGCGGTAGACCAGCTCGTGTTCCTTGCAAAAAACTTGCAAATGTGAATAGCAAATGTAATGACTGACATTACACATCTCTACCTCCTTCATGGGTTGCATTATTATTTAGCATGCAAAGACCCAGTTTAGTTTAATTAGAAAATATCTTGTTTTATTTAATTAGAAATATAACTTACTGTATGTTTGAAAGTGCTGATTTGCTGATTTTTTTTTCAGAGATAAAACTTTATATTTTATTATATTTTTTTCTTTTAAATGTCAACTTATTTTACAGAGTTTTGCACTTTATTCATTAATTTTTGGTTTAGTAAGAGCAAAGTTTGCACTTAAAGCCCAATGGGGCAAATGTTCAATAAAAAAACTGCATATTTGAAATCATTTCTTTGCCTTTTGTCAATTCACAAAATAATCGTAATCGTAATCGAAAATCGGATTTTGAGAGAAAAAAATCGACATTTTATTTTTGGGCAAAATCGAACAGCCCTAATGTCGATGGCAGAAAGTTGCCATTTTTAAGGTCAGGATCAGGGTCTGCATATACTGAAATTCATTTTGCATTGTTGTTATTCTGAGAGATTTCACATTCAGTTTACAGTTTTCCTGCTTCTGCATTGGTCACTTTATAAAATATGTAGAGTCCTCGCTCTCAGGTGTTTTGAGTTGATCAAAAAGCCCTAGCAGAGAGAATACTAAGAACTAATCAAAGGGATTTCTTTTTAGTTTTTTTTCATCAGTCTTATTTCATTTATAATAAAGCATTTATGTCTTGATGAGAATTATGATTTTTTTGTCATGTCCCTAACAGCCAATACCCATAGGATATTGGCTGTATGGCACATTCGGTCACTGAATGGCACGAAGAGTGTAAAAACCATGTGAATGTGATGCTGTGGTCTTTAACTTCTCAATTTCTCAACTGAGTCCAACATGTAATGGAGATTTTGGACTCGTGAAAAAGGTTACAACCAAGATAATATCTTTTGGAAGAAAGGTGTATCATTCCTCCAGTTTAGTAACCATTTAATTTGCAAAAATACTCCCGGTACCCATCTAATCCAATTCTACTGGTACATATCATACCAAACCAATCACAATTAAGCAGTCAGTGCTTTATGAAATGAACCATACAGGAGCGTCCAAGATTTACGATTCAAAACAAGCGGGATGACTGCAGAATTGCTAATAACCATGGATTAACAGGTTTTCATGGTAACAGTCATTAGTCATTCAGCGGTGCGTCATTGCACGTCATTGTTGACGTGTTTTGTTGATATTAGTCCAGTTGTTGCTCGGCCTACGTCACGTGTTTCCTACGGGGTCGTTGGTACTGATTCCTGGAAATCAAATTAAAATCTAGAAGAATCTGACTAAAATCTTTGTATCAGAAAGGTAAAAGAGGACGGTTTTGCCGGGCGACCACTTTAGATCCATAAACTTTGAATAAATATCAAAGCTCTCTGAAGTCAGAGAAATTATGAAAATATGAAAGAAATGCTGCATTAGATTAAAATAATGTTGTCTAAACCTTATTTGTTGCCATGGAATCCTCACTATTTGAACCATCTTTGTTCACAATAGAGCACAGTTAGATGATTACTCCATTAAGAAGGTATGCCCACAGTGTGCTCACTGAGAAAAGCGTAGCATGGAAATAGCCCTAATCTGAATTTAATTCTGACAGTGTGTGTTTGTGTGTTCCTTCAGACACTGTGCAGAGGCACAGGACGGGGTAGAATGTCGATAGCAAGTTAGTGGTGCTACTGAGAATGGCATCATGACGATGGTTCACCATGGTGATCCCGGTCGCCATGGTGACTGGACAATGGCATCATCTGATGGTTCAATGTAGTTTTGCATGTCATCATTATTCATGCTGCTGCGGGGGGTGACAAGAATCCATATCTTCAAGCAGGCATCATTTATACGGTTTCTGCTCCATACTTGTGTGCATGTCCATTTTTTGTAGTGGTGTTATTTGTCTTGTGTCATGAGGACTGGTTGTGAATGTTGATGCTGCCATGTGAGACACTTGTCAGCGTGAATCTCGGCTGCTCGGGACGTTGGGAGTAGTATAGGGAAGGAATGCAGCTTCTCCCTGCAGTCTGTAATTTGCTGTCATCAAATCAGAGAGAAAAACAGCACAACACTTGAGAGGAGTCGACGGAAATGTGTGAGTGTTTGGAGGGTAGCTCTGGGTGAGAAGAGAAAGAAGTCATGTGAGAGGAGGAGGGCTGAGACACAGAGGAGGCAAAAGAGAGACCAAATAAAAGGGGGCTGATGTAGGAAGAGATGGAAAAAATTGCAGAGGGAAGATATGGGGAAAGAGAAGAGGAAAACTTGACTTTGTGGTAATCCTGATAATTACAGTTGGCCAGACAACCTAACTTTGCAATGAATAATTCATGATTTTTGCTTGGAGATGGACAAATCTCAGTGTTCAGTATTTGTAATTGGATTTTGGTGATTTGCCAGTCTGGATTTTGTCCAGGGTGGTGCCTCTTACCACAGCCATTTGTTTAAACAGTGTTATCGAGCTTCATTCCTTCTCTGTGTTGCTGTGAATGGTTTACCTTGTATAGGAACAAAATTCTCCTATGTACTTATCACAAAAGCCCATCTGTCCAGTTTGTTGCAGGTTTTTCTGGAGCCCATTGCGTTGTATCACAACTATTCTTCCAGGACCTGCAAAAAATATTCCCACAGAGTAATTCTACCACTGCAACGTTTGACAACATGGATAATATTAATGAATCATACAGGCCCTGATTTGTTGCACAGAAATGAAAAGAAACTGAAAGTATTTCTGTTTATTCTGCCCTTAGAATACCATACAGGCCTCCCGCAATAAACAGTTAATTTGGTGGGACTTTAACACGTCTCCATCATGACTGTGTTTGTGAAATGCACAGCTAACACTTTCTGAAAAGTGAGTGAAAAAGAAAAGCTGACATCACAAAATATTTATAAACTTAAGCAGAATTTTGATGAGTACACTTGTGTAATTTAAGACGGTCCAAGTAAATGATAGAGATTCAGCTTCAGTATTTGGGAAAGTTCTAGACACTGTGTTCAACATCCGAATTATACCTTACTCTAACTGTCAATTAAACCGACTGCTAGAAAATTATGTAATTTGCTTAGAAACTCTGCAAACATATTTTTTTTCTTTTTTGTATATTTGTGAAAAACCTTAAAAGAAACTTCAAGTAAATCCGTCTGGTTTGACTTGAGCCAGATGTTCAAAAAGCATTTGTGTGGACTGTATTTGAACGTCTCGAGTGCTGGAGCATCATGTTTACTGTGGGTAGATCTGAAAATAGGAGCTGAATGAACGAGCGAGAAGAAACACAACGCTGGCTGATAAGAAGACACAACACAGAAGCCTTGTATCCAGTAGATAAGATTATTTTGAGCTCATTTGGAAATGCTGCTCATTCTAATCAATAATTTATCCTCAGTTGCACATGATATGGATAAAGGCTATCAGATACCCATCTTTGAAGGATTTCCTTTGACTGTAAAGTGCGTGTCTGCTGTAGTCTGACAAATGATGCGTGTTTACAGGTTATCAGTAGTCGGTGAGCTACAAGGATGGTTGGCGTGTTTCAACAGCGTGTGTTAGCAATGTGCTTGAGGCTGCTGGGAAACGCGTGTCTGTGTGTGTATATATTTAAAACAAAAATGATTGACTGCATGTACTTGAGGTTTTGTGTGTGTCGGTGGGTGCCTGGGCTTACACAGTTCTGTAACTTTTGAGTGAGAAGACAACCCAAGAAAAACAATGGTTAATTGATCAGCAACGTGCTGTCCCTACAGCTGGTTGAAATGCCCAGGAGGTTATACCTCTGTTTTCAGACTTAATGTTGATACACAGTAACAAGACTTCATGATAACATAGATGTTAATCAGCTTTTGCAAATGCAAATTTAACTGAGGAAATCAGCTTTGACACATGTTGGTACTTTGATGTAAAATAACTAAGCTCACGGTCAGGCTGCAGCTCTGCTGAGCAGACGGGGGTCAAGGAAGAAAAGTGGTCCTGGAGGCTTTAAAGTCACTTTGTCCAACATGCTGCTATATGTAATGCTAGTGTCATTTTTTTTGAAGAAAAAAAATGTTGGCAACAGAGATGAGAAGTTGAAAGTTAGTCTGCAACTAACTGGGTTGCTGACAAACATAGATGGGTATTAGAACAAAACATGCACTGACATGGCTTTAAAGTAGAAATGAATAATGTCAGATTGCATCGATGTAAGTCGTCTAATCTTATCTCCTATTAGATAAATAATTTCAATGTAAATAAAAAGTTTGTACACCACCCAGATCTAGCTGTGTCTCTGAAAACCACCAGAACATCTTGTACGCTCACAGACATCAACTCAGACTTTTCTGGGATATGAACCACATTTTCCAAGATATTTTCTCAAGGAGTCTTGAGTGACATCTGGTGACTGTAAAAAAATAAAAATATGATTTATGTCCCTTTCACTTTCAGCCACGCCATCACTCCCAGCATTACAACATCTGCATGTATCATATTTCTTGTCAAACTTATTTAGAGAATTCCTTGAGTTTGGTGTCATACAGTGTGTTTCAGCACTGCAGGTGTGTATCATGTATCATGATTGTCTCTATGTCACAGGTCACTGTGGAGCAGGAAGAAGTGAACCAGCCTGCGCTCCAGCTGCTTGAATCTCTCTCTGAGCGGCTGAAGGAGGTAAATGGTTATGATTTTTGATATAATGTAGGACCAAAATGCAGGGAGTGGCAACAATTGGAATACCAACAAAGCCCTTTTACTTAAAAAAAAAAGGGTGCTGCACATTAGGAATGGGCGATATTTTAACGTTCACGATAAACCGTCAAAAAAAATCCCCACAGTAAGAATTTGTCATCTCGCGGTAAAAACGATAAATTCCCGTTTATGATATTTTTGTGTAAAACTGATATATGGTTCTGTGTTAAATCCACGCACAACGTACGTGAAGGAAGGAAGGAAGGAAGGAAGGAAGGAAGGAAGGAAGGAAGGAGAGAGCAGGAGGAAAGAAGGAAGGAAGGAAGGAAATGAGCAAGAAAGAAAGAAAGAAAGAAAGAAAGAAAGAAAGAAAGAAAGAAAGAAAGAAAGAAAGAAAGAAAAAAGGATAAATTCCCGTTAATGACGTTTTTGTGTAACAAACATGGCGGATCCGAGAGCGAGATAGATTTATAGTTACAAAGGTGGAGTTGAATTGGTATTTTTTTTATCCTCATTTTTATCGTTATCGGGATAAATGCCAGAAATTATCGTGATACATTTTTTAGTTCATACCGCCCATCTCTACTGCACATGCACAGATATAAAGAAAAGGCAAAAAGGGATTCATTAGAAAAATAGCCATCATTAAAAAAACAAAAAAACAACTAGGTTGAAAGGCAAAGAACCAGGATGGCAAAACAGGCAGTTTAAAAAACAGACAGGCCAGCAGGGAGGAAGGGAAGCCAAGACAATATATAGACGGGGCTGATGATACACAGGCGCATACACTCAACATAGATGGGAACATGGGAGGTCAAATTAGAACTAAAGAACCCAAGACATTAGAAATATAAACTGGAGCTAGAATACAAAATGAGGACGTCTAAGATAAACAGAAGGAGAAATCAAAGCCCTAACACAAAAACGCCTCAACCATGACATAAACTTCCAATCAAGGCGCTGTTTTCAGATCTACCACATTGGGTTTTTAATCTTCTGGTCTCTGTAACTGGATTAAGAAAAAATAATAATAAAACAAAGTCTTGGAACTTTCAGTGATATCTTTTTATCTGTGGGGGGGCAGGTTGTCAGGTGCAGATGATCCTGTGTTTTACCAGTGGAGATGGATGATGTGATGCTGTAGTTAATGAGCTAGCTGTCTCGTGGTTTCAAGTGTGAATGATTTAAGGCTAAATGTCCTTCAACCCTTCAAAGGAAGAAAAAGCAAACATTTGGTGCATGTTGCATCCATCCGTTGAAAGGAAGGGATTCATTCTCTTTTGAATCCAGTCACTGACTTTCACATGTGCTAATGGGCCGTAAAAACTTCTTCCGGTTTCTTTGTGCTTGGTTTACAGTTACCGTTAAGAAGTTTTGATATCCATCATTAAAGTGAGAATGTGGAACCAGTAGGTTTTTCTAGACAAAACATTCTTTTTTGTTCCTTGTAGCCATGTCTTAATAAATACATTATTTTATTTTTGCTTGGTTTGGCCTAAGACACAGATGTATTAATGCTACTGTGTATTTATCTTCAGCCAGGTGCTGAATTGAAGCTGTAGGCACTGAGAGGTTCCAGTCTGAAAAATGACCCAGTCGGTGCAAGTTAACCCAAAACTGCCTGGTAAGATATTTTATTTTACTTTATTTTACATTGATTCTGACAGGCAGGTTAATAAAGTTTATTATTGACTATGTACAGAAAAATCTGAATTGTTTCTCACATCAGATTGTTAGGACTGACTCCCTGTGGCGACCTACCGCCTGTCAGATTTATCATGTGTTCCCAGACATGCCAAACCTCTATATGGGTTACTGGAGGCAATTTGACAATCACTTACGATATAATCATATTTGATCCATTTCATGGCACTTTCCAGGGTGGCCTAGATGCAGCTTAGGAAAAAAAAAAGAATTTTCTGAACGTAGAATTTTAAAGTGGTTTTGTGTGTGTTTTCATATATGAAGTGTTATTTAATATATTTTTTTAAATTAAGGGTTTACATATATGCATTTTGAGTAGCATTGAAGGTGAAAGTGATTTTTGATTAACAGTATATCCGAGAGCAGGGGTCTCCAGCTCTGGTCCTCCAGAGCTACTGTCCTGCATGTTTTAGATGTTCCCCTGTTTCAACAAAACCCTGGTAGACATGGTGTGTTGATGCATCTAAAACATGCAGGACGGTAGCTCTCAACCAGGGTTGGAGACCCCTGTCCTAGAGGGTATTTTTCCGTACCAATGATCACCTCTAAGACAATCTTTTACTTTCAGATTTAGGCTCTCCATTCCTTTACTCCAATCAGGAGCAGACTGAACAGCCGGGCTCTTACTCTGTCCAGACGCCATATGGCTTCCAGCTGGACCTTGACTTCCTTAAATATGTAGAAGAGATTGAGAGTGGGCACAACCTCCGTCGGGCACCTGTCGGCTCCCGGCGACCTGGAAGGGGGCTTAAACTTTCCCAGAGGAGCACGAGTGTGGGAGGGCGCGCCAGTGGCTGGACATCCACAGAATCTCTAGCATCTCCGGTCAGTGAAGATGGTAGAGCTCCTCCACCACCACCGCCACGTGCCCGCCTTGGCTCCGCACCCTGTGAGGGACTCTCTCTTTCCCCCATAACCCTCCTCAGTGTCCCCCCGCTGCCTGCTGGGGCCAAGGTGCCACCGCCTCCACCGCAACGCAACCCACGAGTGGAGCGGACTCTCCTGGAAACCAGCCGCCGGCTTCAGCAGGAACAAACTCACCAGCACCAGAATGGTGGGCGCCTGCAACTCGCTGATCCTCCCAAAAAGCTCACTCCTTCACCCAGCATTCAGCCTCTGCAGGGTAGTTGGACTAAACCCAGTCCTCACACCTCCGGGGGCAGCACTCCAGCTACTGGCACCACAGTAACCCCAGTCCCACCCAGCCAGCTGCAGACAGTCAGGGAGCAGATGGCTACAGCCTTGAAGCAGCTGAAGGAGATGGAAGAGAGAGTAAAGGGTGTTCCTGCACTTGAGAAAGAGTTGGCCACGCTTCGAGCAGAGAAACACATGCTTCTGTTGGCACAGGAGGAGAAGAAAGCGGCCATGGAGGCTGCCCTACAGAAGCAACGGTCGACAGACTCTTCTACCCAAACCACAGAGGCCGTGCAACCTGAGCACAGTCAGCTGACCTCGCCAACCGTACCTGGACATAAAGCTCTTGTGAGATCTTCCGAGCTGAAAAGATTGACAGAAAAGTTTGAGGGGAGGGAACAGAAATGCCCCCAACTGTCACATAAAGCGTTAGTAAACACTCCAGAAAAAGTGGTTGTCCAAAAGAAATCGGTGGCGGCGGGGGAAGATGTGCCAATGACCTCGGCTGTTTTCTATTACTGCCAAGGTGTAAAAGATGTATCGGTGGGCACTGAGGTGAACGTGTGTGAGAAGTGCACGGGAACAGAGGCTCCTGTGGTTCACGAGCAGGAGATACAAGTCAGAGTAGAGACAGCAGAAGCTGACGTTTGGGTTATGGAGTCGATGCTTGGGCTCAGCACCGATGCACAGCGGGAGATAGATACCTTACAGGACACCATTAAATTCCAGCAGGAGTCCATCGTGGCCCTAGAAGACAGGTTGAGTGTAGCAAACAAAGACCTGGGGATCCTTCAAGCCCAGATAGAGGAAAGAAACTCGAAAGTCATGTTTGAGAAGGGAGTACTTGCTAAACCAGACACGAAAGTCGCCCAGGTAGAAACATTAGCTCCGGCATTGAAGCATGCTTCAGTTTTGTGTCGTCCAGAGGTGGCCGACGTATGTGTGGGCGAAGCTTTTGCAGCAGATCAGACTGAACAGGGCACCCAGATAGAAGAAACAAACTCCAAAGTCATGTTTGACAAGGGAGTACTTGCTAAACCAGACACGAAAGTCGCCCAGGTAGAAACATTAGCTCCGGCATTGAAGCATGCTTCAGTTTTGTGTCGTCCAGAGGTGACCGACGTATGTGTGGGCGAAGCTTTTGCAGCAGATCAGACTGAACAGGACACCCAGACTGACGCTGAGCAGACAGCTCCAGTAGTAGCTCCCGCCGAGCTGGTCAGCATCGGGTGCCAGTGGGAGAACTTGAGTGATGAAAAGGGAGAGGAAGAGAACGTCACGGTGCCGAAAAAGAGGCAGGTGACTGTTGCTGAATACAAGGTCTCGGCTGATGAAGAGGTGGTCGGTGGGGCCGAGAAGAAAGAGGGACTTCAAGGAGAGGAAACTGTCGCTATGAGCACCAAAACAGGTGGGTACATTTTCAGTTTATTTGTGACAACATTCACACTAAAACATACGTCATCATGTATAATCTAGGTCAGGGGTCGGCAACCCGCGGCTCCAGAACCGCATGCGGCTCTTTAGCGCCGCCCTAGTGGCTCCTGGAGCTTTTTCAAAAATGTTTGACTTTTTTTTCCTTTTTTTCTTCTTTTTTTTCTTTTTTTTTCCTTTTTTTCATCTTTTTTTCTTTTTTTCTTATTTTCCTTTTTTTTCTTTTTTTTCTCTTTTTCCTTTTTTTCTCTTTTTTTCTTCCTTTTTCCTTTTTTTCTTCTTTTTTTTCTTTTTTTTCTCTTTTTATTTCTTTTTTTCTTCTTTTTTTTCTTCTTTTCCTTTTTTTCTTTTTTCTTCTCTTTTTCATTTTTTCTCTTTTTTCTTCCTTTTTCCTTTCCTTTTTAATCTCGACATTTCGACTTTTTTCTCGAAATTTTGACTTTTTTCTCGACATTTCAACTTTTTTCTCGACATTTCGACTTTTTTCATGAAATTTTTACTATTTCCTCGACATTTTTACTTTTTTCTCGAAGTGCATAAAGAAAAAAACATCTTCCCCCAGTTCTAACTAAAATAGAAACATGCATGTGTCGCCTTCATTCTAAGGCTGATACCAGACTTTTCATTTTTTGCGGCTCCAGACATATTTGTTTTTTGTGTTTTTGGTCCAATACGGCTCTTTCAACATTTTGGTTGCCGACCCCTGATCTAGGTCATATTGGTTCAAATTATAGAGACTATTTCATATATATAGTAAGTCCAAGAACATTGACGACGAATTCTGGCTTTTCTTTTTTTTTTTTTTTGCACTTAAATAACTAATATCAATATCAAAACAAAACAAGCTGATCCACCACAGCAGTCCATGAGCCATGGCCGCTGGTATCACAAGTAGGTTTAACATCGTAGGTTGTGCGTGTTGTGTGTGAGGCGTGTGTTTGCATGCTGAACTGCTCTTTGACCCTTTTATGTCTGTTTTATGACATCAGGTATGCTGAAATCAATCATGAAGAGGAAGGATGGGAGTAACTCCAGTGAGAATCGCACTGCTGGCAAGAAGAGCCTGCAGTTTGTTGGTATCCTAAATGGAGGGTATGTAACAGTAACACGAAACCTATTTTTTTATTTTTACTCCAACAAAAATAAAATGAAGGCGACACATAGTCTCGAGGCTGGAAATAACAGTTTGACCAGGTCACAGGTTTGACAAACAATTACTCTATTAAAGGGAAAAGTTCCCTTTAATAGAGGGTTGGGGTTTATTCATTGCAAATTACGTATCCCCTCAGATATGAATCTACCTCGAGTGAGGAGGAGGAAGAGGAGGAGGAAGAGGAGGAAGAAGAAGAAGGAAGTTCTTCAGGAGAAAGTGGAGAAGGCGAGTGCTTGGATAGCACAGAAGAAGATGAGGCAGCGTTGGAGGAAGAAACGTCTGAAGAGGAGAGAAACATAAACCTGGATGAGAGCGACACTGATGAGGAATCACTGAGAGCTGCAAATTATTCATCTGATGCTGTGAAAGAAAAGTAGGTTGTTACCAAGTAGGATGGAATACATCTTATTTTGTTTTCACGGTCCTAATTAGTGTGTTGGTCTTCTGGGCAACACAAAAAATGGGTTAATATGATCTCTAGATTTATATGTAGTGCTGATAATAAGAATGGTTTCAAATTGTCTTCAGATGGATATTTTATTTTATTTTAAATCATTATTTATTCATTTTAAAAATGGGGAGCGGGGGCTCTGGCTCTGGGTGCAGAAAAAATGTGTGGGGTTGGGTTGGTTCTGTGCATTAATAATTTAATCTACAGCACAAAATCCAAAACAGTCAAATCTGCTTTTTTGTCCCAGGTTTGAGTTTAGCTCAAAAATGCGTGAAGCCTGTCTCATTCTGAAGAATCACCTGAACGATGACGTCGAAACACTGAAGAGTAAGGAAGTGGTGCGTCTCTGTATTTTATCTTTTTAAATCATTTTCATCACAATGATGCATTCAAGGTCACTAGTTCTAGTGCATCAGTAATGGAGAACAAACCATAGCATTTTCACGTTTTAATTACTTAAAATTGACAAAAGATGTGAGACTATGACCTGTTATGTCAGGATATGTTGATTATGGGAAAACATAAATTACAAACCACCAGGAACGTCATGCAACGACAACAACAGGATAGTCGAAGATCATGAAAAAAGGTCAGGAAATAAGCCCGGGTTTAATGTATGTGCTTTTCATCCCCACCCGTAGCTCTCCAGCACCCACACCGTTCAGCTTGAGTGGTTCAGAATCTCCAGTGCAAAGATGGCTGCGCCACCGCGGGTCTCTGACTACCTGATGGCGTTCTCCGAGGTGTCGTCGATGCTCCTGCAGCATGTAGTCAACATGACGGATGGCAACGGCAACACAGCGCTTCACTACAGCGTCTCCCACTCTAACTTTAGGGTGGTCGGGCTGCTGCTGGACACAGGTCAGAGAATAAAGAATAAAACAGTCCAAACAATGATTGTACTCCATGTAACTGCACTGAATCAAACAAATGAGTGGAAAAAGTTGTTGACTTCTGTTTTCTGGTCCCAAAACAGTAATGTAATGTTTCAGGGATGTATAGATTTTCTATAGGTTTCTGTTTTGAATCAATTAATTTTATCCTAGTTTGCTTTTGAGAGGTAATCGCTTAAAAGCCCATCACCTTGTTGAATTATGTTGAACTGATGAAAATCTGAATCAGTAGGTCAGACTTTTAAGAAAATTGCAAATCTGAACCACTAAAGAAAATTTAAATCAAAGTCAGTCAAAGAACTGTGAACTTTGCACTTCAATAGTCTAGCAATAGTAAACTTTTTCTTTCTCCTGTGCCGTATTTGCATTAATTTAGATTCTTCCTGATTTAATAATACATGTTTGTGATAGATGTCTTTCTGCAAAATCCATATAACAAAGATGCTTATTGATAGGAAAATTTACAACATACATTTGAGTGAATGAAATATAACATGGTCATAAAACTTTCATTTATTTTTTACTAACGTCCTGAAACGTTTCAATATTTGTACAGATGAGTAAATGCAAATATACTGAGAGACCTGTTCTAACTGCTTTGTTTAAATCTGTTGCAACAAAATATAATTCCCGCATGCACTGTTATGTTATTGTGAAGTATTTTTTTGATGAAAATTTCCTGATAAATAAGGCTGATGTACTTTACAGGTTTGTGTTCTGTGGATAAGCAGAACAAGGCGGGCTACACAGCCATCATGCTGGCTGCTCTGTCCACGGTGAAGGAGGAAGACGACATGGCTGTGGTCAAGAAGCTCTTCAGTCATGGAAACGTGGATGCCAAGGCTAGCCAGGCAAGTTGTAATCAGTTCATCACGCAGCCCCTCCATGATCCGCCATTCTACTCTGTGCAAAATATTTAAAAAATTACTTAACAGGAGAAAAAAAATGTTAAAAATGCCACCGACAAAATCCCTTCTATACGTCAGTAGCAAAAGAACTTTGTTACCGTTAGTGAGACTTATTAAACCTGTTCAGATGTTTCCAGCCTTTCTGAAATGCTTCCCCTAACAAAACTAGAAACATGAAATAAAAGCTGTTTTAGAGTTTAAATATTCTACTTTCAAAGTAAATTACTACATTTGAACTCAATAATATATGTTTTAATGAAAATAGGTTGAATGTTTTGAAAATGTTTATGTGATGTGTGTATCACCTGAACTTTTCAGGCTTAAAGGCTAAAATCAACCATATGGCAAAAGATCTAAACTTGCTGATTTATCATACTGTACCTGTGCATACACTGATCAGCCAGAACATTATGACCGCTGACAGAAATGTGAGTAAACACAACTCATCCTTTAACAATACAGTGTTGCAGTGTATTTTTTCAGACCGATGACACAACTTAAATTAGCAACATGATTCTTCTGCAGTTGCAGGTCATCAGTGGTTCCCCTCAAGTATGTATTTTTTCTGAAGTGCTCAAACAACACAAAAAAAGAGTCTGAGGTAATTATTTGGTCTCCAAACTCCTCTACCAATCTGATGGTACCGGATGGCATCTTTAAGAGGCCGTCTCGATCCACCAGACCTCCTCCCAGCTCTCCCCAGGACCCGAGGGATTACCATCCTGATACCAGACACTCCCGGACAGATGTTCTTTGTCCAGATCCTGACTGAATCAGAGCTCTTTCAAGAGCACGATGAGGTCCTGGTCAGTGTTCAGCGAGCGGTCATAACTTGAAGGCAGATTTATGAATGTTGAAATGAATGTATTTTCAAGCAAAGTGCTGAAATACTAGACTCAAAGAAACCAAATGTTTTAAACTAATGGTGCAGCCTTTTTTATTTATGTCATACTAGGTTCTCTTGTTTGTTTTTTCCTTCAGAATAGCTACACATTCAGTCAACAATAATGATTATTATTATTACCATTCTGTCATGATGTGATTCCAGGACTACCGTAGCTCACTTGACATCAACAGCAGAGTTTATATTTATGTCATGCTCCAAATTTAAGTTGGGTACTTTCAAAAACACATTTTTAAGTTGAATGTGTATTTGACAATAGTTTATCCTGAACTACAGTGAAACGGCAGTGCTTTTGTAATTGTTAATCTACCTGGTGCTGGTTTAGAGTTGTAGCTCTAACATGGTTTTATACACAGTAATGCTCGTGATTTGATTTGTCTGCAGGACTGTTAAAATCAAATTTATTTGTATAGTACATTTAACAACAACAAAGTTGTCCGAAGTGATTTGCACTTGAAAAACATTTCTATATATACATCATTTGAACACAATAAAGTAAAGAGTTATGCTGTTTAATTTAATAGACCACTACAGTAATTAGTGAATCCTGAGAAGGAAATCTTCTCATCAGGGGGCCCAACATGCTGCCCTGAGGCACCTCATAGGTGGGAGGAGCTGCAGAAAATGAACATTCAATGATGTGGACAGAAAAAGTCCTTTTATTAGGTATCACTAGAACATATTTAACCTGTATCTTGACACTAACAAACCAAAGTCCTGACGACAGAATGTCAGGGTTAAACCGTTTAGCTGTGAGGCAACACTGCTAATCAACTGTGCTGCAGCCATGACTTTCTGATCCACTTCCTTAAAGACTGCAGACAGATTTAAAACCTTCAAAACATTTGATTGATACTTTTCACATACAGTATATCATATGAAAGGTTGAAGCTTCTCCTGTGTATTGTAGCTGCATAAAAAGCTTATGTTACAGTTACTTAATCTATTCTACTTTTTCAGGAAAAAAAAGACAAACAGTTCATCTGAGGGAATATTCTTGTTTATCTCATTTGGCAACTGTAACGTAATGTTGTAATGAAGTGCAACAGACTCGAGGAATAATTGGTCAGAGGTTAGATTTGATTAGGCGGATGTGTAGCGGGATGCAATACACAAGTAATTCATGAACATCTGTAGATTTTTGAGTGGTTTTATCTTTGCGGTTTATTTAATCACGTTGTGGAGTGCATGAGGCGCCTGACTGGTTTTCGCACCACCAAGTCATGGGACTGCATATATGGCATGACTCATGAAAGATCCAATTACTGGTGCTTGTTAATGCTGCTGTTAGGAAAAAAAAAAAACATGAAGCACACAATGCATTTTTAAGAGCTTGCAATTAAAATTGGGCCATTTTTTTGCTGCTTGTTTGTTAAGTTTTGCTTAAGGGGATTTCCGAATTCAGTCCATAATTACACTGGCAAAAGCGTTTTAAAAGACTTCTCATTTTAGGTTTGTTTTAAATGCACTATATCCACTGGCCAGCATTTTATTGAGCCTGTAGTTTATAAAGCATCTTATTCACCAAAAGAATGGAAAGATGTGGTGCCGGAGCTTTGTTTTCTTCATTCTGGAGAATGAAACGTCCCATGTTACGAATTGTAAAAATTGCTTTTGTATGACTCTCTGTCTGAAACTAATGACACAAAATCGAATGAAGAGATTCAATTTACTGTTAGTTACTGAGTAAAATAGGAACAGTCTGTTATACAGGAAGTGGAAAATGAGCTATGAGAGACTGGCTGGTTACTGAGACAACCAGGGTGAAAAATGTTTTTGGTGGCAGCACTGAAAGACCACTGAAGCAGATTTGCTGTGGGAAGGTCACTCCGCTGACAAGTAAAACTGGTGTAAAGTAAAATAAAACAGCTGCACCAGAACTGAAGTGCTGGCTCACATGGCACTTAAAGCACTACAGATTTAAAGAAGCACTACATCAAACTGGTCAAAACATACTCGGCTGTGCTTGAAAAACAGACAACATACTTTTCTGCGTGACTTACTCAATGCTGAATAAGTACTGTATGTGTACTAAATTACCAAAAAAAAGTGTGTTATCCTGATAATCAGTGAAATGTGTCTTTACTCTTGCAGGCAGGCCAGACGGCGTTGATGTTAGCGGTGAGCCATGGGCGGCAGGAGATGGTCCGGGCCCTGCTGGAGTGCGGCTCTGACGTAAACGTTCAGGACGATGAAGGGTCCACGGCTCTGATGTGTGCCAGCGAGCACGGACGCACTGAGATTGTCAGACTGCTGTTGGAACAGCCAGGCTGTGACATCTCCATTATAGATAATGTAAGGCATTTTTGAAGCTTTTCAGCTGATTCACAAAATGACAGAAGCGGTCAATTTCCTCTCTGAATCAAATACCTCAGAATTCTTGTCGGGTCTGCTGAACACATCTGAGAGCCGTCTCATCTGGGATTCAGCTCAGTCTGTGTTCAGGAAGCAGCTATTCATGGGAAACTAATCCTCACTGTTTCCTTTTCTCATCACTTTTCCTTTTTTTAAAAAAAGAAAAAAAAAAGAAGATATTTCCTCATTAAGCTTAAAGTGGAAGCTAAAGATCCAACAGTCAGGTTAGTGTCATCTGCCTAGACTTTTAATCTGCAGTTGGCACATGTCACAGGGGTGGAAATGAAGAAGCTGCAACCCTTCTGTTGACAGATTTAATCATTTCAGACACGTTGCTTCGCAGGTTGTCTTTACAGTAGTCTGCACACTTGACCAAATGATCCACACACAAATAAGCATCAACTGCTTATTTAAAAAAAAAAAAAAAAATCTGAAGAAAGAAGGGAAACATTGAGCACAGATGTTGTATTGTCTCCACATGATCACAATTGATCATTTCAGCTACTAACAGAACATGCACTTTCTCTGAGAAAATCTTGAAATCTTATTGTGAAGCTAAACTCTTGTTGTTGCTTCCTCTGCACGCCTCCCTCCGTGGCTGCTTGAAGAGATGCTTGCCAGACAGACATCTGAGAGTTCACATTTGTGCCAGAATGCGTTGGCCATTTGTTAGAGGCTGCACCTGGATTGTGTTTCAGTGCAGCAGCACAGCTGGACTGGTGGGGGAGTGTGTTTAGAAAAGCCTCCACCTCCTCAGTCTGCTGAAAAAAAAAGAATAAAACAGGATCCATGACAAACGGTAACTGCGGGAATAAGGTACAGTGTGTAGAAAGTAGTTGGGTGCAAGAATTATCACTGTCTGTCCAATGGACATTGTTCCACAAGTCTTATGATTTGGTCAGATGCAATTTTGGAAACCTAAGCTGTACTTCCACCTTCTTTATAGAAAGAAGATGCTTTCTCGTGGCATGTTCTCCAGTTTTTTTGTACTTGTACTCTCCTGAACTTTAACATTTAGCACATTAACTGAGGCCTGTGGAGCTGGAGAGGTAATTATTTGGGAAGTTTGTGTAATTTCCCTGAAGACTGCACCATCAGACCTTGGGATGAACTCCTGGCAAAATTGGGCTTGAAATGTGTTTGGTTTATAACCTTATGATTTCCATGTGGGTTTGTAACCCTTCCCAGACTGATAGGCTAGAACAGTTGATTCTCTTAGTTCATTACTGATGTCTTTCCACCTCCACATGATTTTAACACACGCCTTGAAAGCTTCAGACCTGCAAACTGTCAAAACAAGAGCTCATAGAGGCGCTCACACTTGCTAAAGATCAGTTAATCGTGTGGTTTTGGCTGCAACCCTTGGTCTATTATCAGATAGTAAGAAGCATAATCTTTTGTTCTAGGCAAGAACAACTGGATTCAAGACAGTTTTAAGGGGGGAAAACAGGATATGCCTCAGCAGCTAAATGTTATTTAATGTTAACATGGGGCAATAGATCTAAGTTTAATAAACTTCTATTTTAAGCCTCGACAAAACTCAAAATTGTCATTTCAGTTATGCGGTAACCACTTCTATTTTTTTTTGTTAAACAATAAATGACCCAACGTTGGTTTATTTGAGGTTTTATTTACCTAATGTATTTATTTATTTACTATGTGACAATATAGAAAATATTTTGAAAGAGGGTCTGCTCTTTTAAAAAAAAAAAAAAATTTTATTTTTTTACATAATTTTATATAATCTATTGTCATTATTTATTTATTAAAGAAAACAATCAATCACTGGTTAATACAGACTAAACCCTCTGAATTTTATGTGTTTTGTCGATACAGACTAAACCAGATTACGGAAAAAATACTTTTTTGAACTGCAACACAAAGCCTAATTTACACGACTGGTCCAAAGTTTTTACTGTTTTTTGAATTGCTGTTCAAGTCCATCAAACTTCAAAGTTAAATGCGGAACCGTCTGAAAAAAAGGTAAGGTTATCCAAAACTAAAAAATGATGTACATTTCAGAATGATCCATCAGTGTGTGATATCAACTGTCAACCATGGAGGAAGACGTGTCATGGTCTGACTTGTACAGAGTGAGAGATCCCTGAACCAAAACGGCTACGGCAGCGTCCTGCAGCACCAAGTATCGCCAGGAATACGCCTAGTTGCTCAGGGGTTCACCCTGCAGCAAGATATTAACCCAAAACATGAGTCCAAGCTCTACCAGATCTGAATCACTTGTTTATGCTCTATGCTTTTATTTCAGAGCACATTAAGAAAAAGCATACATTTCGGTAACAAACTGTAAAAATTGGGTTTTCCAACACTTTTGACTGGTAGTGTATATTACTCCTTAAATCAGATTAAAACAAAGAATCTTCCATAAAGAGGATTTATTTTAGTTCTTGCTTGATATATGCTGTAAAAGAAGAGGATTGTTGGATAAAAACAAAGAAATTACTAAGATCCGGCTGAGCTACAGTAGTTGAGCTGATAGAAATGAACAAATGACCCAAACACAGAGGAAGAGAAACCACTGGAAACAGTGTCCAAAGTTAATCACGCGGCCCATCTCAAACTGTAAACTGCTCAGTTTAAGGTTTTCATGATGGATGAACTTCCTTTAACACTACTTCTTGGCTTTGATGTCTGCAGGATGGCAGTAATGCTCTGTCCATTGCACTGGAGGCGGCCCACAATGACACAGCTGTGCTCCTCTATGCCCACATGAACTACGCCAAGAGCCAGACTGGTATGGTGAGTCTATTTTTCCCTCCACCACCTTGTCTGGGAAGCCATGCACATTCAGGCACAATTATTCATGGATGACAGGGAAAATCTACATAAGTGAAGTAATAAACAGACAAAAATAAGTGTTAGGGTTCGTGTTTATTGCATAAAAACAATGCAGTATTATATCATGTATAATTATAAACATCAAATGATATGGCCTACCTTATATTAATATGCAAGTTTACCTTATTCTTTAAGGTGCATAATGTTTCCAGTGTAAAATGTAGAATAAAGTTCAATAGTGGAAATGTAGGGTTTAGTTTAAGGGTCATGAGCAGAAATGTTTCTTTGTGACTCTTCTCAGGAAATGGCTGAGGCTGGTGATGATCATTCTCGTGACATAACTGCACTGTGAGAAAAATATTTTGTTTTTAAAAGTAACCAGGATAACCTAAACAGCAGCAGTGCAAGCCGCAGCCGCGGTGTGGCCTGCGCTGATTCAGGGAGCGTTGCTGCCCCCTTTAGGTGCCACAAGACCATAAATGTCTTAAAAGCCACTCAAGTGAAAATGTCACCACAGTCACGCCCACATATTAAAACTTAAATCCAATTACTTCTTTATAGAATACGCTTTTTGTGTATTATTGTGTAGATAATTATTTTACACCTGTCTTTTTATGATGTCCTTTTCAGGGGAGTCCAAAGGCCCAAGCGAAAAGCCCCACGAGCCCCTCGAGCCCCCACAGGCCTTGGCCTGAAGAATGACAATCTCATCTGCTCCATGAAGCAGACGAAGGAACAAATATAACTGGATCCAAGCAGTAACAAGCTCCACTGGAATTTACTTCAACACATGTATTTATATATTGTCATATGCTCTGCATTTATAAGTATTGTTAATATGAGAATACTATTTTTCCATAAAGGTTGTGAATGGTTATATTATATACTCTTCTGCTCTGTTGATGTTAGGCATCCCTTTGTACTTTTTATTTTTTCCTGTGACAGGAGTGAAATCCTTCCATAAGTATTTGCACACAACCAACACTTTTTATGTGATGGGGACATGTTATGAAAGTTTTTGTTTTTTTTGTTGCTTGAGAGATTATGTTTGGTTGTCTGAAGGGACAGCCACCTCAACGAATACCAAAAAAAAAAAAAAAGAGAAAAACATTTTTTATTTCCACGTAGCACATTCTTCAGCTTGCTTTAATTTCCTTTTTTCCCACTTCACTACATCAAATTATCATCAAATGTTATACATTTACTTAAACTTGCGAAAGAAATGAGCTAATAATGTTTTACCAGCGCTCTGTTTTATTTCCCAATTAGGGGATACAACTTCTTGTTGGTTTATTATTATTATTATATTGGTATTATAATTCCCATGATGCTGATTCAGTAGCAGGATTGGATCTCTGCATTATGAAAAAGAAAGCATGGAAACGCTGGTGAAACATTGCCCATAAAGGCAATTGTATTTAATGTTTTACTCTAAAAATGTTGACAGTGCAGAGAGGAATGGACCAACAGTGAATCCCAAAGTTTATTGAGCTGACTTGTGAATTTGAACCGCTGCTGACTGTTATACTCCCTTACTGCTCCTGGCGGAGCTGCAGTGTTTTCACAACCAGGGGCACTTCAACTCTCAATGTTGACTCTCAATGAGATTGGGCCTCAAAGAGGGATATGTACCAACTGTTCATGACTGAACAGCAGATGAGGGAAACGTGGAAACTCTGGGGCTGGGTGCCACATTTTTTCACATACGGCGTAATCTGCTACAAAGGCTAGTGTGTAAAACTGGAGACTCTGGGGCTGTGAGGACAGGGCTGCTGCGTTGTTGTTGTGATGAAACGGACATTTCATCTAGACGTCAGGAAAATCTGTCAACTGGAAGGAATAAAAAGGCAGGTTTTTTCCTCTTTCAGGCTTAAAAAAACTGGTATAAAATGGTGGGGATCAAAAAAAATCATGACACGTGAATTCACATACGTGTTGGAAATTATTCACATTCACTCTCGTATATACACTCTCTGCAGCTTCCTGGACTGGAAAACCCTTTGGACAAGTAGCACATTCTCTGTTTTAAAGATGCCAAACTATGCAACATTGATGGTGAACACAACTCTTATTACTCTTTCTGTCCTGTGTTGGTATCGCTCACCTGGAGGAGCGGGTACCTGATGTGTAGAGACGACAGTCCTCACACAGTCGGCCCCGGGTCAAGTCCCAGCCTGCAGCCTCGTGCTGTCCCGTCTCTTCTCTCTGTCCACGTTTCCTGTCTCGCCACTTTCAATAAAGGTCACTAGAGCCCCAAAAAATGTGTTAACATTTTTGTGATCTCAAAAATACTGAATATATACAGTATGTATAAATATATTGTACATATATTATTCAAAAATAAACATTATCGTGTAAATGTTGATATGAGTTTTTTTTGTGTTTTTTTTTCCTGAGTTTTCAAATATTTCTTAAATGGGACTATTAATATGCTTTTTCATTAAAAAAAGAATTAGATAACTTTTATTAAGAGCATTAACATTAATTCTCTATTGTTATACTGTATATGGCACGTTGTTTCACTTGTGAAGAAAAACTTAATGACTGACTTCACAAAAGTATTAAATAAAAAAATAAAATCAGCATATTGAACACAAGTAAGTGAAAGTTTAGAAATCAAACTCATCTCCTTAGATGAAGAGTTCATCTCATATTTCATTTTTGAATGCCTTAAAAACCAAGCGCTTGGTGCACCAGAAATGAGATGAAAACAGGAAAAGCCTCACAACATAGCAGAATCTTATTCTGGTGAATGTTACGAACCATCTTCAAAGTCTAACAGGACCAGTTCCTGACATGAATGACACCACAGAAACCACAATGAAGTGTTAGAGCAACTAAGACCGTAACCATAGTAACATGCTGCCATTGCTGCAGAAGCAAAGATATGATATTAAATGAATTGCTGATGAGCCAGAAAACAGAACATTCATCATGTCAGTGTTCCTGGATTGTAACTCATTAGCAGCTCTATTTTGTTTTTCCCATCAATCTTCTCTTAAAACCATGCAATTCAAAAAATCCAAAGCTCGGCTGTCTGACCACTGGTGTAACTTTGTCATTCAGCACTTTGTCAGTCAGGAAAATCTTTAGATGAATGGCTTTGCTGCCCACAACCCAACTCAACTCTCAAGTGACACTACAGTTGCTGGCATAAGATTCTCAAGATTATGTGGAGCCTCTGTTTAACACAAAAATGAATCAACCATGCAGTAAAATATAAACTTTATCATTTCATCACATGTTAAAATATACATTTTAATGACGAGTGCTCATCAGTGTCATTAGGATTAGTTTGTAAAGTCACTAAGCACAGGACAATCTGTTTAACATCTATACTAAACAAAACTTAAATATATTTCATACAGCAAACATACAGAGCACAAACACTTTAATCACTAGCAGCATTGTGACAGTCAGCAGGCCTTGAAAAAAATAACTTGATATCAGATGTTTTGAAGACATCTCTCATAAACTCATTATTCAATCAGTTCATCTCTGAAATCTTAGAGAGGCCCGGCCATGGACTCCAGCAGATCCCCTATGGCTGGAAATGGGAGTGAGTGGGTACAGATAATGGATGCATGAGATCTGAGATTGTGAGGAAACATGTCATGAGAATGAATCCTGTGGCAGGACTGGGTAATTGTTGGGATTATATGATCCTTGCAAAAATGCAATTGTGGTTACAAGTGACGCTTTCTTTTTAATTACCTCAGACTATGACGTAATTAGATGCAGTTTAAGAGAAAAACAACTTTTACTTTTCAAAGGCTTTTTTTTCTTCTTAAATTCCAGTCCAGCTGTTATATGATTTATTTAAACAGTGGAGTCCTCCTCATGGTGTCCACTTTTTTTGTTTTTAATGATTCTGTTGAAACACAATTGAAGAGTAATGTCTGATTTTCAATCATCCATGTTTAGTATTACTATTTTTTATTTATTTAGTCATTTGGTTTAGTTTAGTCATTAAAGGTACTTTAATGACTATTACGAGATTGTCTTTCTTTAAGGGAAAAATTGCTCCACAAGTCTCATGAATATGCAGCGACAGCGTGATTGACAGTCGACAAAGGCACATGCTGCCGGGTTTTATCCCCCAAAATTGCAATTGCACGTGGTGCCGCGCACTAATGGGAACATCTTGTGGGCAATTTCAGGTTTCGACGACGATGAAAATACAATAAATTACTTAATGACACCTTTACACGAGTAAAGCCTGAATTATGGTTCCGCGTTAAATTGACGCATGGCCTACGCCAGGGGTATTCAACTAGATTCGGCCGGGGGCCACATCTGCAAAAGGACTGTATGGAAAGGGCTGCACAATTTGAAAATGTGGGGGTTTTCAAAATGTATTTTGCACTCAAAGACGAAGACTTATGTAAATATAATACATTTGTATTATACATTTGAATATATCTAGTTTACATATGAATTATGTATTAATTGTCTCCAGATTTAGTAATTGTGAATGTTAAATATAATATTCAGATAAAGAAATATTTTGAATGCAAGTTCATTTTGAAACCATGCATTGTGCAAACTTAGTAGTGTAGTACACCGTAGTGTACGGTGTAGCCTTCGGCGTAGGGTACGCGGCGACGCGCAACCTACGCCGTAGGGCCTGCGTTGGTGTAACGCGGAACCATAAATCAGCATTAAATAACAGAGAAAAACGGCGCATGCAGCCTCTGAAAGACCACAGGAAACTGTACCAGAGCAGGTGAGCAACTGACGGCTTTTAATTGAGCAATTTGGACATTCTTCACTGTTGTAGTACATTTTTGTACTTGTCCGAGACAGAAAATTATAGTTAAATGGTTTTAAAAAGCTGAACACGCTTTAAAAATGTTAAAAGTTGTGCTTCAGGAAGGTATTTGCTATGTTTAACAAAACGGTGTCCTAACCTACTGTACCTACCTCGGGTTTGAGCATCTTCATCCAGGTCAAACTCAAGTAGAAAGCACTTTCAAGCATTATCTTTTAAACTTGATAGCATTTCATTATAGCATATATATTACATGCTGCATTTGTGTGACTGGCTGGTTACTTTGGCATAAATAAAGATGAATTGAGTTGAATTTATTACGTACACCTTCCTAGTACCAGGTTGGACCATATTTTGCTTTGAGAACTGCCTTATTTCTTACAAGGTGTTGGAAACGTGTCTCACAGATTTCGGTCCATATTGATATGATGCTGCAGATGTGTCAGTTGCTACCATATGGAGGTAGATGTGTGTCTTAATTATTCAATCAAAAAAAGAAGTTGCTTCAAAAAGAAAACAAATATTTTCAATGAAAAAAAATCACTTCAATAAAAAAAAAGCAAAATTACGGAAGAGTATTAGGGCCACTTAAAAAAATAAAAAGAATTCTGAGAAAAAAGTCAGAATTCTGACTTTAATCTCAGAATTCTGAGAAAAAAGTCAGAATTCTGAGAAAAAAGTCAGAATTCTGACTTTAATCTCAGAATTCTGAGAAAAAAGTCAGAATTCTGAGAATAAAGTCAGAATTCTGACTTTAATCTCAGAATTCTGAGAAAAAAGTCAGAATTCTGAGGAAAAAAGTCAGAATTCTGACTTTATTCTCAGAATTCTGACTTTTTTTTTTTTTTTTTTAACTTTTTTTTTTTGGGGCAGCACGGTGGCTTAGTGGTTAGCACTGTTGCCTCACAGCAAGAAGGTCCCCGGTTCGACTCCCAGGCCCGGCAGGGGCCTTTCTGTGTGGAGTTTGCATGTTCTCCCCGTGCTTGCGTGGGTTCTCTCCGGGTACTCCGGCTTCCTCCCGCAGTCCAAAAACATGCACGCTAGGTTAATTGGTGATTCTAAATTGACTTTTTTTTTTCTGAGACTTTTTTCTCAGAATTCTGAGATTAAAGTCAGAATTCTGACTTTTTTCTCAGAATTCTGAGATTAAAGTCAGAATTCTGACTTTTTTCTCAGAATTCTTTTTATTTTTTTTAAGTGGCCCTAATACTCTTCCGTACAAAATGAATATGAATGAATGCAAAAAAAAATATTTGAGACCCCAAAAATTGCATTTGAACACTTTTTTTTGATTGAAAATATTTTTTTCGATTTGAAGTGAAAAAAAACTACTTCAATCAAAAAAGTTGCTTCAAACTAAAAAAACTAAAAATATTTCCAATCAAAGAAAAACACTGTTCAAATGCATTTTTTTGAGTCTCAAATATTTTTTTGCATTCAAACACTTTTTTTCTTTGATTGAAATTATTTTTTTTAAGTTAATTTTTTTAAATTGAAAATATATTTTTTGATTGAAGCAATCTTTTTTTTGGTTGAATAATTAAGACACAAATCTACCTCCATACTACCAACCTCCTGGTCTGCCACGTCCCGGACGTGCCCTACTGGAGACCATCAGAGTACAGTGAATGAACACATTGTCATGTTCATGAAACCAGTTTGAGATGATTTGAGTTACCCCGCTGGACGTAGTCACGTAGCCATAGGAAGTTGGGTGTACTGTGGTCATAAAAGGGTGGACACGGTCAGCAACAATACTCAGGTAGCATGTAGCATTTAAATTATGCTTGACGTGTGCTGCAAATATGTCCCCCACACCATTACACTACTACCACCAGCCTGAAACATTGATACGAAGCAGGATGTATCAATGATTTCATGCTGTTTTAACCCTACCATATGAATGTAGCAGCTGAAATTGAGACTCATCAGGCCAGGCAACTTTTTCCAATTTGTGGTGAATCTGTGTGAACAGTAGCCCCAGTTTCCTGTTCTTAGCTGACAGGAGAGGCGCCCGGTATGGTCTTCTGCACTACAAAAACTAATTTCTTAGAAAGTTAAAAAGCCTTGTTTTAAAAGGAAACCTGGCTATTAAGACATGTAGGTCCTAAAAGATAAATGTTGGTATCAATTATAACAATGTGATATAAAAAACCTTGTTGATGTCTTCGTTTTTATAAAATTTGAAAATATAATTTAACTAGTAGGTCGCCATTGTTGTTTACATTCTGGGTAGTGACGTCAGACGGTGGCTCCTG
Organism: Cololabis saira; assembly: GCF_033807715.1. Classification (NCBI taxonomy): domain Eukaryota; kingdom Metazoa; phylum Chordata; class Actinopteri; order Beloniformes; family Belonidae; genus Cololabis; species Cololabis saira. The sequence continues at coordinate 29,202,098 of NC_084599.1, forward strand.
CTAACCCCCGTACACTGTTTTGACACCCAGAAACAGATGAAAACACAGCTAAACAGGTGACGGCGCACCAGAAACACAGATGAAAACACAGCTAAACATTAAGGTGACGGCGCACCTACAAAAAAGTAAAAAAAAAAAAAAAAAAAAAAAGTGCCGCACCATACAGCATGAACTACAAAAACACCATAAAACTCAGATAGACTAACCGACCACACGTTTCAACTAGCAGATAGCCGATGCTACAATAAAAACCCCAGCCAGATCTGGTGTCATTAAATTAAAGATGTTCTTGCCTATTTGAAGCGAAGTCTGCGCCTCCCGTTTCGTCAAAGTCCCGGGCCAGTCCCCTCAGCCTCTGGTCTGTCATCACCCAGCACCGAAGCCGGTTTTAGGGGGGCGGCAGGGATGGGCTATGCCCACCCAAACGTGCCTCCTGCCCACCGGCGTCTCCATCCCGGCCAGAGCGGAGAGCGCAGAGCGGAGAGTGGATGGCGGTGCGCTGCGGGCTCTAAAGCCCCGGCTACGCCGTCTACGGCGTAGGCTACGCAGGCTACGGCGTAGCATACGCCGTCTACGCCGTAGGCTACGCCGTCTACGCAGGAGCCTAATGCACTGGTAAGATGCGCACGACATTGATCATTTTTGCAGATCTCCCGTGCATCACAGAACTTTGATCCAGTTTGCCTGAACCGAGACGTCTTATGGGCTCCCTCGTCAGCCTCCACGGCCGGGAGATGCTGCTCATCTATGTTTTAGATACCTGTCCCAGTTAAACTAACACGGCTTATCTTCCCAGAGCCACCGCTCTACGTCATCGCCCCCAGAATGCATTGCGCAGGTAAAACATGGCGCCTCCCGCAGGTCAAAATATGTGATAAACATTGTAGATTTTTAAAGCAATTAGATTATTTTATGTGTTTCTAACAACATATTTTAGTATAAGAGAACAATTGTGGCTAATTAGGGACTACATGTCTTAATAGCCAGGGTTCCTTTTAAGAAAAAAGAAGACTGTTTCCAGACTATTTTGCTGATTCTCTAGTCAAGAAATTATTTATTACTCCATTGGATAAGATATTTTTGCTCATAATAAGACAAATTTGACTAGATTTAGGAATATTAGGCTTATTTCTAGGCTGTTTTTGCAGTGTCCTGCTGTAGCCAATCCGGTTCAAGGTTCAATATGTTGTGTTTAGAGATGGTATTCTGCAAGTTGGTTATTTGAGTTTCAAACCAGTCTGCTCAATCTTCTCTGGCCTCTGACTTCAACAAGGCACTTTTGTCCAGACAACTGCTGCTCGCTGGATATTTTCTCTTTTTCAACCCATTCTTTGTAAACCATGAAAATGGTTGTGCATGGAAATCCTAGTTGATCAGCAGTTTCTGAAATACTCAGACCAGCCCGTCTTGCACCAACAAGTATGTCACACTCAACCAAATCCCTTTTTGCCAGATTTTTTTAATGCTCAGTTTGAACTTCAGCAAGTCGTCTCAACCATGCCTACATTATGTGTTGCCACCATGTGATTGGCTGATTAGATATTTGTGTTAAACAATTAAACATGTACCCAAGGAAGAGGTTACTTTACTTTTCACATTGTGTCTCTTAATAACAGAAAAATAAGACAGGAAAATATGATGTTTGAAAATTGCGATCCATCTGTAATTAGACTTTATTTGCAAACGTGTATATACAGCTTGTGAAAGAAGGAACTCTGCATATTCAGTTGAATAATTACACAAATGAGTCGGTTCATACTGACAAATTTATCACTTGCAGATGCAGAATTAAGCAGAGGCAGAGATTAAAATACCAGAAACTCATGTGCACACAGTGATAATAATATGAAATAGGTAATCCGCTCTTAGGAATGTTTATTTAATTATGTCTTAGACACATAGCTTAAACACAGCATCATACATAGAGGCAGTGTTTTGCTCTGGCTAAAATATCTGCCGTGTGTATGATACTCTGACACATCTTTCCAGACCTCATACAATCCTTCATGTCAACTCTTCCTTGGCTGCAGTCGTATCTGTCACCGAGATGACGTTCCCCTATCACATCAATATTGATCAGGAACAATCAGAGGATCCTGTGATGGGCTGACAGCTTATCCAAGGTGTGCCCCGCCTGCACCGATTGACTGAATGCATGAATTATCAGAGGAACCTGATTCCCTAATATAATTGAGAATCTGTGGCATGTGCTGAAAAAAACTAGTTTTGTATATGGAATCCACCTTGAAACTTATATATACTACATTTCCCCCCCTAAATGGCAGAAAATACAAAGCTTTTATTAATACTGTGCCTGATCAATGTATGCTTCAGATTTTAGTTGTCACTAAATAATAAATCTAGTAGTTAATAATAGTTACATAAATGAGTGATAAAGATATGTAAAAATAATGTTACTTACATCTGCTGCAAGATATATACAGGACTGTCTCAGAAAATTAGAATATTGTGATAAAGTTCTTTATTTTCTGTAATGCAAAAATGTCATACATTCTGGATTCATTACAAATCAACTGAAATATTGCAAGCCTTTTATTATTTTAATATTGCTGATTATGGTTTACAGTTTAAGATTAAGATTCCCAGAATATTCTAATTTTTTGAGATAGGATATTTGAGTTTTCCTTAAGCTGTAAGCCATGATCAGCAATATTAAAATAATAAAAGGCTTGCAATATTTCAGTTGATTTGTAATGAATCCAGAATGTATGACATTTTTGCATTACAGAAAATAAAGAACTTTATCACAATATTCTAATTTTCTGAGACAGTCCTGTATATGAATAAATATATATTTCGGTTTCTCCTTGCTTATAATGGGGTTTATTTAGCCAGCCTTGGCACTAAGCCACCATATGCAGATGTTGTAGGAAAAACATAAATATGTATAAATAATGTTATATGCATAAATAATACACACAGTAAACCACCAGTAGAGATTCAGTTAAGTCCAGACCATCATAAACCTGCCTTTGAAAGTGCAACAAAGAGTAACTGCAACCACATTTAACATGCATTGCTTTGTAAAATAACCAGAATAAACACTGTAAAGCCTAAGTGAAAAACTTTACATGAACCAGTTCTGCATGTATGCAATGTACTGATCATGAAGCAACAGCAATCCTGCCCTAGATTCAGCAGATAAAGTCTTGTAAAATCTGTTTATTTGAGGACCTCAAATACTGACAGGAAATTACACCTTAATGACAAGAAAACATAAAAATGTGCATCATAAAATATACAAGAAAATGTGTAGTTTAGGGTAAAATAGCATACAAAGCCAGAGGATTCCCTCCAAAAAAGATATCTATGATGCAGTGAAAGCCAACATCTTATCTGTCACATGAAAGTAGGAAAAAAAAAGAAAAAAACTCCACTGAGGATGGCTCTCCTCCTTTTTCCTTCCGTCTGTCTGTTACTGCAGTCAAGTGGGCTCAAAACCGTGGAGGGGGTTTGCTGCTATTTTGTCTACAGTGCCGTAACATTTTTAACCAGTTACTTCCACACCACTTCTTTCATTATGTTGCTCTGTGAAGTGGAACGTAACGCTGTCGGAGTTGAGAGGTCAGGGGCTCCTGCTGCCTAGAAACATACAGTCTAATATTAGAACATTTCCTTGATTTGTTAGCAGCATCTCTGCTGACTGCTTAGCACATGGCAACAGACCGGCCAATAGGATTTCAGGAGACGACTAAGCCTCTCGCTCTGTATAGCAACAGTGGCATCCTCTCCTTATTTATTTATATAGGAGTTCTTTCCCATCAACTCATTCTCATGCTTGTGTCCCCCCACTGTGCATCCACACTGTGCTCTCAAACTGTGAAAAAGAGTTGCAGCGCGGAGAACAGTGCTGCTCCTTTACTTTTGCTTTTCCTCTAACAGCATCAGCTCTAAAATATAAATAGTTTTTGTAGCTTTCTTCATAGTAATAATTTTTGTTATACATATATATATATACAAATATATTTTTGTGCTTCATTTCACAGATCACTGGAGTTTTTACGTGCAAGCCATGTAAAAGGAGAACGGAAGTGGACAATCTTGGAAAAGGCTTGATTTTTTTATTTTTTTTTTTTACATTTTTTTTAAAAAAGGACATGACATGCATCTGTAAGGAGGAGAAGGAAAACCCAGAGGAATGACAGCGTGGGAAAAGGTGACAGACTGTGGGGAAAGATGACAACCAAGAGGAGAGGATCTGTAGAAGATGGAGGACACGGGAGGACAGGCTATACGGGATAGGAGGAGTAGGACGTGGTGGGGGGTGGAGGGACACAGAATGGCGTGAGGACCAAGGCCGGTGGTTGGTTTGATCTGAGCCACGTGTGCGTCCAGCCACGTCTCTTCGCCGCTTCATGGATGTCGATGAGACGCTGGCTTCCCATGCTGCCTGGTCCCTTCTGTCTTGGCCCAGGTAGGTGCGTAGTGTCCTGCGAAAAGACAACTGTGCTCATGATGTTTGCTTTTTCCAGGTTGTCGAGATTATTCCTGTACCAGAAGTTGCCATTTTGAAAGTTCTGTGCATGTTCAGCCTCCTGCTTTTCGTTCCAAGCTTAATGATAGGATGTTGAGAAGCTTGAAGGCGTTGGGAAAATATGGCGTAGATGAGATGTCCCGCTTTTAGTTTTGGATGCGACACTGATCGATGACACTTAAAAGAACGAAAAACAAAACCTAGCCAAATAACATTGAACCAAACAATTAAAAACATAGGACAGTCAGCATGTTTTCCGTACATTTGGCGTTATCAGACGGATTTTGGAGCGATGACTTGGAGTGCCGTAGTCTGTGAGTATGGGACGTTTTCAGAAAGGCATCAATATGAAAAGAGAAGTATGTAAAATGTTTCTCCTCAGTCCTTGTTTTTGTAATCACACTATTTATTTTGTTGCCTTTTATGTAAGAAAATGAGAATATAATTTAAACATTGGAATTTTAGGAGAAACAGTTCTCGCATTTACGAACACAAAATGCTTCATATTTACCATCAATAAGACAATAAGACATCAATGAATAAGATATCAATAAATCCAGATTTTTTAAATCTTATTTTTATACAGCCGTGTCCTTTCAGACGGTATTGGAATTTTTTTATTTTTTAAAAGATGCAAATTATGAAAACATCAGAAAAATGGCTTATGTGATATTTGATTTATTGGACTTTTGGGCGAAACTACCCTTGGTATCTTTCATGGTCTCCAGCGGGACCACCATGAAAACGCAGCTATGACGACGTCATGGCTGCGCAGTGTTGGAACCATTTCCGTATGGACGCCATTTCCAGCACCTCGACCTTTGCATCGGTGGTATCGCATTGTTTGGTAAATTCAGAAAGTTTTGTAAGCTTCTTTTGACGGATAAAAAAGTTAAATTGCAAAAAAAAAAAAAGACAGTACGGCAACTACCAACAGTTTCTATAACTTTTCCAATTTCTACGACCCTATCCCTAAGTGTAAGATTACATTATTCGTGCCATTAAAGTTTTGTTAAAATAAGATTTTCATTTACACAAAGTTATGGTAATTTCCCACTTGTGGAGCACCTACACGATATCCACAATCAAATCCCCTTAAAAAGGATGCCACATTGTAAAGAACAGAGATGAATAAACCGCTGACTAATCCGTCCCCCGGGAGAGGAGGAGGATTTAGCTGCAGCCCCCCTCAATTCATTACCATTAAGATGCTTGGTGATATAATATTGTACAGTCATTATATGTATCCCAGAAAATCCCTCAGGCCAATATTCATTGTTGTCTTGGACATCACTGTATATATGGGTATTTTGTGTCCTTTACTTTCAAAAATAACGCTTAAATATATGATTTGAAAGAGAAAAACGCAATGCGTTTTCTTTTTCTTGTTCTCTTTACTGAGAAACAGCTTGAACTACACGATCAATGTTTTCTCAAATTACGTGTTTTTACATTTTTCAGATTTTTCTCGATGGAAAAGTGCGCAATCCATTTTTAAATATATTTATTTTGCTCAGTAATTTTTGTTATTGATTTATCCACTGATTTTTAAAATGTGTTTATTAGTATAGTATCTTGAGCTCAAAATCTTGCAGAGGGAAAAAAAAAAAAGCTGTCAAAATCTGCTAAAGCCCGAGTCCGCTTCTTTAAATGCCTTGATCTTATCTGAGCATCCTTTTTTGTCTGTTTTGTAAGATGATTAAAAGTGACATATCATCATTACATTATATAAAATCTGAGAACATAAAAATTACCTGATGTGAATAAATAGTGTAATTAATTGCAGATTTCTCTATATCTTACTTCTCACCCGTGACAGCTGGCTCCAGCCACCCAGGGTGGAATAGGATTGACGGGAATATAGAAAATGGACGGATTTTGAAATTGTCAGGAATAACATACAATTAGTAACACCAAATCCTTAAAAAAGAATGCTGTTTTTATCTCTGAATGGGGGCCATCTTTAGTGATGAGGTTACAGCTGTAGTGCTGCTCTGTCAGCAGTGTTGGGGAGAGCCGTGCTCAGAAGATCATTGAAGGGGAGACTCAGCAGACAGGTAGCTCTTTCTGTGTCCTGCTTAACTGAGCGGGGAATCGGCCTGGGAGATGCACCCACTGGGTAGGGATCTGCAAACGGGATTCCTGGAAGTGGAGCCAAACAGAGAATCGGCCCAAACAGCTAAAAGACTAGTCTTCGTTTCATATTTGTTCAAGAAAAATTTATGGCATCAATGATGTAACTAAACTGGTTCAGTCTTCAGTTCTGTTGTACTTCCTTTTACAAATCACTCGTCTTGATATAATTTTGTTCCTTTTTTTACACAGTGTTCATTAAAAGGCATGCATGTTATTTATCAGCAACAAACTGCACTTTACAAATAACAAGTGGACAGAAAAGCTACCGTAATTTTATTGCATGTCCTGTAATGTGAATACAGTTCATGGCCACACTGCAAATATTTACACTGAAACAATTGCTCATGCAGCTCTTTCTCTTATGACTGGATTATTTTTATGAATGAAGACTTTAGAATTTTAACTTTGACATTCAATAGCTATCAATAAATTCACATATGTTTTTTGCATGCACTAATGTGGAGTTAGATTAAGGTTTGGACTTCATCATTGGTCTGCAGCATGAAGAGGGAATCTAAAGGAAAACATGGAAATATGTTAGCATAAGGCATGGATGGACTTGTTAAATGTTGATGATTTAACCATTTATGGTTGAATGTTGCGTAACGCTTCCTCCATCTTTGATTAGGTTTCCTGAGATGAGGTGATGCATGGATTCTTGAAGAAGAAATTGGCCAGTTTGCATCACTCCCCTCCTGTTCAACAACCAGCATCAACATCCTGTAAAGGAATCAGGTACTTGGATAAGCAAACTGTGGTTGTGACGGCTACCTCCTTGATGTGACTTCCTTTGAGAAACAGGACAGTACTTGAGCACGAAAAACTGCCCAGCAGAAAAGGAAGAGCTTAAATGCAGGATCTTGTGGCGATGCCATCGCTCCGCAGTATGACGTATTTCAAACCGGAGATCAGTCAGACAAACATGGTCTACGTCCACAACACTGGGCAGCCATGATCTCTGCATTTCCACCCTCTCTATCCTCAGCTATGAGTTTAATACTAAGCTGATAGTATGTGATCCACTGCACTGTGGCGACAACGTTCTGCTTCATCCTGTTGAGAAAAACAAACTGGACTATTCAGTTATCGTGAAAAATGGCTGCTGAGAGTTTTCACCCCTGGACAGAGGACGAGCTGCAGCCAACCGACGACCCAACATCATCACTAGCATCCCTCCACCTCAGGGACCAGGCCGTGGTCACAAATGAGAGCGCCGTCCACATGGGAGATAATCCTGAGCCCGATCCTATAGTTCCTGTGATGACGTCATCGCTGCTTAACCAATCATGCCAGCCGGCAGACATTTGCATGGTTACCGGGCCTGAGCCGCCACCAGCAGATCAAGGTAAGATTAAGGTCCTGTTCTAAGCTTATTAAGCATCTTTACAGGTATCAAAGTGATAACATGCATTATGATCGAGTTTGGCAATTTGAATCTCACAACATGATATCATAAATGTAATAATAATAACTGTTGGCTTCTCTGAAGTTCATTCTCTTGTTGTGTTTATGTATTTATTTGAGCCACACATTAAAGCACCTCTGCATTTATGGGATTGTTCTGACTATGGAGAGCGTCTGGTGAAATAGAAAAAAAAAAAAAGAAAAGCTGTTTGAAAATGTGCCTGAAAAATGTATCGAGGAAAATCTGTAAATAAGGAAAATAAAAGTGGCTCAAGCCCTGACAGTACAGGATGGTTGTCTACGGCCCGCCAAAAGAAAAAAGAGAGAGCTCATCCCAAGGATCTCCAACCACTTACAGGCTTAAACATGGTACCAAATCTCACACACATTGGGGATCAATTTAAAGAGGCTAAACAGTCTAAAAACAGTCTAAAAACAGTCAAAAAAATGGATGGGCAACTGCTGGAAATGTTTGCCATGATTTCAATTTCCATCAACGTAAATATCAATAAGAAACCAGCAGATGGCAGAATTTGTCTTGTGATCTTCTGCTAAACAAGTCTACTGTGGTCACCGTTAATATAACCTACTTATTTGGCCCATCCAAGTATTAACATTAGTCTCTTTTTAGATGTGAGATGTGTATCATCAAGGCTTCATCTTTTAAAGTGAGATTGATCGCTTTTTAAACATGTATTTAATGTTAAATGGTCCACACAGATCCACACATTCAAAGGGGCAGTGGATGTAAGTAGAAGGATAGAAACAAACAAACTCCAGAACAATTGAATTACTTCAGCCGAGGACTATCTTCACCATCACTGCTTATTGCCAACAAAACTGAGTCCTTTTCTTTCTAAAAATAATTCATGCAAAGCCAACAAGCTTAATTGTGGTTTGTCGAATTGTCGGAAGCTTCTTTTTTCTTTCCCTCCAGTTAAGCTGGATGTAGATATTTGGTGGTGGGGGTTATGGTGTCTGTCATGTTTACCGGGTTAAAGAAAGATTGTGCATGATTGAACGTAGCACCTGCGTTAGCGCCAGTGATTTTCCCACTGGCACTAAAGCAAATCTGTGGATACCTTTTTTTTTTCTCCAATTCTGATTCATAAAAGGGTAAAAAAACACCAGTAAATGTATGTGGGGTATTTTATTTGGACGAATAGCTCTGTCCAGGAGCTCTGGTCACTGTATCCTTAGATGTACAGGGATGTAAAAGAGGAGACTATGTTCACAAACACAACAATAGAGATGCTCTTGGTTTTTATGATTTTGAATATGTTCTAAGACTAATTGGAAATGCCAGGTAAAAATGATAAACAAGCTGGAATCCCTTCTATGATGTATCTGAGTTTATCTGCTGTCTGATCTTGTGGAAATGGTTTGGAACCATCTATGCAAGTGTAGTAATTAATTTAATTTTATCTGAATTGTTTTATTTACATAGTCAAATCATTTGTTTCACTAAAATAAAAAAAATAAAAAAATCCATACATTGAGAAAACAGTTCAGAGTAGCAGACATCATAATCGTCATTTCAATCCCCAAATATATCAGATAAAACTCTGTCTTTTAGAAACATTTAACAAAAAAAGTCAATTTTGTCTGTATAAACTTTTAAATAACTGTAACCTGCTTATTTTGCGTTCCAAGTTATGTATTTCAAATGTCCAAGACTATCGGTGCGTCCGAAATGCCATACTAAAAAGTATATACTAAAAAGTATACTTAAGTTCGGCACACTTTTGAGTAAATATCAGTAGTGTGCATTAATTCGGACGTACTATTAAGAGCGCACACGGCACTTCCTGCCGTAGGGAGGGGAGGAGTTGTTACCATGGTAACCTGTCACAGCAGCGGTAGCAGCGCTCCGCTCCGCTCCGCTCTTTCCCGTTTATCCTGGCCAAAACAAGATTACATTATATAATATTATTATATACGAATATTATAATATTATTACAGGCTATAATAATATTATTATACTTAATATTATAATTATGACATATACGTATCACTTAGCAACCAAACACCGCTAATGCATTGTGGGAAGATTTTGCTCGGCTAGTGTCCATCAATCCACACTAAAGAAATTCGCCGGAATGAGTATGGATAGCGCATACTATTGAGTACGTTCTAATGTTTCGGACGCACTAAAAAATCTCACATACTCATTTTGCATACTCATTAGGGAGGAAGTATGCAATTTTGGACGCAGCCTAGAACTCAATACATTAACAATTTAATCTGTGAATCTGAGAAATTTCGACAGTTTATCTTGAATTGACAGGATTCAAATTAACCAGTTGTGCCTAAGTATTTGTGTGCGTTTTTTTTATGTATATCTTATTCTATTTCCTTTGTTTTGTTTATTTTAAGTCAAACTGTCAGCAAAATGCTTGTCATGTTAAGTCCTATTAGTTCATCGGTTAAAAGATAAAATCTGGTCATGAACTTACATTCTGACAACTCTGACACCTCTTAAAAAAAGAAAAAGACTGGATAAGATGAAGCATGTTTGAAAAAAAAACTAAATGCATCAGCAATTGTGATTAAGACCATAACAGCTCAGCATTTAGATTATGGCATTTTCCTAAGACAGCACTCATTCAACAGATATTAGAATTTCACTACCATGAAGACACATGAGGATCTTTGACATGCCAATCGTGCAGAAGCAAAGACTGTAACAACTCATTATAGAAAGACTGAATCTGTTGGATACATACATCAACCACTAAGGATAGTTTCTATAGATTGACAAAAATAATTTGGCATTCGGATTACTTGCATCCAAAAGGGAAATGCAGGACGCTGTATAGGTCATCAGGTTGAGCATGTGCCCCACTTGGCAAAGGCGGAGTTTTTGCTGTTGCTGGCTGATACTTCATTCTGGGAAATATGGAAAGTCTTGCATCTCTGTTATCCGTGCACTGATTTCATGATTTTCATGTGATTCTGTCAAATGAGTATCAGATGAGTCTTTTATTGTGTCTCGGGGAAGAGCAAAACATACCCAACCTCAGAAACAACCAACTGGTGTTCAGCTGTTGTAGTTAAGACTAGTCTCTCTCAAAGATCTGTAGACATCAAATAACAGGGTTTAATCTCTATACACTGTATGGGTATCAAAATAGATTGGACAAGTCTCATGGATATATAAACCATTTCTTCAATATTTTATTGTGTGCTCATTGCAGCACACAGAAAATAGATGATTTAGATCACAATCACACAGGCCTACAGTTAAAACAACTCTACTGTGGTGTGTGGTTGATATGAAAAGCAATCAAAATTGTGTTAAATTAGGCCTTTACCAATTACAGCTAATATATAGCATTATAATAACATTCAGATGTTACACATGTTAGAACATTATTAGACAATTAAACTTGCTAACATATATCCTTGTTCATACAGGACTGTCTCAGAAAATTAGAATATTGTGATGAAGTCCTTTATTTTCTGTAATGCAATTAAAAAAACTAAAATGTCATTACAAATCAACTGAAATATTGCCAGCCTTTTATTATTTTAATATTGCTGATTATAGCTTACAGTTTAAGATTAAGATTCCCAGAATATTCAATTTTTTTGATATAGGATATTTGAGTTTTCTTAAGCTGTAAGCCATGATCAGCAATATTAAAATAATAAAAGGCTTCCAAATATTTCAGTGGATTTTTAATGAATCCAGAATGTATGACATTTTTGCATTACAGAAAATAAAGGACTTTATCACAATATTCTAATTTTCTGAGACAGTCCTGTATGTTGGTTTAATGGTAAATCAATCTAAACGTTTTAAAATACCAGATAACTATGAGACAAACTTCTAAGATGCTGATCTGACATCAGTTCTCCGATTATTTCAGCGCTACAGAATGAGAAGCTTGTAGGAACCTAGCTGAGGATGGGTGTTTCAGCTAGATGCAGATCATATTTAGTTTTTCATACCAGGCATGTTTTGACAGAGTACGCTGTTTGGAAGCGTGGGGTTTATGAGTTTAGTCCCTGTCTAATGTTACAACCGCATACGTATGATTTCTCCAACATCCAGGTCTGCACAGTCTGCTGTAGCAATGTGAAGCATCTCCAGGCGTGCCTCCACAAGTGCTGAAGGGGCGGTTTACTTCAACTGTCAACAGTACCCTATACATGTTTCATGTCCTTTTGTTTACATACTGCCAGTTACCAACAATTAACACGACTATCGTTTAATGACGGCCTTACAATCTCTCACCTTCCTCTGCTTACCTAATATAGCGTTAACGCATGCAAACACAGATAATAAACACAAACGGGCACAGAGGCATATCTGCTTTAGTCATTATCCGACTGACATGGCATCTCGCTTGAGACAGCTGTTGTTTGTTAGGCGAGGCAAGGCGAGGTCCAGCACTAATCAGCACTGAGTCAAGCAGAGTGTGCCCGAGCGTTGAGGAGTGTCACTTCTGGTATTCTAGGCAGTCTGGCTGTGTCACCTGTCAGCACACTAGTCTGGACAGGGTCCCTAGCATGGTGCAAGACTAGGCAACACAACGACATCTCCTCCCAGAGGCTTGTCACCTGGTCATCAGTGTGTGCAGACGGCCGCAGAGTGCAGATGCCCTGAGCTGACATCGTGGGTAACGCGGCGTTGTGGTATGGTTGATGTTGCAGAGTTCTTGGAGACGGGGAAGAGCCCAAACGACAGTGAGGTGCAGTCTCGCACTCGGGTGGCTTTCTTACAGGACCTCTCCTCCCACGTTGACATGAGTCAAGAAGAAGGTATTCTTCGTTATATGATTTTACCTGCAGGAAACTCTTTAGTGCATGTCATTTTTTCTTCAGATTTAAATAAATGCACTGTTGCCCATAGGCCTTTGGAATTATTTTGTTTTCAGAAACCTTCCTCTTTTAACTTAAAATCATTTCATGAGAAAATGTAAAAAAACAACAACAAAAAAAAATCATTTTAATCCAGCTTTATGGGCAACAGTGGACATTGATGTTGATTCTGTAACATGTTTTGGCACTGTTGCTTGTTTTGTACAACAATCCAATTTTGTCATTTTTAAAAACCTGAACTTTATTAATATGCTTATTTATATATGCTTATTTATATTTATATTATATATATTTCCAGTTGCTCTACATTATTGCAGAATAAGATAGTTTAATTACATTACATATTTCACATTTTATAAAATTAATAAAGATAAAAAATATAACAATCAAATTGGTAACTTTAATTTTTCCATTGCAAAAAATGTAGTAATCTTCTTCTAAATCTCTTTTTTTTAATTTAAAATGTATAATTTGTTGCGGTCAGAAATTCAACCAGAGAGCAACCCAACCACAGCCATGGCAGCCAGCGACTGCAGCTCTGCCGACCATCAGCTGTCTGATGCAGAGTGGTACTGGGGCAACATCACCAGGTACTCGGCATTTATTTCACCAGCATTGCACGGTTCTTTTCCAACAAATGTGCCTCAAATAGTTGTAAAGCTTTGAATAAAAGCCGAGAACATTCTTAGTTTTGAATCATTAGTAGCTGAAAATGTTAATGAGTTTTGATTTGACTCTTCAGTAATCGTCAAAAATCCTCATTTGCTTTTGTGTTGTTTAGGGAGGAAGTAAATGAAATTATGAGAAACACTCCTGATGGCACATTTCTGGTCCGAGACGCTTCCACTAGGATCAAAGGGGAATACACTCTGACACTGCGGTAAGTAGGCTAACTATTTTACTTATTCTTACGACTTTGGGACACTGATGATCTCAAAATGTCATTTTATGAACAGGATTTTAAGACCTGTGACCTATTTTTATATATTCAATAAAATAAAAGGATGAGCAGATACAGTCTGGACAACGAGGTATCTTTAAAATCTGAATAAGAATTTAGCTGCTGATATTGCAGTCATCTGCAGTTTGTGAATGTTACATTCAGTCCAAAATCAGATGCATGCTATACTCAGGTTTGTCATTTCCTCTTTGCAAAGCTCACTTTTAATTTCTCAAGTTTTGAAACATTTTGTGGTTTGTGTCTAATTGTAGTGGAATCAGTACCAACTCAGAGATTGGCTGATTAGAATTTGTGACCGACTCCAGCATTTTGTAACATCCCACGCCGTCTGCACAGGAAGTGTTTCACTACATGTTTTTGTTATTATTTAACTCCCATTTGTCTGAAGTAGCAAACTCCAGCTTCTATCAAGAAGATTAATAATGTTTCATACTTTACATTTGGCTCTTGATTTATGCACATAAACACAACCCCAAAGCTGTTTTTATTCTCACAGCTGATAATGTTCCAATTTGGAGGCTTAACTCCATGAGTAGTCGCTCATCCGTTTATACAGATCAAGCAAAAAAGAAAAAAAAAAAAAAACTGTACAAGCAGTGGCCCCCACTGGCCACGGGCAAAAAGATTCACAGCAAAGTGTTTCTACTGCTTCACTATCAGCCTTTGAAACATTAAGAAGGGAGGAAATACTCATGTGTAACACTCATTGACTTTTACAGAAAAGATGGCTACAACAGACTAATAAAAATCTTCCATCATGGAGAGAAATGTGGCTTTTCTGAGCCGATGCTCTTTCCTTCTGTGGTGGATCTGATCCAGTATTACCAGAAGAAGTCACTAGCCCAGTACAACGCTAAACTGGATACACGGCTACTCTACCCACTATCCAGACACCAGCAGGTATGTTTATAAGGGCTTCTTGCAGCTTATATCACAACAACCAAATACTATGCATTCCACAGACTTTTACATTTTATTTCTCACTACACACACCTGTAATACAGACACGCAGACAGAGACTTTCTTGGTAGTTTACTTTGATGTATTTACTATTAATTGGATTTATTAGTTACCTGTAAGAACTTGTTTGCCAAAAACATGTAATTCTCAATTATATGACAATTATAGTCCTAAATCTGTACTTCACCAATTTAAATGCCTCACATTTTTAACCCTTAATGCCTGATGTATAATATCTGCTACATATATATGTATTTGCAACCTCTGCACCCCCCCCCCCCCCCCCCATGATTAATTACCCAAATTATTCATAGAGATAAAATAAAATATTAATTAGAAAACCGTTAAAGACAAAAACGGGTGTGTTTTTAATGTCAATTAACAATACACATTTAAAAAAAAAAGTAGGATTATCTGTGTATTATTTCCTATGTCAGACATTTAAGAGTTAAATTGAATTTGGACTAGGGCTGGGCGATTTTGGACAAAAATAAAATCCCGATTTTTTTCTCTGAAAACCCGATTTTCGATTTCGATTTTTTTTGGTAAAACTACAAAAGACAATGGAATAAATTGTTTAAAATATTTTATCTTTATTTTTAAAGAAAAATAGCAAACACATTTCCCTATTGGGAATGAATTGCAATTGAAAGATACTGTAAATCCTCCTTGAGTTTAGTAAAGTGACATTTACAATTTTCTTGACCAAACAAAGATGACTAGACGAGCTCTGTCTGCAACCAGCTGCAAAAAAGGAAAATCGATTTTCCGATTTTCCTTTTTTAACATCGATTTTGATTAATAAATCCGATTCAGATTTAAAATCGATTAATCGCACAGCCCTAATTTGGACTTGAATGTCTTTTACATTCTTGTTTGCGCAGCAGCAGGCTGTGATGGAGGTGGACATCGATGCAGCTGCAGAACAGCTGAAGATATTTCAGGATCAGTACAAAGAGACGAGCCAAGAGTACGACCGCCTGTTTGAGGAGCTCAACAAAACCTCGCAGGTACAACCGGGTCCTAATTATTCATCAACCTTTCCTATTACAAGTCCGTACGTTCATCTGAGTAACAGCAGCTTTGACTGAGTGTGAAGGTTTAAATATAATTATGATATAGGAACTCCAGAGCAAGCGGACCGCCATCGAGGCTTTCAGTGAAATAATTCGGATCTTTGAGGAGGAGTGTGAAACCCAGGAGCGCTACAGCAAGGAATACATTGACATGTTCCTTGCATTGGACAGCAGCACACAGGCCGACAAGTATGTTTCACTTTCATTTATCTTACTCTGCAAGCTCGTCCCACTTAACAAAATCTTTAAGGACACTTTTGCATTGCCAACAGGATTCAAAACAACTCAGATGATTTGCAGTCGAGGGTGGAAGAGATCCACAACAGCAAGAAGAAGTTGGAGGAAGAGCTGAAGAAGAAGATGCTGATTCACATGGAGGTCGACAGGAAAATTAACAGCCTGAAGCCCGACCTTGTGCAGCTCAGGAAGATTAGAGACCAGTACCTCCTGTAAGTTTGAGCATCTCATATTCTGGTTTAAGGGTTTTCTGTATTTAAGCTTCATATTTTTACCTTTTTATAGATTGTAATTAAATCATGACGACACATCCATTACGAAAAGGCCTTGGGATGCTGTGTAAGATAAGAATATAAGCAAAGCTGACTAATATGGAAATGATTTAAACCCTCTATCCCCTTGAAAATAATACATGTTGAAGGGACAAATGTAATTATTTGGGAAGAAAAGAAAACTGGAAAAAACGTAATCGGGGGATTTTTACCACTGAATTGAATCATGCCTCTTAACAGATGTTTGAATTTGTTTAGAAGATTTGGTGGCTGGTTTCGTTTGTTCCTACAATCAATATCTTCCCTAATATTGCATATGTGGTGTCTGTTATTTTCTTTCGATGGTAGAGTCTCATTTGCCTTTGCAGATGAATCGACCAACTGCTTTCATTGGCTTTGGTTTTTGTAGGTTTTTTATGTGTATTTTTTTCCCTGCCCTTAAGGGGAAATCCCCTGAGGGTCTGAGGATCAAAGGGGGGGAAAAAAAGTCAATTCCGTCTTTATATATATATAATTATTGTACTTTTCTCAATTTATCCCACTAATTTTATGATTTCCACATCATTTGCTTTCTAGTTAATAGTTTGCACTGCATGATTTCTTATAAAAACAAGGGTCATGTAAACAAAATGTACTAAAAGGTCAAATAAATAAAATTTCATTCACAACATGGACCGAAGAGCAACACATGGCAGCAGCTGCAAAGTGTCGAGTGTTGGGACTGTACTGTAAGTTACTTCATCAAGCAGGTATCAATATTTCATTCTTAGAATTGTCTCAAAAGCCATTCTGCATATCAGGTGACCACCACATCATGCCCCACTCCTCCGTGTGCTGGGTGCAACTCCGACGTGTTAACATGGCTCTATATCAGCCATCAGATGAAGTTCATCTGAGATGAGGTAAAAATTTGAGTTCAGAAACAGTCCATCACATACCGATGCCACAGCTGAGTGATAAACATAGGCGGGTCAGCTGTCCCCCTCCATGCAGGCACAGCTGCTGATTTCCAATGTTTGGTACAAGCCTTTTATAAAGAGGCAGGACTGCGTCTATTCAACTTAGTGTTGTTCCCAAGTAGAAGCCAGATGAGAAGTAATCTGTTCAGGTTTTGATTGCCGCTAACGGTACACAAACTACAACTTTCTAACTTTGCTTTGTAAATGTTTCAGATGGCTCACTCAGCAAGGCACCAGACAGAGCCACACTAATGACTGGCTGGCTTTAAGCGGTGAAGAAGAAGAGTAAGTATCCCTCTTGTTCTAGTCCTCTAGACCAGTGGTTCCCAACCTTTTTTCCTTGGAGCCCCCCCTACTTGTGTCTAAGACCAGCCGGGCCCCCCGACCCGTACGTACTGGCACCAATAGAGTAAAGTGATTCGTTAAAAATCTTTAATTGAAAAAAATTAACATTAATTATGTTTTTGTGATACATTTCTCTTTGATTTACCCTGTATACATATGACTTTGTCTTTCTCACCTTCATTTTGTGTCACCAATGTATAAAATACGCACAGAAAATAATTGCAAGGACATAAAATAATTACTGAAAAATATTTCTTTTAATATGAGAGCTAAATTTTTTAACATTTTTCCTTTAACAACCTGTCGGAGTAGTAGTATGATTAAATGTTGAATAATGATATAATAATAATTTATTACGTTTTTATCCTGCTAAATCACTTAGAAATACATTTTGGTAATTTTAAAATACTACGTGGGTTTATACAGACTTGGATTACTGTATTCCATTAGTTGTGTTATTATGATTTTTTTATTTATTTAACATGCTCAAATATAATTTTTACAACTGCATATCCTCAAAGCAGACAAAGTTTCGCGCCCCCCCAGAGATCTCAGGTGCCCCCCCATGGGGGGCCCGGACCCCAGGTTGTTAGACACTGCTCTAGACTGACAGAAATGAAATCAATATCAATATCAATAAAATCAACAGGAATAGTTTTTTCCGCTTAATATTCAATATATAATCATCAATATGAAATCTGAGCCTTTAAAAGCTGAAACTTGCAGTTGGTGTGGATGTGCAGCTTCTATAAATGTACTCAGAAACACACTGAAAAATAAAATATGTTTTACTCGCTTTCCAGAATGTGATAATTTAAATGCAACAAGTGAGGAATAATTGCGCATCCCTGTGAAATTGCTTGTGCCTTTCATACATTTTGTCCGACAGATAAAATAACTTGTCTGTTCGTTTGCTAGCCCATACACCCTTGAAGATGACACGCACCATGAGGACAGAAGCTGGTACGTTGGTGGCATGAGACGGAAAGAGGCGGAGGAGCTGCTGAAAGGGAGGAGAGATGGTACTTTCCTAATCCGAGAGAGCCAGACTCAGAGGGGCTCCTTTGCCTGCTCTGTTGTGTGAGTATCTTTGCATCTTGTTGCACTGCAAATAAATGTCTTTCCATAATCTTACATATCTCCATAAATTGGGAACACAAAGTGAATAATTTCCCCTCGTGCAGCGTGGACGGGGATGTGAAACACTGCGTGATCTACAGGACCGCCACAGGATTTGGTTTTGCTGAGCCCTACAACTTGTACTCATCACTCAGAGAACTGGTTCTCCACTACAGACACACATCTCTGATCCAACACAACCAGCAGCTGAATGTAACCCTGGCCTGGCCCGCTCTCAGTCAGCAGTCCAGCTAAGACACGCTCGCACACCACTACGACGACGCCTTCCCATTAGCTTCACCGCATTAGCACTGAGGACACACAAATGGACACAGTTGGTGTTTCAGTGCTACGGAGTATCTTACCTCTTATGAGGTCACAGCAAGTTCAAACATGCTGATCACATTTACTTAACTGATTTCAAGCAGTTTCATCTCTGCAACTTTGAGGCCGATTTGATTTCTGCTGTTGTCAGTTCCAAATATAAACGTTGTATAATTGGCTTTTAGCACCAGCTTAACCAGTTCAGGTGAACAGGCATCCAGTTTGTGTTTGATTGATCCTGCTGCCCCTGCGGCAGCACTGATCAATGTAATCAGCAGTCATATGGCTGCTGTAAAAGCCAAACTGGAGATCAGCTGCAATTTTCTACCTATAATTTAATTACAACCATTTAAAAATAGCATTTAGATGAGGTGTATCAGCACAATTTGGATTATAATCTTGGCTCTAACAGAATTCAGCAGTCTGTGTAGTATTTTACAGCAGAACAGAAGTGTTGATACTCTTATTCCAGAAAACGTTTCACAAAACAAAGATTAAAACACTTAACATATTTTAAAAACATTTTTTTTTAAACACAAACCTTTCTTCCCCAATTCTTCTCACTAAATAATATTGAGTACAAGTTTTATATTTATTTTCCTGAAAGGCAAGCGTACAAATTTATCATTAATAAACCAAATAGATTGATAATAACTCTCCAGCAGTATCAAGTCCAAAGATTTATCCACTCAAGTTATACTACATCTCATCCGTTACTTAAATCTGTTTTGTTGAAGCGGAACACATTTTTAAGTGAGAGGTCTTTTTTTTTTTCAAATGTATTTATTTATTAATGTTTAACTGTGCAAAGTATTTACTGAGTAATTTGTGTCCTTTGCCTGCAGTGAAATGTGCAGTGTTTTCTCTTAGTTTGGAGAATCATGGAAAAACAACACCAGAGGAGCAAAAATGTAGCCATCTTAAAAAATGTCAAACCTCTAAAACCTTAAAGACGCAAGACAGATGCTCTTTAGTTGAGAAAATGTCAAAATAATGCAGTGACAAAAATCCACTGAACAGTGTTCACTTGGACCACTGCAATTTTTTAAGGGTTTCTTTGCTCTTCAGGTGTTCTTGTGAGCAGTTATCCTGGCTCAATTATCATAAATCTCTCCAAACTGAGGCCACTGTCTGCTGCCAGTAAGACACAGACTAGTCAGAGTATTTTGCAAAAAAAAACAAAAAAAAAACCTTAAAAGAATAAATACACATAAATTGAGCATCATTCTTCTACATTATGCATTTCCATGTACTGTAAACAAATCCATATATTGAGGGTAGTAATAGTGTTAAAAGGTGCTTCTGGGGAAAATATGCTCAGGAAGGACTGCACTACCCCAATGATGTGCAAGATGGGTACTATAAGTATTGAGGAGACACTAAGCACTTTATCCAAAACAAATAACATAAGTACAATGGACTGAGTTCTCATATACAGCTCTGTTTACAATTCCTGCTCCAGGTTGCTGAAATACCTCACTACATTAAGCTCCAATAGTAAAAGAAAAATAATGATAATAATGATAAATCACAAACATCTCTTAGTGAGGCTTGCAGCTCTGCTAGTTAGTTTTGTTTGCAAACATAAATGTAGAAAGAAAATAGGGAAAGTTGAGCAGCAGACTACAGCTTGTGACTTGTAGAAAGCACCAACTTCTCTTATACCGCTCAGCCATTGTCACATTGGTTCTTAAGAAATACCAGACTGGTTTCATTACCATCAATGGTGATTAATTAATTAGTCACAACCAGTAACAATAGATTAGATGTCTATATATATAAATTTTTTAGGATATAATAAAACATTTTTAACTTTTCTCACTTGCAAATGGTGAGTTCAAAACATAAGGAGATTATTTTTAAAGGATCTGAATCTGATATTACATTTGATAAAGTGCTATTAAGCCCAGCACTACCCAAAACAGAGCTGAAGACTTGTGAGAATCATTGATCTAATTTGTTTTTATTTGGTAATTTCTTTTAACCTCAAAATTAAACTGTTTTTGACAAGTGATGAAATGCCGTCCTCAAATTTTAAAATTTTCAGTTTCTTTGGGATATTTTAAATGGAAAAAAAAACCATAGACAATACAAAAATTGGGGGGAAAAAAGTGATAGTATCTCCTCGTGTATTGATCATGGAAACGTTGTGATAAACAAACTGAAAAGAGGACGTTACTTAGAGTACTGGTAATACAAGTTTTTAATCTGGTTTAGTTTAATACGAAAGTTTAATTTTTTTGTTTTGATTGTGAAGAAATTTGTTTGAAGGGAGGGATCCAGGATCCTTGTCAAGTTTCTGGAGACTGATGTGGACTGATATTATACAGGCTTACATTGTACTGTATGTCTCTGTAGATTCTCTTGAATGGTGCCTTTAAGTGATTCATTCCAGCCGTCTCTTTCTCTTACAGACAGCAGCGGTCTGATAAACTCAGCACGTGTGTAGTTGGATACATGGTTTCAATAACACTGATAAACCAGTGCACCCACACTTAGATTATACTCTAATGATCCAAATAATAATAATTAAAAAAAAAAAAGATATGAACTTAAAGATTCATTTACACCCTGTTAACAAAAGCATAGTATAATAATTAGACTGGTCCGTAATTTAAATAGTAGTTTAACTTTTCCCCTGACTCATGACACAGAAGCACAATATCCATATCAAATAGAGTATATATGATAAGAGGAAGTGGACTGAATAGGGATGTCACAAGAACCAATGTTTAGTGCCATGTTTCTACAAAATGATGATTTAAAAATGGTTCTGTTGTACCTCAAGTACTAGACATTTCTCATCTCAGCCCAAATGGAACAATTTTGATGTTTATAAGACACAGAGCATAGTGGCTTTTTAATAGTTAAGCAGCTTCACGGCCCTGATGACCTCCAGTTGAACCTGAAGATTACTCTAAACTAATTTTCCCTGAATTATTAGTCAGGCAGAACAGTGCTGTGTATATTTCAGTGTTTGAGTGAATAACTGGATGGGGAATTGCAAATAATAGGCTTCCCAGTCTGCACATGGGAATCAAAGCAAGGCAGATTCACTATCCTACAAAGGAACAACGTCATCAAACTGTTAAATCTTAAGATGTTTCTATATGTGTTAATTGTTACAGCTGCCTCTGTTCAATAAAGTTTTTGTTTACTCATTTAGTTTAATTTAAGGAAATATGTTCAATTTAAAATACACTTTTGGTGTTGGATACGTTTAAATTGTTTAATCATGGCGTTTCAGTGGTACTGTGACATCCCTAGTACAAAAGCAGAGCTGCGTTAAATATTTACCGTTGACCAAACAGCTTTAAAATGATTGCTACCTCAGTACGAGGTATAATCAACAGGGGTGAAACACTGTGTCTTTAATCATCAATTTCTTATTTTGAGATTTTAATTTTTTTTTCTTCAGATCATCAATTTAAAATTGTTTACATTTCAGACCTCTCCAGGAGCCTCCAGTCCGGGGCAGGTAGCAGGTTTGCAACCCAGGGACTTTGATTGTGCAGTTTGTGATTGGAGGTCAAGTGGTCCTTGTGGATCACAGCGAATCATTCAAACGGCATTTATAGAGGAAAAAACGTAGCCCACAAATGCACCATAGCTACTTTGTCTCGCTCAATAATTAAGATTCAATTACTTGGAACACATATAAGCAAATTTAACAGCTTGATTAAACTTCCAATGGATTCTTTTTAAAGCACTTCTCTCTAAACGGTCAAACATGTTCGTCGTTGTGATTACTTACAGTACACACACTGGATGTTGTCATTTTAGTCAGACTGTTACCTGCCATGATCTTATTTATTTATTTTTTGGGGCAGGTTGTTTTAGATCCCAGCTTTGTGACTGTGAAAAGGCGTAAACGTTAGATTTTAGCATGTTACTGTGCAGCAGATTTTTTTTCTTTCTTTTTACGTATAAGTATTGCTAGGCTGGGTACTGTTTGTATATCAGTTCTAGTACTACGGTTCCATCACCAGCTACACGTTAGATGCGTTACCTTTCTTCAATGAATTATCCACACTGCGTAGTTCTTTATCTCTGTGATTGGTGCTTGGCACTCACTGCTGTAGTTTTTCTTAAATACATCATTCTGAAATCACCTGTTACCCACCCAGTATGAGTCAGACTGTGAAGTTTGATTTTATTAAGCAAATGTTTTATGTGTGTTGTGCCTGTACCACATCAGTCTGCCACATAGTGTTGCACAGGAGTCAAATGTCAAGTGCTGTATTTGCACAGGTTGTGGACAGAGTGGCACAACCACTATGGAGTGGAACTTCTTACCTGGGTAAAAACCCAATCAAAGTTCCAGTTTTTTTGTTTGTTTTGTTTTTATATTTGTAGCATTGGCAAATAGAATAGCTCAAGTGTTTAAGTCTATAATTTAAATGATAAATTTATTTAATAATCCGAATTTGAATATGAAACATAACCTATACTGTATCTGTTAATTTTGTTAGAAAAATACAAAAAGATATACGGGTTATTTGTGCACAAAATCATGCAAGACCATTGCCCTGTTGGGTTTAGATTTAAAGCATAACATTTGCACACAAGTATCTCATGTGAGGTAGAGGTACTTTGACTTTTCTCGTGTATATTCAGTCTGATACTCGCGCCTTGTTTCCACTTGCCTCTGTGCGCTCATGTGATGTATCCATTAGACCATTCATTCCTACGAGGTCCTTCATTATCTCTGACGTAACCACAAAATCTGTCTCCCGGTGTTTTCCAGAGCATGAATCGCTGTGAAAATTTCTATGGGTGCAGTGGATTTCAAAGAAAATATTTATGCTGTCTGAGCAAATCCACTACTAATTTGCAAATACAGGCTGTTAGAAACTAGAGAATAAGCTTTTCTCCCATGAGATTGTCAGTATTAGCGTCATACACATATCTGTACTCCCCTGAACTGAACACCAGGGGGCACATCCCATATTTCATATGAACTGACAGAGGGCAAGTGGCAATGAAGTGTGAGACAGGTGAACATGTCATGGTTGTAAATATGGACAAGTTGCTAATGAGATTGATGTGTTGTAGCACTTAAAAACAAAAGAAATACATATTTTTAGTGTGCAGCATCTTTATTAAGATGACCTCTACAATCTTTATTACTGTAAAATTTAGAAATCTCTGTAATTGTATGTGCACAGTTTGGTCTTTTTTTGTAGAAGGTGGCTATGTTTACATGCACAGCAATGTTACGACTGTTGATTTCCTTTGAAATAAGATGATATTTAGATAGTTGTTTAGTGTTTACATTGCATTGCATGTGGGATGATCTTGAATATTTCCACATTTCTTCGCCCTACACCTCTGCGATATTTGCACACATCCAAAGCTTTCTTTATTCCATATTTCCCAAGACACAGAACATTACTTGAGTTTGTCGCTCATGTCTGAGTAGTGTCTTTTTGTATTTTAACCTATCATATCCTGTCCTGCACTGACCCTACCATATAGCCTGGGTCATGTGACCTTAAGCATCAATTTGTTGAAAAATGCTATTACACGCTAGTAGTTTATAACAATAGGATTAAACTGTCTACATTTTAACAAATGAGATTATCAGAATATTCCATAAAGCTTAATTTGAGGACTGCTCACTCTGAATATGATCTTAATCAGGTCAAAGTTACAAGAAAATATTATTTAAATTCTTATTGAAATACTGCAGTGCATGTATACATACCCATCGTTACTTTCTGTAACTTTCATGTTTTACCATTTAATAAAACAGAAATATAACAAATACAGTAAAAGATACTGAAACATTTTCAAAATTAACTGTTTTGTGTGGATATGACAACACCATGACGTACTTTACAAAAGCCGTTTTGTGTTTTTGTTCAACTAATTCTTCACGATCCAATGATTTGACGACCACTATAGCTATTGTCGTATACAACATGCAACAACATTAAATATTGTTATGCTGGAACTAAACTTCCTATTGGCAAGTTGTTGCACAAGTTTGACATATTTTTACCTAACACACCTACCCAGGTACTTGGTGGTCTGTTAAACATGTCAACATGTCAAACAAGCTATTTTTATGACTGCAATTACAAAAGGAACAAATGATTGCTATTTATATTTAGACTTTCTGACTTCTATATTCTATATTTGAATTTCAATGCTCCTCCAAGTAAGGAGTAACAAAATTTTGCATGTTATTTTATTTGGGTGACAAAGATTTTTATTTGAATTTTGTGCTGGATCCCATCAATTTGTGGTATGGAAGAATATATACAAATAAATCCACTTACTCATATTAGATAAGGTGAGGGGCTTGTTTATGTCGGATCGAGGAAGGACTGAGTTAACAAATGTGTGTGCATAAAAAAAGCTTTACAGGAGGTCTGTTTTGTAGCTTTGTGGTAATGATTTCAATTGTGATGGGAAAAGGCAAGTGACATGAATCCTATTCCTGGGCAATATGTTTCTAATGTACGGTTCTGCAGAAAACAGAGTATGTCTAGAGACCATACAGGAAATAGAGGGTTATGTAGCATTGGAAGAAAGCGGAAGGTTGTGAAAGCTGATGTGGTTTGGGGGATTTGAGTTAGACTGACTTAGATTGATAAAATCAATCATTATTCAAAGCAAAAATCAAGTATCATTGAAACATTTTAAAGACAGTAAAAATGCTCCAAAATGTAAAAGAAAAAAAAAATCCGGCTCAAATTCGATTCATTGAAACACGTTAATGAGTAAATAGGTTTGGTAGAAGGCCTTACTAGAGGATCGGCCTTGTGCAGATGTTTGGACATTCTTGTTTAAAATCTGCTTGCTCTGACTGCAAAAGAAAAAGAATAGTAAAAGGTATCAGATTAAGTGAAAGGAACTGGTTGTGTATGTTTAAAGGTTATAGGTAGGTTGGACGTGGCATTTGTTTACAGGTTGTATTGGACAGAAGAGGGTTTGTGAACGTTGGTCTTTTGAGTTAAATGTAGCAATAAGATAAAGGGAATAAAGTTTGGTATGTTTGCAGATTCTGGAGACATTTAATGGCTTAATTGTCCTTATAAACTTTCTTCCATGCCAGAACATGATGGGATCTTGCAATGATGTTTAGTTTTCTTTTCTACATGGAGTTAGATCAGAAGATCATTACCGAGTATTTAAAGTGTTTCAGATCCAGGGACTTTGAAATATGCTTTTATGATCAAATGCCTCTTCTGGCCTAAAAATCAAACTTAAGAAAACATCCATTAGAATTATGCTTTTGGTTTTTTTTTGTGTCTGTTGTTGTGAAAAAAAAAAATCCTGTTACTGTAAATGTTTAGTTCCTGTATTGATTATGCAATAACATTCATTGTTGAACTGGAAATAGCTTGTGTCCTTTTAGAAATCATGTCAGAGGAAAATTGGTTTAAAACATTATTTTTGGTGTAAAACCTGACTTTACCTACTGAACATTACTGTTTGAGTATGCACTTTCAGATTCCAAATAAATTTGAGATTATGGTTCAATGAGTCGTTGTAATTTTTGATAACCTGAACACATAAGTGCTTTCCTGGTACTTTGACAGCAGCTGATCAAAAGCCACACCTGGATTAATAAAGTAAAATCAATCAAACACTATATATACCTGTTAAATTTTACATTATTTGATTAATGTGTTAAGTTGTAAGAATGGTTCAGAGAGTTCTGGTGCACACCAGCTGCTGTTCCTCCACTTACAGCAGAACTGGCTAACAAGGAGAGGATCTCAACCACAAAACTTCAAAAATATTTATAAGTGCAGACCATCAATACAGTTATAATAAGGTCCAACATTCAGATGTGCTTCCTCCAGGTTTAAAGACACGATAAAGCAGCGGGTTGTACTATGCCTCAGGTTGGAAGTGCTTCTAGTGGATGCGTTTGACATATCACCTGGTTCATACACCAGATTCCCTGCTCAGATCCACCAACATTAAAGGCCACCACGTTTTACTCACAAAACAAGGTGTTGATGCCAAGCCGCTGGATGCTCTGCATTGTGCTCCAGGCTCTGTACGAACCAGCAGCTGGCAGATATTTTTTAATTCATGACTTAATATGACTTAGCTGTGATTGGTTGCTTCGCTGTTTCCAACTGGTGACGTACAGGGAAGTTAAATATATACAGTATATATTTTTTTTATTCAATCACATTTTATATGACAAAATCCAACATTAACAAAAAATCTAAATATTTTGGTCAACATGTACTGTTACTTACGACGGAGTATTAGGGCCAAACTAAGACAAAAAAAATTACGAGAATAAAGTCATAATATGAGAATAAAGTCGTAACATTACGAGAATAAAGTCATAATGTTGCGAGAAGAAAGTCGTAATAGAATAAAGTCGTAACATTACGAGAATAAAGTCGTAACATGACGAGAATAAAGTCGTAATTTACGAGAATAAAGTCGTAATTTACGAGAATAAAGTCGTAATTTACGAGAATAAAGTCGTAATATTACGAGAATAAAGTCGTAATTTATGAGAATAAAGTCGTAATATTACGAGAATAAAGTCGTAATTTATGAGAATAAAGTCGTAATTTACGAGAATAAAGTCGTAATTTACGAGAATAAAGTCGTAATATTACGAGAATAAAGTCGTAATTTATGAGAATAAAATCGTAATATTATGAGAATAAAGTTGTAATATTATGAGAATAAAGTTGTAATATTATGAGAATTTATGAGAACTCTAACAGGAAGAGCATCTTCTACCTGTGTTAAAATGAGGAATATTGAGCATCTTGTGAAGTTCTATTTATATATTTATAATATATTTAATATTACGACTTTATTCTCAAAATATTACGACTTTATTCTCGTAATATTACGACTTTATTCTCGTTATATTATGACTTTATTCTCATATTATTATGACCTTATTTTGTATTTTTTGTCTTAGTTTGGCCCTAATACTCCGTCGTAGTAATTAACATGACCATATGGAAGTTAAATATCACAAAACAGTTTTTAAAGTAGCTTTTTTTTTTTTTAAATTTGATTCGTTCAACATGTGTTCAAAGTTAGCCTGCATTATATGTTACTAAATAATATTTTTAATTTGATAAGGGACGCTATTAAAAGTCTTGTTTTCGACCATAAAAAGTAAAAAAAGTTTACACACAAATTAGTTCTGCTCACGTTTCATGAATGAGGCCCAACATCTTCATGACCCCTCAGACTCCTCGGTGGGTGGAGCTCACACCGCAGCGGTGTAAGAGAAGTCCAGTTCAGAGAAGGGCTTTAAAGGGCCTCTAGAGGGAGAAAAGTGAAAAGAAAATCAGTGTAGGCAAGATTAAGCATGGGCTTAAGCATCTCCCTGTTCTTCACTCCAGCCTACAGTGAGGCCACAGCGTCTTGTCCAGATGGAGCCTCTGAAGAGTTTCTGGACAGTTTTAATCAACGACAGGCCAAACAGCTTGTGTTTTGTGTGGTTTGTAAACCTAAAGGTCTGCTGGTGGAGTTCAAATGCTTCAATGTGATGCATGGTGATCCACGTACCTCACACTTCAAGAAGAAAAACAGGCTGGTTTTGTTTTGAATCTGGAGTTAAAATTCGAAGTTAAGATAGCAAAATAAATTCATATAATTAATTAATTAGATCTAGTATGGTACTAAGGTCATTACATGATGGGTAGGAGGGAAATTGTAGATTAAATCGTTAATATTTGCAATAAAACAGGCTTTTCTAGCTTTGTATATGTGTATTTTTTCAAAAAATAACATAACTAATCTGAAATGCAGGAAAGGAAAAGACTTCAGCTGCTGTCTGAAACATTGGCTGCGCATGCGCCGTAGATCACAGATGCTGAAAAGTAGATTATCGCTACCATCTAGTGTCTGCTTACTGTTACAACAGCTAGTCTGATTAAAATCTCGTTAAAAGTACAGGACAATCCCCTCAAAAAGGGCTCTGTGGAACATCAGCTTTAACAATAAACAGGACCCCAATTTGAACACAGACTCCAGTCCAGCTCCTTAAAAGGGGGACCCGCCACTCCAGCCTGCCGGTGTTCTGCCAATTTCTGCTGCTTTGCAAAAAATTCTACCTAATGGTTTTCTACCTTTGTAGAGCTACAATTGTACTGTGTTTTACTCCCTAGCCCACTTCCTTTTCCCCCAAGTGGTCCTTGTCGCTTGCCAGGCCGTCATTGTAAATAAGAATGTGTTATTAATGACCCGCCTGGTTAAATAAAGGCGAATGACCTCTTTATATCTCTTTATGATCTCTTTATAGTATAATGTTCACAAAGTGTCATGCAATTCATGTCATGGGAAGTGTATTTTGAAGGATCAAATACTCAACATCCCATATTATCAATTTTCCATTGTGCAAGAAATGATGGGCGTGGCAATAAAACTTTGAAAATCGACTGTGCGCGTGCGCAGAACCACAAAGTAGCATTTCTTGGCAGGTAGCAAGGATTGGCAGAACACCGGCCCCCAGTCTGCCGGTCTAGAGAAGCTGCCCCAGATGTGTACGCGATGTTGCAGGGACATGTCAACCAGGACAGAACTACAACTCCCAGAGCCTTGATGAACTCACCTCAGCAGCAGTACCAGGTGAGCCCACCTCAGATTTCAGTCTCAGCTTCCTCTGTTGGTCATGTTGATGGGATTGAGAAACTCCTGGGGGTACGGTATCAAACTGACTTCAACAGCAGCCCACCCTCACTTACTTCATAGTTTTATTTCCACACAATTGCATGAAGAATCCCGTTAACCTTGTATAACTTACACCTCTGACTCGTGGCGCATGGGCACACTGTGCTCTGCTTACTACTAAAGCTTGATATTTGCACTATTTGACTTTGATTATTGTATTATTACAAACTATTATACATTTTAAATAAAAGATGGATGTGGCGAGACAGAAATTGTAGAGCAAGAGAAATCTGCAGCAAAGCTCCCGACTCATTTCAGACAGAAATGAAATCATGTTTTCATCCACAGCCTACAGACTGTATGTACTTAAACAGCAGTATTGTAAAAGAATATAACATTTAAGGTGGAAATGATGAGAAACACGGAAATATTCAATTAATGATGGCCCTTAGTTACATTTATTTGTTTTAAATCTGTTGGATAAAGGTCTACAATCACTCTGATGGGAAATTGACGATCCCCCCGGGTCAGGGAGGAGAGGAGGGGATTATGGGAAATCTCCCTCCAGCCAATGCCTCTCTCCCTGGGCGGTTACAGAGGGGAACAAGGTCCAACTCCTCTCTAGGAGACTGGTTAAAGACCTACGCTGTGTTGACCTGAGCCCAGGTATGTCTAAGTGGTATCTCTAAACCTTGCACACGAGCTCAGGTTCCCTCATCACTGGACGGGCTGCATCCAGTGGACACTGTGCAAGTTGAATGATCTTGTCCACATGAGAAGGTTTGGATCTCTTAGTCTGGCTCATCCCAGGACCACCACGGGAGACCCCACATAGGGCCCCTGACAACATGGCCCCTGGGAGCATTTGAACACGCAAATCCCTCCACCATGATAAGGTGGGATTCAGGGAGAGGATGTTTTTTTTTTAAGCATCGTATAAAGGGTTGTACGAATGGAGTATTACGGCCAAACTAAGACAAAAAAAAATTGGAAATTACGAGAATAAAGTCATAATATAATGACAATAAAGTCGTAAAATTACGAGAATAAAGTCGTAATGTTGTGAGAATAAAGTCGTAATAGAATAAAGTCATAATATTATGAGAATAAATTCGTAATATTACGAGAATAAAGTCGTAACATTACGAGAATAAAGTCGTAACATTACGAGAATAAAGTCGTAATATTATGAGAATAAAGTCGTAATGTTGTGAGAATAAAGTCGTAATAGAATAAAGTCGTAATATTATGAGAATAAAGTCGTAACATTACGAGAATAAAGTCGTAATATTATGAGAATAAAGTCGTAATGTTGTGAGAATAAAGTCGTAAAATTCAGAGAATAAAGTTGTGACATTACGAGAATAAAGTCGTAATGAATAAAGTGGTAATTTATAAGAATAAAGTCATAATATTATGAAAATAAAGTGGTAATTTATGAGAACTCTAACAGGAAGAGCAGTCTTCTCCCTGTGTTAAAATGAAGAATATTGAGCATCTTGTGAAGTTATATTTATATATTTATAATATATTACAACTTTATTCTCGCAACATTACGACTTTATTCTCGTAATGTTACGACTTTATTCTCGTAATTTTACGACTTTATTCTCGAATGAATGAAACCAGAGCACCTGGAGAAAACCCAAACGAGCAGGACAAAATGTCCTCTAATCAAGTGGTTACTCATTCTTATACTAACAAATGGGTTAAAGTTGGAAAACATATACTTTAAGATGCTTTCCTAATCATAGCCAGGAAAGGTTTTTTACAGATATTTCCAAGCGCTGAAAAAAAACCTGGCGATTCTACCCTTCTTCTTGACTTCTCTTCTGATGCACAGCTCTTTTTTAAGACATTTAATAACAGTGTCATCGAAACCTGCGTCCGATTTGATTACTGCCAGAAGAAGAGCATCCTTTGAGCCAAACCTTCAGACCATCTCCATCTACTTTCCTACAATAACAATATTTTTGTTGGTTCAGAATAAAATGTGTCTACCAGGATGATGATTCTCAGATTAAAGACAAGTTTTAAGAAATCTGATGGAAGAAAACAAACTTGACCTCCTTCGTAAAAATGTCTCTCTGTAGAATCCCACATCTCCAGTGTGAGAGTTACGGAAGTAGTGGGAAATGTGTGTGAGAAGAGACGGATTTACCAGCAGTAAGTCCTCGGTGATACGCAGCCAACACTTCAAGACAGAGGATTTGGACAGGACAGTGTGTGTGACACAATGTGTATATATGTACGAATATATTCATGTTACTGATGGATTTAAACATTTCAAATACCTGTGTTTGTGCATTCTGATACTACCAATACTAATTTGATACTTATGTGCACGCAAACTATTAGAATATGTGTTCACTTTAACTAAGCATCTGGTATCATAGCAACACGTCTGGGTTTTGCAACAGAGAAAAACTACTGGGAAATCAATTGAGAATCCGGTGAGTTGTGGTCATTTTTATTACTTTAAAAAGGTGCGTGAACGGAGCTGACCACCTGTGTTATGCCGAGAAGTGCATGCCAACTAGATCTGTTGGAAGTCTTTACCTTTTCCATGTTTATTGGCAACAAAAGATTGAAATTCTATAAATGACAAAGATGAGGAACAATAATTGACGATGGCCCCATGATGCACCTTTGAGACAGACTGAAGACTGTTCTTAATAATTCAATGATTTATAGCGGTTCCCGGATGAGTGTTGCAGGCTAAACAAACGTTACATAGACGTGTTGTGAATTGACGTTTCACGTTTACCCAATAAAGTTGAATGTATAACCTTATCCCCACAATGGTGTTTCATTCATTCATCTTTTTTCTTCTTTCTTTATATTGATGAAAGCTGTGTGCACACATAACCTTAATCCTTTAGCCGAGTGCATAATCTCTTCCACCTATTATAATTTTATTGTAGTAATATTCCCAAATGTACTGGTTTGAAGTAAGCTTGAATGATGGGTGGAGCCGTTTTTCTCTGAATCTTCTTTACATAATGTGGACTATAAAATAATATACAAATCTAAAAACACACCTAAAACTACAACGTTTGTTTACTTTACCATTCAGACAGATTTTGGACTTGTTGAAATTCACATCTGTTAAGTAAATTATGATGTGGTTACGATATTTCATTCCAGACTGGCACATGTACAGCAGGAAATTAGCACCCTCCTTTCGTCAGCCCAGGTGAGCTTAATGCCCATGGAATACAGTTTCCGCAAAAAATAATGTTATTACAATATTTAATCTTAGACTATCTCTCGGTATTTACCAGCAAAGGATGTATTTTATGCCAAAAATGTTCATTAGGAAGCTGTATAATTAAATAAACACATTCTGAAAAAGTTGCTAGGGAAATCTTTCCAAATTTAGTCTACTCAAAGAAACTTAAAATCAAATGCAAAAATGTATTTACAGTATGAAGTGAGATATTTATCAGTAGCCTAATTGTTTATAGTCATACATTTTTATATATTTGCAGATCTATTTAGTCACCATATCTTAATGTAAAATATAGCCTACCAAAACTTACCTTCCACTTCATATCTAAAAGCTTTTCTTCTAATCTCAGACTTTTGTGCTTCGTTAAGTCTCTCTTTGTACTTGCCATGAAGTCCTATATGAAATAATCCAATCAGGGCTCCATGTTGGAACTTTAATTGGCGACGTTACCAACTTGCGTGGCTGTATGAAGTACCGTTTTGGTCATTTTCTTTGTACCACGCCATAAAACAAAGTCAACGGAGATCAACTTGCCTTTGCCACCATAGTCAGTCGCCGAATTGTTACTTTTCTTTCTTGCTTCTAGCGTGAAAGTGTAATTGAGCGATTGATCAGTCTGGAGGAAACTTTTCTGAGCTGTGATTGGTTGCTTCGCCGTTTCCAACTGGTGACGTACAGGAAAGTTACATTTTTTTATTCAATCACAATTTAAATGACAAAATCCAGCATTATAGCCAGACAAAAAAATCTAAATATTTTTGTCAACATGTAACTAACATGACCATGTTTTTTTTTAAGTAGCTTTTTATTTTAAATTTGATTTGTTCAAAATGTGTTCAAAGTTAGCCTGAATTTAAATGACTGAATAATATTTTAAATTTGGTAAGGGATACTGTTGAAAGTCTTGTTCACGACCATACCAGCATACCACATCACTAGAAGAGGCTCGGTCAATATGATCATAAACAGTTATATGGAAGAGGAAATGGGATAACGAGGAGTGTGAGAAACAAATAAAATAGGGAAAAAGGTATATTATACTTGTTTAAGATATATTTAGATATTTATGTGGATATTTATGTAGTATATATTATATGTTGAGAGGGATATTTATAATTATGTAATATATGTTATATATTTATTAGGTATGTAGCATATATATATATATATATATATATATATATATATATATATATATATATATATATATATATATATATATATATATGTATAGGGATATTTATGTAGTTTATATTGTGTATATTAATATATATTTATATAATATTTATATTTTCTATATATTGATATAATATTTATGTAATATTTATATTTTCTATATACGTATATGGATAAATATGTAGTAATAGGCATGTTTACGTAGTATTTATATAAGCTATATTTATATGGATATTGTGTAGATATAATATTAACAATAATGTAAATTCATAGAGTTATAAAGGGAAAGGGTGTATACTTCTTCCTACTTTTTTTTCGAACATATGTGAATATGAAGATGTTACTGTTTATTTTGTATTTTTTTCATATGTTCGAAATAAAAATCCATTCATTCATTCAAAAAAAAAATTCATTCACTACTTCATCTATGTGACGTAATCGTTATTCCCGTCAGCACGTGCTCGTGTTTATGTTTCCCTCACCTGCGCGAGGCTCATTCATTAGTGAATCAGCAACACCTGGCTCCAATCATCTGCTGATGGAGCTGCTTTCTGGGCGGCTCTAAAGTCCCTGCAGGAGGAGCGGCCTGAGCTCGTGTTTGTTTCTCTTCTCTCCCGGTCCTGCGTGGATTTCCTGCAGAAAGCCAACATGAAGCTGCTGCTGCTGGCTGTGCTTCTCTCCATCTCTGCTGACTGGAGAGCTTTCGGGGGTTCTCATCCCAAACCGGCTTGTCGTTATCCTCCGTCTCAGTGGTGTCGCTCACTGGAAATCGCGATTGAATGTAAAGTGAGTAGAAGGTGTTTATTTTATTTATTTATTTTTTGTATTAATCCAGTTCTAAAGTACTAGAAAGAAAAAAAAATCCCAACTACCGTACCGGAAAATTTGTCGCATTTTGTTAAGTGGACTTCTGATGCATTTTTTAAAGTTAAAACCGATGGGGTCTACTGACTTATTTATTTTTTGTAAATGTTATTATTCATGTAGGAGTGTTATCATCATGCTTTACTCCTGTTGATGTCCAGCAAAAAAGTCTTAATTTCAGTGTACTTTAAAAAAAATATTTGGCACAGTTGGATTTAACAGAAATCTAGCTGTAAAAACAAACGTATAGTATTGATCTGCGTGACTGACTCAAACCGCTAGAGACTATTGACCCAGTTCAGTTTCCCTGGTCTGGCCTTAAATGAGAGTCATGCTTCTTACAGGAAATTAAGCACGAGAGGGTTTTCATGTGACCTGCAGAACAGCTCTGGGTCCCATCAGAAGTTGCACTAGCATTTGTCGATAAAAGCTTCATAGAGTGTGTGTGTGTGGTTTTAAAGCGCTTGTGATTTCCTAGGAAATAAGTGAAAATTCTCTCCTGTAGGTGCAGAAACAGTGCATGGAGTTGCGTGCCATCAGGGCCAACGAGACTGTTCCTCCAGTGTCCATCACCCTGTACTATGAGACTCTGTGTCCAGACTGCAGAGTCTTCATCGCCCAGCAGCTGTTCCCCACTTGGTTGATGCTGCAGGACATCATGTCTGTTACACTGGTGCCTTATGGGAATGCCAAGGTACTCTGCCCTGAAACTGCACAGCTGCCGAGATGGGAAACTGTCATTGGTAACCTCATTTTTCTTTCCTCTTGTAGGAGGTCCCATCAGCAAATTCTCCCTTCACGTGTCAGCATGGAGAACCTGAATGCAGGGGAAACATGATTGAGGTTTGCAACGGAACCCCAACACGTGTGTTTTCTTTAAGAAATGCAGAGCTTTTAAATTGATCTCTTCTTCAGGCCTGCATCATCCATTTTACGGGAAACTCTCTTGCGTTTCACATCATCTACTGCATGGAGTCGTCTGTAGACGTTCTTGGTGCCGCACAGCCTGTAAGTATCTCACACTGGACCAGCCGATGACTGGATGAATCAAGAAGTTTTAATGTGTCTTAACAGATGTTGAGTCTCTAACTCATCAGAATTGTAGTTTTTGTTCACTGGAAGTAGGTTGGGGCCTGACTAGCTGGTTACTACAGGGATCACTTGCATGAACGGGTTAAGATGGATCCATTATGTAATGGCCATGAAGACCTCTCAATGGCGGGTGGTAGTAACTTCCCTAAATGTGACCATGAACACTTTTTTTTTTTTTTTGTTAAAACCTGTTTATTCCCAGAGCCCCCCGTACAGGGGGCGGATGTGACGTGAGAGCAGAAGCCTGAGAACAGGCTGGTAAGCGAAGGGTTAAATCTTGCTGCGTTTCTCGTTACTTTAGTGTCTCCAGCTGTACGCCCCCTCTGTGTCCTGGTCCAGCGTCGACGCCTGTGTGAAGGGAGACTTGGGCTACCGTCTGATGCAAGCCAACGCTGCTATGACAAGAGCCCTCAACCCCGCTCACACACACGTCCCTTGGGTCACCTTTAATGGGGTAAAAGTTTAACAATATAGTGCCCTCAAAGATTTGGATAGTTGCATACATAAATGTTGTGAATTGGGAGAATATAACATTTCAATAATATCAGTGCGGATGATGCCGGTGAAGAAATGAAGACTTTGACTTGGTTTTTTCAGGAATACACAGAAGAGAATGAAGACAAGGCGTCGTCGTCCCTTTTCCACCTGGTGTGTGAGCTCTACAAGGTGAGACCTCTCAGCTGATATTGCAACTTTTGTTTCAGGAATGTGCAGAAATCAATTTTATACATTGGTACAAAGTGTCTTGTGCTCAGATGACTGCATGATCTTTCTGTCTACAGGGGGTGAAGCCTCCAGCCTGCAATGGAGCGCCAGTCAAACTGAGCAGAGGCCTTTGCAAAATGCAATGAAATATTATTGTGCCTCGCATGGAAATGACTAAATCAAATTATACTAATGTTTACAGACTGTTACAAAACAACTCATTCACTATTGATTTTTATATATGAGACTATAATAAACTTTGTTTGACTGTCAAGCTCTTGGCTGGTATTTCCTGCTCTTCTGCTTTCCTGTAAGGCTCGAAGAAACCACACTTTGTTTTTTTTTCTCATAATTTATTGGCATTTCCTCTTAAAACACCCTGAACTCCAGATATTTTGGCTTAAAATTTGAAACAAAGTAATTTCTTGACAAAACATTGGAGTGGCATGTGTACACTTGATTGTTAGGCTCGAACGTAACTCAGATTTCCTATGTTACAGTACTCAGTATTGACACATTTGAAGAATAAATATCTCAGACATCTGCACGACTGAGGCTAAGAAAATGAGACGGCGTGAACAGAAATGGAGGCAGTATCAACACTAACAGCAGAAGCAGGGACTCTGCTTATTGACATACTAACAGTTTTTTTTTTTTTTTTTTCTGCCCGTGATTGGACACGGTGCTGAAATCAACATGCTTACTCCCCCCCCAAACATTTAATCTGAAAATGGTTTAATCCCACATGATGAAAATGCAGAGTCTCAAAGGGATCAAGTTTTTTTCTATCAAAATTAACATTTTAAACTTGTTTCCAGTTAAACATGAAACTAGAAATCACATTTGCAGGACAAACTCAGATGACTTGAACATCTTTTGAACAATTGTAATATTGTGAATTCAGTTTTTCTGTATGAAAAGGGTTTAATCCGAATTGGGTGCTTTAACACAACACAAACTTTTATGGTTCAGAAAGTTTTCTAACTTTCAAGTGAAACCCTAATTGCAGAGATCAAGGAAATGCACATTTGCATTTCTGGCATCAGGTGGGTTCCAGCAGTGGAGCAACTTTCTAGACAGTTTAAAGCTCCACTGGACAGCCATCTTAATGATGCATTATAGAATCTGACGGATGCACCTGTAAACCAATTTTAGCGTCTGGTAGTACATGCAGAAGTTGTGGTTGATAAAAAGCATAAGCTTGAGGTTCTATGGCATTTTCATCATGTTAAGACATTTTAGGGTTGTCGGAGGGTAGAATCTAATTTAAAACTGAAATGAGCCAAACAATTTTGACAAAAATCATGATTGTTCCAAGTACGCGAAATTAAAACCACTTTGGATCAATTCAAAACAGAGGTTTACAGTTTCACATTAGGATGAAGTTACCTGGAAAATTCTTGTGAAATCTCAAAAACAGACAAATTCAACCCTCTCCCCGTTTCTCCCTGCTTTGTGACTCGGAGAGAAAACAGCATGTCAACAACAGCACAGTTTTCTCCAAACACGGGGCTCGGACCTCTCCCATCACAAGTACAGTAAGGCCGACCAATAAAAGCTTACAATCTGAAGTAATGAAATACTGTTAGACTAGTGTTTTCTACTAATGCCTAACCGGGAAGCGCATCATATCTTCTGTAGTGCTTGCGTACTTTTTGGTCTCTCTACCTCAGTGATGCCGACAAACACTGCTCTAGACGGTGCAGCTGGTACAGAAAGACATGAAAGTCAAGAAATGACTGAAACTACACACAATCTCAGGTCTGTTGTCCCATTAACAAAGGGCTGAACAAACCGAACCTAAGCGGCACAAAAATCTATCAAAATGCCTGCTTTTTCAATACTGTTAACATGTATAGTTTGTACAAACTAACGCTATAAAGCTTATGACTTCAGTACAATCATCAGTTTAAAATCTCTAGTGTAAAAATGTACGGCAACGTAGGCTGGCAGGTGTTTGTGTGCGTCAACATTTGTGGCACGCTTTGATCCAAGTCGAACACTAACTACTGGGTTACAGTCGGGGTCGTTTGAACGACAGGCCATTTGTTTCTGTCACCGGCTTCTCACGGTACCTGTTGACAGGGCAGGACAACGAACCTCTGCTAGATTCAAATTATAAAACCTTTATTCTTAACGGTTAACTGAGCTTATAAGATGAGTTTACTTAAGGACAACCAACCAGCTTTGACTTGTGGCTGAGGTTTGGTGAAAAGGACGAGCCGAGGAAGGAAAACCCTGGGGTGTAGATGGATGTGTCTTTTCTTCTTAGGAAAGTTTCATACCTGAGTAAGTGATCCGTAAGAATCCCGGTGCCAGTCGCGATAAAAGTTACCGTATTTTCTGGACTATAAGCCGCACCTGTATATAAGCCGCACCCGCTCTATTTTTTAAAAAATAAATTAAAAAAAGATATACAAGCTGCACCTGTATATAAGCCGCATCCGCTCTATTTAAAAAAAAAAAAAAAAAGATATGCAAGCCGCAGATATTTATGTTGTTAGATTAGATATTTACTACATGTACAGAACCATTTTGAACTGTAAATGATGTACATGTTTGTACCTAAATAGATCCTTTCCTAACAGTGTCTTTTAACACGGCAGCAACTTTGCTGATTAAAACGGGACAGAACCAAGAGAAAATAAGCGGTATTTATTTGTTTATCTATCTATTTATCTGTTTGAAATCTGCTTCTACCTACTTCTATCTGCTAAAGAAGAAGTAGCTGTTCTTCTTTGCATTTATTTTGTCTTAGTTTTGATTGTAATACCGGTTAGAGCACCCCGAGCGGTGGAAGAAAAATCCACAGAATAGCCGCACCTTTGTATAAGCCGCATGGTTCAAAACCTATGAAAAAAGTAGTGGCTTATAGTCCAGAAAATACGGTAATTGAATTCTTTACATGTTAAGGAAAAAGGGGTTAAATGTTTTCGTTCATTACGCCCTTTAACATGGAAACACTCGAGCATCCTTTACAGAAGGAGAGAAAGCCGTCCAAGACTTCTTTGCAGCCTCGACAGCCAAACTGATGCTTGATTATTGTTAACTGGGACTTGTAAAGGGCAGAAGGTGGAGTGAGCAACGCTATTCTTCACATTTGGAGGGAAGTAATATTTTATACATTTAAAATAATATAGTCCCCACACAGCATAATCCACATGAACTTTTCCCCCTTTCTCTTTGACCGAGAGTAGTTTTACCACCACAAACCCACATCACAAATGAATGCTCGTCTGGCCTGATTCTAATAATCTTTTCCAAACTCAGAATTCCTCCCAGTAATTTTCCATGGCTTCAGGACTTTTTCCAACCATCCAAGTGATGAGTAACTGAATGCTGAAGCGGGGAACTTTGGGTTTTAGGAAATGGTCTTTAAATAGAAATAAAGAGTTAATTTGTTGGCAACTATTTTCAGCCACAGATGTTATTCGATGAGATCGTGTTATCGGTATTTTGTGAGCCGAAAAAACTGTTCCCGCTGATTCTAATGAAAGGACACGCTACTTGTGTTTTGGAAAATAGAAAACTGAAGGCACACAAGTTTTTGAAAATCTTAGTTGTGGCACTGGTTCATTGTTTGTTTGGTTTTTACTTGGGATATTTTTTCAAAAGTTAGAACATCTGAATGTGTTGTGTATCAGATTACAGCAGGGTTTAATAAACCAACTCAGAGCTCCAAATCAGCCACAAGAACATTCTGGACTAAACAAAAACAAAAACAAAACATGCTAAATATTCAAATAATCAGTAAGATGAACATATCTGAGATGTCTGGACATCTCACGAAGCTTGCTTCTGTGCAAATGGAGCAATATTGTCATAGTTCACCAAAAGAGGGCTGGGAACTTCAACGGTAGTCCATCAAAACTGATTTTTGAGACTTTAGTGTGTTTTTCCTGCCCTGCCTTGCGGTACCTGTGGTCAAATGTCCCGTACTGTTTTGGTGATCGGTAGGCCTGCGGTGGGTGAAGCCCTTTGTGTGACTGAAGAGAAGAGCTGAACGGTAAAGTGCTACTGCGGACCGGAGGCACCCTGATTGAACAAAAATAAAATAAAATCTCCTTCTGAAGTACAGAAACACGTATGAGGCCAGCAAACATACAACGGTATGAAAAATCCAAACAGTTTTAAAATAATTTCAGGTAAAAAAAAATCAAATCAAATAAAGCTAAAACGAATTATACAGGTGGTGTCTTATCGTCTTTCTCAACAGCAGGGGCGTCAATTGGGTATGCCAAGGTACGGCAGCCGCCACACTTTGGCTTCAGGGGGAAATGTAAATGTTTGTTTTTTTAAATACATTTATGGAATTACTCTGTGTCCATTTGTATTGATTATTCTATTACTTAATACATATAGAATAACTACAAATGCAAATCAGAACAACATGATCGATTTCACTAGTTATTATACACTGCAAAACTCAAAATCTTAACAAGAATATTTGTCTTATTTCTAGTTAAAATGTCTAATTTTTAGTAAAAAAAAATCTCATTACATTTAATACAAGACTCAAAAAACAACAATTTTCACCTGTTTCAAGTAGATTTTCACTTGAAATAAGTAGAAAAATCTGCCAATGGAACAAGATTGTTTTTCTTGTAATGAGAAGATAAATCTTGTTCCACTGGCAGATTTTTCTACTTATTTCAAGTGAAAATTTACTTGAATCAGGTGAAAATGGTCAAATAGGTTATTTTTCTGGTGATGAATCTTGTTTTAAGTGTAATGAGATTTTTTGACTAAAAATGAGACATTTTAACTAGAAATAAGACAAATATTCCTGGTAAGATTTTGAGTTTTTGCAGTGAGCGAGACTGCATTTGAAAAAGTTCCAATTTTCTTGACCACACAGATCAGCTACATAGCAGACTTCTGTGATGAATATTTGCTGGACGTGTTGATTGATACTCTATTTAATGTGACTCGTAACCTTGCCATACCTTAGCTTCGACTGAATTGACGCCACTGCTCAACATTGAGACGCGGTTAGGCTCTTCAGCGTTGTGTTTCTGTCTTGCTACAAGATGGTTTAAATATTCAATCGCTTCAGTCACCAAATTCTCTGTTAAAGGGCTTCGAGTAAATGAAGAGACAAGTCATGTTCATCAAGGTCTCGTACAGGGAGGAAAGTTTGGGGTCAGTACATCTGTGCTACATTGGATTTAGGTTTCTTTCATACCCTGAGGTTAATGTCATCCATTTTCTTCCTGCTCATCTGCATCCTAATATTTGGTTAAATGAGTCACACACATTCTCAACACAAAGAAATCATACGTATCCTGACAAGGACTCAATGATCTTATATCCTAAATTAAACCTATGGTGCAAAATAATTTCCAAGACCCTGTCACACCGCTGCGATCCTGATTCTCCACTCGTGTCCGGATGTCACAGTTATTTTGGAGGAAGACATTTCCTTTACATTTGTTACCTCTTGTTTGAGTGCAGACCTCAGCTCCGAGCTTCTTTTCCTGGTTTAAATGAGCCTTTGTCATGAGGAATATTCCAAACTGGAGCTACAGCCAACCAGGATGAGACATAAAGGCCTATCAGACACTCATACAGAGGCTGACATTCTTCTTCTTGCTGACAATAGAAAAAAAAGAAAAAAAGTGACAGAGGAGGAATGTTCCTCTGTTCTTCCAGAGAGTGTTTCTCCAGTGTAAAGGGACTGTGGTGATTTTACAGACATTATTGTTAAAGGCTAGCCCTGCCCACACCGTCATCCGCTGGGGTCTCGTGTCTCTCTGGCAGGGCAGCTTGTGCTGGTTGTTTCATGCCTACGTGCAGGCAGGACACTCGTCCTCTTAGCTCATCTCTCTGTCTCCCTCCACACCCTCCCGCCCCGGGGAGGTGGGTGTCCTGTGGGGGTCGGGGCTCCGCACTGACATCGAAACCTGATTCAAGGTCCGAGACGGGTGAGGCGACGGGGGGCGGTACCTACTGCTGCGGGGGTCTGGGGACAGAGAGGGGGAGGAAGAGTCCTGATGCCTCTCCCAGCCTGTCTGGGAATCCTCCTCTAAAGGGCTTTCCGGGTCAGAATGCACTTCCTCATCCTCCTCCTCTTCCTCCAGGGTGAGTTCAAACTGGAACTTATCTCCTGCTCCTCCTGCTCCTCCTCCTCCTGCAAGTATGGCTCCTCCTGATCCCAGAGATCCATCTGCTGGTCCCAGCTCAGCACGGTGTTCTTCAGGGCTGGAGGGTGAAGGGCTGCGGGGGATCATGCTCTGGTACCACTCCCTGTTGTCTTCAAGCGTGTCCAGGATGTCCTGGGCGTCCGGGTGCACCAGATCCGCCCAGGCCTCCCACAGAGGGTGAACAATGTAGTCAATGAAGCCAACCTAGATATGAAAAATGAAACAAAGTTCAATGAATTTGCCCTATTTGTGACAAATGTAGAATAAAAGCATCTAGTATGGAGCTAGAACAGTCTCATAATTCACAAATGCACAGGACAAGTTTTACAAATGCACAGACCGATTTGCAAATGCACAGAACAATTCACACGTGCGTAGGACAAGATATACAAATGTATTTTTGATGCACACACAAATATAACCTGATTTACAAACGTTTTTTTGTCTGTGAGCTGCGCTGGATTTGCGTGTGACTTTTGAGACTCCCCTGATGTGACTCGATCCACATTTTTTTTAACACAGAAGGATCTGCAACCAATCAGATGTCTTTTGTGGATCGAGTCACGTCAGGGGAGTCTCAAAAGTCACACGCAAATCCAGTGCAGCTCACAGACAAAAAAATGTTTGTAAATCAGGTTATATTTGTGTGTGCATCAAAAATACATTTGTATATCTTGTCCCTCTTGCATTTGTGAAACGGTGTGTGCATTTGCAAATCGGTCTGTGCATTCGTGAAACTTGTCCTGTGCATTTGTGAATTATGACACTGTTCTAGCTCCATAATCTCCAGCCATAAAATAAACTATATGTCAGTGATTGTAAAGTGATGTTAGCTTTTTATGTAAAATCTTATCAGATTTATTGAAATGTATTAAATTCAGATCATCTCCCGGAAAAAAAAAAATTATCAATTTGGTCTTTAAGAATTGAAGTAAAAGGAAATTCCCACTGGACCCTTCTAAACCGTGCTGAACTGTACCGGACCGTGCAGGATCCCTCAGTGGAAAAGGCGCTTTAATGTATTTTACCGTCTGTATGTTTGTGTTACCTGAGTCTTTTCTACGGAGGCGCTTTGTTTGTCACACATTGGGCTGATCTCCATCCCCTTCTCCCGCTCTCGGTCTCCCTGGGTGAAGAGCTCCCCCATGATGCGGTCAGTCCACTTGCGGTAAAGCTCCAGTGGTTTGGTTGGGTTGCTCAAGTCAGCACAGTGGACCATGTTCTGTAGAACCTGCAGAAAATAAAATAAAAATGAACAAAACCACAAAAAAAAAAGAAAAACATATAATAGAAACAACATAAAATAAAGTGCTAAAACCAAACGGGCTTGTCTGAAATGACAACAAAGGGCCAATGACAACTTTAAGGTTTTAAAACCTTGTAATTAGGTCGGCAAGACTTATTGGACAGATGTAAAGACTGTTACAGTACGTGTCCACTAGGTGGCAGCACCTTCACACAGAATTCCTGGTGGACTTTGCAATCCACTCTGTCCCAATGTACGTTTGGAAATAAACTATTTTCAGACTGATCTGATTTTTAAAACAATGACCCTGCTCT
Organism: Cololabis saira; assembly: GCF_033807715.1. Classification (NCBI taxonomy): domain Eukaryota; kingdom Metazoa; phylum Chordata; class Actinopteri; order Beloniformes; family Belonidae; genus Cololabis; species Cololabis saira. The sequence continues at coordinate 29,246,602 of NC_084599.1, forward strand.
TGAATAGGAAGCATGCGATATGACACACAATTAGTCTGAAGATCTAGACCCAATCTAGTTCCTTATAACAACTAGTATTGGATACTCTTCTTACCTGGATTCGGTCAGAATAATTGTCCAGCAGCAGGACTCCTAAACTTGTCACCTTCTTCGTCTCCACCATCGTCTTCATGTCTGCCAAGAAGTTCATGTGTTTGGACATATCTGTGGCCAGCACCTACGGAGCACGATGATGCACACAGACAGACAAACAACCATCTTCAGATACATTTCATTTCTAGATACTATGACCTTTTATTATAAGGTAGTAAGTGAAGTTATTGTGATAGATCTTACTCAAAGCTCACATGTACAACTGTGGAGCAAAACCACAACAAGTACTGCCAACATCAGAACCTGACACTAACGTGGGACTGTTAGAGGCATTTCAGACCTTTGATGTCTGGTCTGAATGTGGAAAAAGGAAGCTGAAAATCACTACTGGGTAAAACTTCCTCATTCTCATGAATCCAGACTTAACAATTTGAAAAGAAATACAGACAAACTTTAAAGCCAATGTGGAAATAGAACCTAGGGCAGTTACTGTGTAAAAGGTGCACCAGTCTCACCATGTCGATCACCATCTTGCGGAGGGAGTCCCTCTGTTTCTTGCTGAGGTTCTGGAAGATGTCACAGTTTTCCTCCTGCAGGAGTTTGAAGCCCACAGCGAGGTGATGGTTCTCCAGCACGGATGCATCGTTGTACATTAGCGCCAGCTCAGAACCTGCAGATTGAAATGGTCAAAATAATTCTGCTTGAACAGTACATAAAAGGACTTGTCAGGGTTCGTATAGAACAGGGGTCGGCAACCCAAAATGTTGAAAGAGCCATTGGACCAAAAAAACAAAAAACAAATATGTCTGGAGCCGCACAAAATGAAAAGTCTTGTATAAGCCTTAGAATGAAGGCAACACATGCTGCATGTATCTATATTAGCTATAACTGGGGTAATTATTATGCACTTTGAGAAAAAAGTCAAAATGTCGAGAAAAAAGTCGAAATTTCAAGATTAATGTTGAAGTACAATCTTGAGAAAAAAGTTGAAATGTCAAGAAAAAAGTCAAAATTTCGAGAAAAAAGTCGAAATGTCAAGAAAAAAGTAAAGATTTCGAGAAACAAGTTGAAATGTTGAGAAAAAAGTTGAAACGTCAAGAAAAAAGTCAAAATTTCGAGAAAAAAGTCGAAATGTCAAGAAAAAAGTAAAGATTTCGAGAAACAAGTTGAAATGTTGAGAAAAAAGTTGAAATGTCGAGGAAAAAGTCAAAATTTCGAGAAAAAAGTCAAAATGTCGAGAAAAAAGTCGAAATTTCGTGAAAAAAAGTTGAAATGTTGAGAAAAAAGTCGAAATGTCGAGAAAAAAGTCATTTAATGTTGAAGTACATCTCGAGAAAAAAGTCGAGAAAAAAGTCGAAATGTTGAGATTAAAAAGGAAAGGAAAAAGGAAGAAAAAAAGAAAAAAGAAGAAAAAAAGTCGAAATGTTGAGATTAAAAAGGAAAGGAAAAAAGAAGAAAAAAAAGAAAAAAGAAGAAAAAAAGGAAAAAAGAAAACAAGAAGAAAAAAAGAAAAAAAGGAAAAAAAAGAAAAAAGAAAAAAAAGGAAAAAAGAAAAAAAAGAAGAAAAAAGGAAACAAAAAGAACATTTTTGAAAAAGCCCAAGAGAGCCACTAGGCCGGCGCTAAAGAGTCGCATGCGGCTCTAGAGCCACGGGTTGCCGACCCCTGGTCTAGAAGGACCCATTATCTGATGATTACTGACATCTACTGACAAGTCTGCTGTTGCTGTTGAGTTCAGAAACAAAGAGGAACCTACTGGTGTTTATGAGGAACTGGTTGCTGACTCCGGGATGGTCGACATCATGGATGGCACTGGCAAACAGAGCAGCCATGATCTCCAGATCTGTGAACACCGCCTGGGATAAACGGAAGAGAAAAACACGCTCTTTCAGAACAAAGTCAACGCTAGGGAAACGATTGGAGAGCAGAATCCCAGCTTTATTTGAATCTGCCAGGCTCAGCTCACCTCTAAGGCCGGCGTGGAGAGCAGGACGTGGGTGGACTGCACCACGTCAGCGGCATGGATGTTGTTGTGATAAGCTACATCTGCATGGTAGTGATCCTCTAAGGTCATCATGAAGGTGATGAAGGTGTCAGCCGGCACCTTGAAGGTTTTCATAAGATCTCGCTCCTGTCAGTGAGGAGGAATAAGAAGAAAAAACATAACCCACTGGTAGAAAAACTCATGTGAAAGTTCAGCTGTTTGATACGGTTTACTTTGTGCCCAAACTTGGTGCATCACAACACAGACAATGGAGGAAGACTCATTTTGACACTACTTTCTTCACTGAATGATCCAGATATTTCTAAAATCCTAACTAATTACCTACTGATGCTAAGCTAAATGTAGCATTCGGTGATTCCTACATCTGAAATCATACTTTTATTTTCTCACAGTCAGAGCCTTAAACTGATTTAAATGGATTTCCTTTTTTGTTTTTGTTTTTGAAGGCTTGACGCAATTGCATCCCGGCTTTATTGGTTTTTCTCCTGTTTTGTGTAGGCCTGTGTTGAAAAAAATGGATTTTTCGAATTCTAAATCGATTCTCATACTAATTCCTAAAAATCGATTCTTATGTCTAAAGATCGATTTTTTTTTTCTTCCCATCATTTTCGCCAGGTGAACTTTAATCCCAGTAGTCGGACACACAGTTTGTCATGACACTTCTGAAAAATGCCAGGTGCTTCATGGCAATATGTGTGCGTGGTGACATAATAAATTAGATAAGCTAAAATTATTTGTTTACTGCATGAACTGTTGCCATTTCTTTCTTTTTTGCACTTTAAATGGATATTGAAAGGCCTGTTTGAGTTATTTATTTCTTAGTTATTTCACAATAATTATTGTGAAATTATTATTTCACTAGTTATTTTACAGTCATATGATTCAGGCAACAGCTCAAAAAACATTTTAAATAACACTAAGCCAAATCAATATCAAATCGGATCGAATCGAATCATGATAATCGATTCTGAATATTAATAATCGGAATCGAATCGATTCTTGAAATTTGAATCGATACCCAGCCCTAGTTTTGTGAATTCTTACGATTCTAGCAGAGGGATCCTCCTACCTGAAAGATGGTGTACATGAGCACCGTTAAAGGGCGGTTTCCTGAAAATTCAGCTATTTTGAAAATATCCATTCCCCAACGATCGATGTCTTCGATTTCCTGGTTCAAAAAAGAGAATGGAAAAAGTGGGTAAATGGCGCAGTAAATTCATGTGTGTTTCAGTGTTGGCGCGTCTGTGTTTGTGATCCTACTTTGGCCAGAAGGCTCTCGTGTGGCGTGCTGACTCCGAAGCGAGAGATGCAGGCGGGTGCTAAGTTCGGGCTTTGCGTGACCTTTTTCACACCACTGATCTGTGACATGGGCCTCCTCTTCTTCTCCTTCTCTTTAGCAGGTGGAGACAGGATCTCCAGATCATGTTGCTTCTCTGCAACATGAATACAAAGATACAAAAAGTTACGGCCAGACTGATAAATAGGATTCGGTTTAGTTTATCTTTACAGCCACAACTAAAGTAGATAGCAGGAACTCCCTTTTACCAGGAAGAGACCGCTGGCAAAAAAGTCAACTGAGGGAAGGATTCACTTCAGTTCAGTTTATTTGTTTGATCAACTCACAACAAAAGTCAACAGAAGAAACTTTTACACAAGAACATGTTCTGTGCAGTCTAAGTAAATACAGTCAAACTCAGCTCAAATATGTTTGTATTAAATCCATTTGTTGGATCTGCCAAAACCAGATATATACAGTATATCTGATAAATATGTGTTAACGTGTGAGCCATGCCAGCTGGACTATACACTCGGTCTCAGAGAGATGCTCTGCTGCTCTGACCAACCTAGAGGCCTAAAGCTCCATGGATAGAAAGTGAGTCATTGCATTCATGGTTTTATCATGTTGCAAACCGACAACAAAGGCTTAAAACACCAGCATCCAATTTTACAAATAAAAATACTTGAATCAGGTCTCAACATTACGACTCTACAGTTTCTATTTGATCGTATTGGTAAAAAAACAACATTTTTTAAGGTTATGAAGCTTTACTGTACGTGAAGCAGTTGCAGTGGCTCGCCAGCTCCATTTCAAACGAGGCCTCCCATCCCTTAGCGAGTGAGTTCCAGCTACTGCTATTAGGATGCAGATTCATAGTCCCGAGAACGAGGACCACGCGCTACAGGAACAGCTTTGTCCCTGCTGCTGTCTCTCTTTTAAACAAATCCTAACGCATTTTATTTATTGCTGAGGTCTATCCGGCTATTAACTTATTTATGTGTATTTATTAGAAACCCTGACCTTGGTTCTACTTCTATTTATTGTTCTTTGCCTTGGGGGCAATATTTACTTTTATTCTGTTCAGTGAGCATTGTGAGAACCTGCCATGTCTGTCTTAAACCTGCTCTCTGTACCGGTATTTGTCCTGTGTCAATTCATGTCTGTAAAGATTGTGTGTGAGATGCCTTCTCCCATCTACTGCAAAACAAATCTACCTACGGATACTAATAAAGTCAACTTGAACTTGAACTTACTTTCATTATTCCACCTCAAAAGGAATTATGGTTTTAGCTATGGGGTATTTTATTTTCTGTGTTGTAATGTTTTCTCTGTTTCAGCATAAATGCGTCAAGGATTTGGGGTGTGTTTAAATTTTGACGGACATTTATTAAGATGATGCTCCAGATAACAACAAAAGAAAAAAAACGATAAAATCTCTGGTTCATTAATTAACTATTTGAAATTTTCGGTTTGATAAATGGTCACGTCAAGTTTTAGATAAACAGCCAGGAGACAAGTTAAACTTCCAAGTATAAAAGCCATGACTGCTTCTATACCTCATATAGTTACAAAGTTACACAAAACACAACACACACACAATACACAACAGCATAAAGAGTATAAAATAAAAATATATAAAATATAAAGAGAAAGAACTGAAAACAAAATAAGACTTGAGAAAAAATGAAGAGCTGAAGTTGTAAAAGAAAAAAGAGGACAAAGAGAATGAAGGAAGGGAAAAATTCACTCAAACCAAAAAAAGAGAGGGAGAAAAAAGAATGACAAGCAGATATAAGAGACACAAGAAGGTCAAAAAAGAGGAATAAAATAAAAACAAAATGATAAAAAGGTGAAGAAGAAACAAGAAAGCAGAAACAGAGACAACATTTTTTAAAAAGTCGCAGGAGCAGAATAGAGGTTTGTTGTTTTTTCGAAGTCCAGTTATGTTTTCGTGACCCACAAGTGGCACAAATGATGTTTATAATATATTTGCAATATATTATCCAATAAATATTTAGTTATTGTAATTGTTGCAAATGGATCTTAATTAGCACGTATCTGGTACGTATCTGGCAGGAACTCATGATTATAAGCATTAAGGCAACGTCAATCACTGACTGATTTCTAAAATAAATTCTGCAAATTATCTCTGAACTCAGCGTGATCAGATCATAATGTTTGCTTTGACCAGGCCTCAAAATCAACACAATTAAATAAAAGAAAAGCATCAATTTCACAGATTTAGAAATGCCACGGTTTTTGAAATGTGGGTTTTATATACAGGAATGAAGGTAATTTAAACCCCTGCAGACCAGATATGAGTGTATCTACTTTTTAGATCTGGAGGAACCTTAATTAAGAAAAGCTGCAGATTCACTGAATATTTATGTCTCAGTTGATTAATGTGACTTATTGTAGATTCTCACCTGTGCAGGACACAGGTGTGTGTTGGGTCGGAGGAGGGGAATAGTGTGAATGTAGAGGTGCAGATTAGACTGATACTGAAGTGTCATAATGAATCATTTCTAAATGTTGCATTGCAATACTGCTTTTTATCACCAATTGTGTGTGTGGCAATGATTGGTTTTTATGTTTATGACGCTTGGCTAAACAGCACTCGTCACATACAGATTTTGACCCCAGCAACTGATTCACACGAATATAAAATATCAGGTTAGATTTCTGTGTCTCGGTCACGGATTTAACGTAGCACATTAAGAATAATGACCTTGTAAACCCCCAGCTAAAACAAAAAGATCAATGAAATTAAGTTTTCCATGTATTTTAAGTCTGTATTTTTCCACATTTGAAGGAATTTAACTTCAAGCTAATGGACTTTCTGAAATAGAAAGATTATATTGCTGAATACCGGCAGCAGAAAGCCAAGGATGATGGGTCACAGCCATCAGTTTCTCTGGAGATCAGTGCTAGTTTAAGCTCAATGACAAACACACAGAACAGACATGGACTCGGCATGATGTGGTGACACAAAGGTGCTGTCCCAGCGCACACAGCTGCCTTACAACCACTCCTGTATTTTTGTACAATCTAAGAAAATTTACATCTGAGACGGATCGTTCCACCTCACGTTCACATATCAGTGATCTTTTATCAGCCAACTATCAGCAACTGCCAACTGCCTGAAACACATCCAGATCTCAGCCTCCGTACGGGCACACGTCACCAGAAAGATGCACAACGACCCGGCCGGCAGCTTCACACGAGACGCTGTCTGGCCCCTCTCACCTCTCTCACAGTGCCTCCTCTTCCTCACACTCACAACCATGGAGCTCATTTCCAAACACAGGCGAGCTGGAGGCAGTCATCTCAAAACGGCATCCTAATGACAGCTCCATCTTCGTACGACTGGACCATCCTGCCAGAGGGGCTGCTGAAGACTGAGCCTCCTATTGATGCAACACGCCGCTGAATAATATTGTACCCCGTTGCTACGACAACGCCGCGCAATATGTCCGGGAATGCTGTCTGTTGCTGCGCCTCCTTCTGTTCCAGAGAAGGACAAATCCTCACCTTCTCCATCTGTCCTAGCTGATGGTCTCCCTTAGAGGGACAAGTGTTTTTTTTTTCATTTTCTCATTTCTTATTTAAATCTCTTCATATGATTTTCCTTTAAACATTAGTACACCTTTTTTTAACATTCGTTTTCCCTACCCCTTTCCATGTTCCTCTGCAAAGTCTCACTTCGAAATTTCCCTTCCCTTCACAAGAGCCTAAATTTTGTGCATTTCCCCTCCTTCACTCATATCTTTGCTTTCTTGGATTTCATTTACAATTGCTCTTTTATCTTACCTTTGGTTGCCCACTTAAAACTCATCCCTATCTGACTTCGTTCCAACTAAAAGTTATAAAAAAGGCTTTTATACATTTCTAACAAAATGCTGCCGGATCAGCTCAAGTAAAACTGTATTTCAGTCCGAATGCGTGAGATGTACAGTACCATACACCCACAACGTATCAATCCACAACCCCAGGTGATACTGGGGTTGCTCCAGTGTTGCCTGGAGACACTGATGTTGTCTACAAGAGGAGACAAATCAGACTGTACTTCCGGAAAAACTGAAATCCTAAAGTTTTTGCAGAAAGAATGTTACATAGCTTCTATAAGTCTGTGGTGGAGAGTGCATTTTCATTTGCAGCCATCTGTTGAGGAGACTGTGCAAGCAAGGAGGCTGCGTAAAATTAAAAAAGATGACGTACAACAGTGATCATCCTCCTCTCAATCCATCGATTCAACAACAGAGGGACATTAGTAAGAGGCTTCTTTAAATCTGCTGCAACGCAGACAGATACAGACTACAGGGATTTCCCGTTGGGAATTAATGAAGCGTTATTCAATCAAACTTGAATAAACTGATGCAAATGAACCCCTGTACCATGTGCACCAGCTGAGATGATTCCCAGACATGTCACGGGGTTAACAAAAAAAAAAGGTGAAAACAAAACATGACACTCGCTCAGAGGTTATTACACATTATGAGGTTGAGTTAAACATGCCTTTTTCAACACGTTTGTTTGAGTAGTCAATGTCTTTTTTTAACCTTTGGCCCAGGTGTTTAACTCACCGAGGAAGGTGTTGGCGATAAACTCTGACACTTGATTCCCTGAGCGGCTCGTTTCCGATAGCTGCGTCAGTTCACGATTCAGCATTCTCTTAAACTGCGTCGACAGAAAAAACAACAAAAACACATCAAATGTAGTTAGTTTGAGTGCCCAGTCTGGACTCTCACACAAATACACAACGAACACTAGTTACATGTTCAAAAACCTCACGAGTTACTCGTGTAATTTCAGATAATGCAACAGAAAGACAAGAAAACATTACAGGACTGTCTCAGAAAATTAGAATATTGTGATAAAGTCCTTTATTTTCTGTAAAGCAAAAATGTCACACATTCTGGATTCATTAAAAATCATCTGAAATATTGCAAGCCTTTTATTATTCTAATATCGCTGATCATGGCTTACAGCTTAAGAAAACTCAAATATCCTATCTCAAAAAATTAGAATATTCTGGGAATCTTAATCTTAAACTGTAAACCATAAACAGCAATATTAAAATAATAAAAGGCTTGAAATATTTCAGTTGATTTGCAATGAATCCAGAATGTATGACTTTTTTTTTTTATTGCATTACAGAAAATAAAGAACTTCACAATATTCAAATTTTCCGAGACAGTCCTGTACATGAAATCATGTTACGTTCATTTCTCAGAGGATACAATTATTCATTATTACTTGTATTTAATCATTTATTCTCTTTTAAGGAATATTTTTTTTTAACATGTTTCTTTATTGGGTAATCCATGTAAATTATATTACACAGTAAACATTTCTTTTAAAGGGTTCGACAGAATACCCCGTTTTATATTTTACCATACACACTCAAAAAAATAAATAAATAACTAAATAACTAAATAGAATTAAAAAAAATAAATAAATAAGGACACAAGACTTAACATAACAAACACCCCAAAACACACACACTGCAAAATACGTAATTATAAACAGGTCCCAAAGTAAGTACCGATTACCAATCAGACTCTGACTGAAGACAATAATAATAGGAAAAATAAAGTAATAAACTAAAATACAGGACACGCAAAACAGCAGCAACAAAAAAAATTAAAAAATAAAAATAAATTAAAAAAACAAAATAAGATAAATAAATAAAAATTTAAATAAACTGACGTAAGAGGAACCCTAAAAAAAAAAAAAGAGACATGGTTAGCAATATCATACTTCTCTGTAATTAAGTTAAATCAGATTAAATTAATCTTCCAAGGATGCCAAAGAATTAACAAAAGAAAGAATAGGTTCCCAAATATAAGAGAACTTATCAGAGCAACCCCTAATACCGTATTTAATTTTCTCTAAATATAAAAATGACATCAGGTCTTTCAACCAAGAATTGGGAGATGGAGGTTTTTGGTCCTTCCATTGAAGTAGAATACGTCTTCGAGCTACAAGAGAGGAAAAAGCAATTATATTGATCTCCTTCTTAGTAAAACTATTAAAATCTTCAGGTACACCAAAAATAGAAATTAAAGGGCTAGAATCCACCGGTTTATTAAGGGCTTTTGAGAGAGTATTATAGAAAGATGACCAAAATGAACATAGCTTTGGGCAGGAAAAGAACATATGTGTATGGTTAGCAGGTGATAAAGAGCATCTGTCACATTTATCACCTGTATCAAACAGTCTATGAAGCTTGACTTTGGACATGTGAATTCTGTGTACAACCTTAAACTGAATCAATGTTAGCTTTTAAGGAATATTTGATATCTTTCTCTTTTATTTTTAACAGAATACTAAAAAGAAACATTGAGACAGGTGCAACGCTGTATACAACTTCAGATAATTCAAAATTAAAAGTACACAGAGTGGATGGAAGTGCAGACACAGATGTAAACCATGGTAACCACACACACATCTATAGCCGTATCTTGCCGTCCCAGCTGAGGGCACCGGACAGCTCGCCTGTCCATCGCAGCGTCACATATAGACAACCACACGCTCAAACTCAGCCCTGAGGTCATTTTAAGATTCATAACAACGGACGTCTTGTCTTGTAAAGTGAAATGAGCTCATGCAAACCTCTGACAATGGAGTGCTTGGAAATCGATGCTCATATTTAATTCTGTCTGAGCATCTGACAATCCATCACTAAAACAACTTTCTTTTACTTTCACAAGATTAAAAGCTGTCTAGCGTGTAACGACAGAGGAAGAAGCAGTTCATGTAACTCGTGTGAAAAAGTTTTGGAGCACTAAAGTGCTCCGTGTTTCTCTCACAGTGGTGGTTTCCACATGGATTATGTAACAGCTTGAGCATGTGGAGACTGAGAGAGACTGAATGTGGGTGAGGGGGTAATGCAGCCGTTGTTGCACGACTACTATGTGACACACATGAGAGTGCACCCAAACACGTACATCGTCCTGCAGCTACAGCCAACACATGCCTTATCATGTGGATCATTTCCCCTGCAGCTTTTCCCCCGGTAATGCAGTATTTTCTTTCACAACCACACTTACTTACATGCAGCGTGCTTCTATCAACAGAGCACTGCTTTGATTATTTTGTTTTTATATTGCATTGTCTCTGTAACATGCATGCCTCGTCAGTAATACACACACACACACACATTCAGCCTGTGTGTGGGTCCGGTCCAGAGATCCGGCAGGCTGCCTCACTCAGCAATCCCCTCCCTGCAAAAACCCTGCATCAAGAAATATGGGAAGCCAGCACCACTTCCTGTTACTCACCTGTCTGAGTAGCCAGCACAGACACAACCAAAATTCCAACAGCAGCATGTCAGCTCACACATGTTGGTCCCAGCGGCAGCTAAAATACAAGTTTCCCTGCCTATTAGTTTGTTGCAGTTTGCCCCCTAAGCCGTGGTCCGTGTGCAGCAGGGACTGTCTGAACCTGAACAGAAGTCCGCGTGGAAAAGAAAAGTTCCCACAGTCAGGTGTTGTTCTGGAGATGAGAGGGGGAAGAAGCGGATAGAGGCGGGGGAGGGTGGGGCTGGAGACGTGCGCTAACATCAAGAGAGAAAAGGTGTAACTGCAGTCTCCTATCCAGCCGCTCTCACATGCTGCCAATGAGAGACATAAAGAGGGATGGAGGGAGGGACTGAGAGACCCCCTCCCCCTGCTCCCATCCCCACCAGCTCTTTAACCAATTGCCCTTTTGTAGCTTCAGGGTATGGGTGGATGAGAGGGATCTGATTGGCTGGCTGCGGGACGGTGGAGCACACAGATCAGAAGGAGTGATGCTAATGACTCTTTCAGAGGAGGGAGGTGTCGCTCATGTGCCCGTGTGCATTTCTTCATATCACTAAAATCACTTATTTTTCCTCACTTGAAGTGAATGTTATATCTTATTATCTTGTTATTTCTAAAAGTACTTCTTTTAATTCAGGACTGATTGTTTATAATTATTTTTTTCCATGAAAAAAGCAGGATGAGTTTGACTTAGGGCTGGGCGATATATCGAGATTTTAATATATATCGATATATTTTCAAACGCGATATGGTACGAGACAATATCGTTTATATCGAGAAAAAAAAAATATTTTTTTTTTCTTCTTTTTTTTTAAATGATTTTGATATAGCTTATTTTGTGACAAATGACTTGAATATTTTATTTGAGATTTGCACAAATGTTTTGTTATTTGCACTGTCAACCTCAGTGGAAAAGTCTGCCTGTTACTGTCTACATTGTATTAATTACAGTGTATTTTAATTTAATTGTTATGCAGGAAAGGGATATTTGTTTTATTTTATTCAAGAAGCATTTTTATTCTATATATGCAGGCAGTTTATTTTTATTTCATTTGTTTTATACATTTTAATATTGTGCAGACCTCTGTTAATAAAGGTACCTGTGTGACATTTGGCACGAGGCTTTGTATTAAAACTGACTGTATTTTTAAGGGTTTGCCTCAGAAAAAATGAAGCTAACAGAGATGCTATGCTATAATGCTTTGAGGGAAACCCCAATTACGGCGCAGAAAAAATATCGATATATATCGAGTATCGGCATTCAGCTAGAAAATATCGAGATATGACTTTTGGTCCATATCGCCCAGCCCTAGTTTGACTGATTAGATCTTTTTTATGAACTTACAGGGTCAGTGTCTCCCTGATTTCACATACATGAAGCTGAGTGGAGCGTTTGTTCACCTTATTGGACGCCATCTCGCTGACCGAGTGTCTGGTCTGGAGCGTCTCCAGCTGGTCTAAGCACCAGTCCAGCTCTTCCAGCGTCTCCACCGCCATCTTCTGATAGGGCTCCTCTGAAAGAACACCGCAACACACGCTGCAGGTCACAAACGGGACGACTACAGGCACGAAAACTACTGGAAACCACACCACCCTCACTGTTTTAATAAACCGACAACATGAAAGTATGCAAATATGTTGTTAACCAAACATAAAGAGATATTAACACTGACCTCCAACACATGGCTTACACATGGGTGACTGGCTGCTGGCCGACGGCCGTCTGAATCAGATCACAGATGGTATAATTGTGAATTAAACAAAGACAGCCATCGTCATTAGTCATCCAGTCTGCTCTTATTGTCTTACTTGTTTCCCACGCGGTCTTGGAGATGGGTCAGAGCGGCAAAGTTGGTTCTTACTGTTCGCAGGCTGGCGAGAACCTGGAGAGGGATTAAGAGAAAAGGTGTATAAACACAGCGTGAGCACATCACCCCTGTGCTGGCTGCCCCTCACTGGTTTCCTGTCCAGTGCAGGATCCAGTTTAAGAGCTTATTGTTTGTTTTTAACAGTCTGAACAGTTCGGCACCACCTTATTCATCTGAGCTTTTAAACTTTCACGTTCCTGTCAGAGCTGTGAGATCAACCAATCAGCTGCTCTTGCCAGTTCCCAGACCCAGCTGGAAAGCAGAGGCGAGGCCGCGGACCAGTCTATGTCTCTGTATCAGATCTGAACACTGATCATTTTAAATCATTTTTAAAATACACACCTTTTTTTCTGAACACACTCTGACACTTCCCAAAGCTTTACAAAAGGCACTTTTGTCTGGACTGGTTGTGGCAAAACGGCCATCTTGTGGGAGTGGAGGTCACCCTCACCGCTTTGTTTCAAAAGGTGGTTAAATAAATGACATGGCTATGTGTATCTATCTTGAAGAAATCTGTTATATTTTGTCTGATGCTCAGCCTATGTACTAAATTAATGAATGTACTAAATTTTATTATATGGATTTGAATACTTTTTACTGTAGGTAATTATGACTGCAAAATATGATGACAGAAACTAACAATACTAGCACTTAATATCTCCTCTTTGCACACCAAAAGAGTTTATCTAACTGTTATTTATTCTTTTTTACGTTGAAGTCACAGCAAAACACGTAAACTTAAAGGAGCTGTATGTAAGAGCAATAATAAAACGAATCATAAAATGACCCCGATATGTCAACAGACATTTAAAAATCATGTTCATTTCAAATACTTATGTCACTGACAACAGCACTCAAGCCAGGATATTCCAGTTTAAAAAGAGGAGTTGCAGCCCTCAACTGATGTTTATGTTGTCATTTTTTGTTTTGGCCTGAAGCTCCACCCTCCACCTATCTCCCAATCACCAAGTCAGTATTGTTTCGGCATCCGGGTTGCCAGCTCGGCTCTAATTATGGCAGCCATTTCAGCCTACGTTCCTGCTGCATTCTGCAGCCTACCTGGCAACCTCTGGTCGGGGGGAGGAGGGGGAGGGTACACGCCGCTCAACAATATTTTGAAAGTGTCTGCAGTACCAGTTTTGGACATTTCTTACAGACGGCTCCTTTAAGTAAAATACGAAAAAAATAGTGGAGACTGAATTTCCTATAGTACTGGAAATACTTACGAGAGTTCTCGACATACATGAAAGCAAAGACTATAAACTTTAGCAAGAGTCACCGTTACAAGTACATTGTTTCAGTTTAAAGGGAAATAGTTGTTTAAAAAAAAATAGTTTAATGCAAAGTGTCTGATACAAGCACCATGCTGCTACAGACCAAGTCCCACTTCATAGCACAAATCTTTAAGCTACCGGTACATGCACCTTTTATCATTTAATTATTTAATAGCACGTATAGTGACAGGATCTTAGGATTTTTATTGAAATCCATCACTATTCCCCTCAGTGTGGCAATAAAAATAAAGTAAAAATACAGTAAATCACTGTGGAAATTCTTTCCTCTTAAAATTAGTGAAGAGATTTAAATCCATCCCAACTACAATTTTATTTTCCACAAAATGACTGAACTGGTAAAGCTATTAAATCAATAGGCTTCATACAGAGTTGGTCAATTGTTATCAAGTGTTATAAAGTCATTACGCAGCTTTACAAATATATATGTCACAATATAAGCATTAACATGAAGCAAAATATTAAAAGAATGATTACTGTCATGTAGGGCTGGGCGATATATCGAGATTTTAATATATATCGATATATTTTCAAACACGATATGGTACCAGACAATATCGTTTATATGGATTTAAAAAAAAAAAAAAAAAAATGTTTACATTTTTTTTTTTTAATTATTTTGATATAGCTTATTTTGTGACAAATTGACTTGAATGTTTTATTTGAGATTTGCACAAATGTTTTGTTATTTGCACAACTGTCAACCTCAGTGGAAAAGTCTGCCTGTTACTGTCTACATTGTATTAATTGCACAGTGTATTTTAATTTAATTGTTATGCAGGAAAGGGATATTTGTTTTATTTTCTTCAAGAAGCATTTTTATTCTATATATGCAGGCAGTTTATTTTTATTTCATTTGTTTTATACATTTTGATATTGTGCAGACCTCTGTTAACAAAGGTACCTGTGTGACATTTGGCACGAGGCTTTGTATTAAAACTGTTTTTTTTTTTAAGGGTTTGCCTCAGAAAAAAATGAAGCTAACAGAGATGCTATGCTATAATGCTTTGGGGGAAACCCCAATTATGGCACAGAAAAAATATCGAGATATATATCGAGTATCGCCATTTAGCTAGAAAATATCGAGATATGACTTTTGGTCCATATCGCCCAGCCCTACTGTCATGTGTAGAAAGAAGGTTTTAGCACGGTTGCTTTGCAGGTTCACCAAATCATTGCTTCTTCGTATTGGATCAACTGGGTCAGATTTGATGAAATCGGACAACAAAACTTGTCTGCCCAGACATCCTGGTTTATTTCCACCTTGATACAAAGAATTAGTTTGATTCCTATGGATTCAAATGTCATATTGAGGGGGGGTATCAACGGATGCAGAAGAAACTGCCTCAGCTCAGCACTGGATTGGCAAAAACCGGTCAGAGAAACTAAGCAGAGCCACAACCAGACTAGTATTAACAAAAGACAACCAAAATGGCGTGCAGTGGCATAGGAACACTGGGGAATGACTGTCTGCGGTTCTCCTGTAAGAACTTGTTGATCCACGGTGTTACTAGCACTTCTGCAGCCATCCTGGTCCAGGAGCATCCAGTGTCTCTTGGTTGCTCCTGTCATCGCCAAAAGCCCACCCTCAACTTTTTGAAATTGGTTCGGTATGTTTTATACCGGTGGAAACAGAGGGAATAGGTGGGCCAACCGATCCACTTCACTAGAGAACTTTAATGAAGTGAGTAGGTATGGCTGGCCAGGGTATAATAAATACCTGGAACGAAGCAGAAGCGAATGCAACTCACCTGTGCAAATGGAGTCACGATCATGTCTTCTCCATGCCTGAAATAACCAGACAAACATCTGGTGAAAAAGTCATGGAAGGGGACAAACAGATACACAACATCTAGAAAAAAACTATCCTAAAACACACACGCAAAATAACATGTGGGTAATATGTAAGGACATTGGAAGGAAGCTGCAGTCGGCTCAGACCATGAATATCACACAAATTCAGAACATATTGACACTTGCAGGTAAAAGGCAGGTACATATTAGAATTATATATTTGTTTCCAGGAAGTGACGAGGGCAGCCCGTGTTTTTTTTAGGGTCCAAAATCCCAGACAACCTCCTTAACACGGCTGGATAACTGGAGTACACAGGGGAGGAGGAGTATTCAAGGTGGAGCTTTCTGGATGCTTCAGTGTCACAGCATGCACTTGAGACACCGTCAGACTTCAGGGTAAAAGCATGCTGCCAGCAAAAGGTAAATCCAGCAAACACTTTGACATCGCATGAAACTCTAACATCAGGGTATAAACACTAACTAAACTACTCATTCATTAATCTTCTTTACCAGCTTCATCCAAATTAGGGCTATGGGGGAGCTGTTGCCCACCCACCAGCTGCCATCATGCATGAGTAGATCTCCAAAAGGTCATCAGTCCCTCATAGAACATAAATGGTTCTAATGAGAGCTTTTCAATTGGGAAATTAAACCATGATGAAATCAGCTGACTCTCTGTCAAATGCTTGCTGAAGGTGAGCTTTTATGACAGCGTTCTTCAGGTCGTGTTGATACGGAGAAGTGTTAGCAGGAAGGTGGGGAGAGGTGACTCATGACAACATGGCACAGCCGAAAGAGACGGACAGAAAAAAAAACCAAAAGAAATCACAGCAATCTTCACACATTGTCTCACCGAGGCAGCCAACTGACTTCCCAATGCTTCAGTCCCTCCTCCCTTCAAAACAAATGAGCAACAACTTTTGGTGGTCGAGGACCAATTCACAGCGTCACTGACAAACAGACGGCTGCTACAGTTTCACTGGCTGTTTTCACAAGCCACAAATACTTGTCCTAAAGTTGAAATAGATTCTGGATTCAGCTCTGAATGGTATGAAATTTCTCAATACATTTTTTCCGTAACTCTGCTGCAGCTCTGTTCGTGTCGTCCAACCTGGTGGTTTCTGTACGCACTAGGGCTGTTCGATTAATCGATTTTAAATCGTAATCGCGATTATGTAATTAGAACGATGTTAAAACGAGAAAATCGTAAAATCGATTTTTCACTTTTTTTTTTTTTTGTATTTTTTTTTTTTTTTTTACCTTGTCTGCACACATATTAATGATTGATGGAAATACCTCTCAATACCTGCAACAAGTGCCCCATCGGAGAGGCTCTTTAGTGTAGGAGGGGGCGTTGTAACATGCCACCGGGCATCCCTCAAGCCAGATGCCGTAGACCGGCTCGTGTTCCTTGCAAAAAACTTGCAAATGTGAATAGCAAATGTAATGACTGACATTACACACCTCTACCTCCTTCATGGGTTGCATTATTATTTAGCATGCAAAGACCCAGTTTAGTTTAATTAGAAAATATCTTGTTTTATTTAATTGGAAATATAATTTACTGTGTGTTTGCAAGTGCTGATTTGCTGATTTTTTTTTCCAGAGATAAAACTTTATATTTTATTATATTTTTTAAAACTTTTTTTCGACTTATTTTACAGAGTTTTGCACTTTATTCATTCATTTTTGGTTTAATAAGAGCAAAGTTTGCACTTAAAGCCCAATGGGGCAAATGTTCAATAAAAAAACTGCATATTTGAAATCATTTCTTTGCCTTTTGTCAATTCACAAAATAATCGTAATCGTAATCAAAAATCGGATTTTGAGAGAAAAAAATCGAGATTTTATTTTTGGGCAAAATCGAACAGCCCTAGTACGCACTAACTTTCTTTTTACTTAATACAATTTTCAATAAAAAAGTGTTCCAGCTAAATTTGTTGATGAGCTACAAGAGAAAAAATGAGTTCTAATATTGGTGAAACAAGACGATGAATAAAGAAAGGCTCTCCAGTGTGTCTTCACACTATAATCTCTGTGTGAAAGTCACATTTATGTTGTGTAACGTCTTTCATAATCAGCTGTCACCAGGAGGTTTTAAGTTGTTTTCTCTGGAGCTGCATCCTTGTCATTTTTGAACACAAACACATGAACATCCCTCTAAATCAACACCGCCGGTGTGTTGGTGTAAAACAGAGAGGAGGCTACGGGCTGATTGCTTTAGTGGAACCGCACAGACGGGCGTGTTCAAATACTCACAGGTCGCTGGCCGTGGACGAGTTGCGGGACATGGTTTTGGGCGACAGGTCGTAGTCGGAGTCGGAGCGGTAGAGGAAAGACTCGCGGCGCTGACTGTGGGGGTAGTTGGCCTGAAGGACCAGACCAGAGCTGGGGCTCGTCTGAGAGTCCAGGGGACTGCGACCCACCGACAAGCCATTCTCCACATCAAAACTGCAGAGACAGAAGAAGATCATAGTTTAATAAAGGCACTTATATCTGTGTGAGTGTGTTTAATACAAGCAAAGTTAATACAAGCTTTAATGTGGAAGTTAATGCCAAAAAGATACCCAAATGTCAAAGATAGCAGGAACAATCTGAATCAGCTGGAACTAAGAAAAGTGCAATCATACATCTTTACTAAATATGGTTATATACAATGAAAAGAGTTACCAAACAGTCACCCTGGTAACTTGATTTAATCAAGAGTAAAAGCATGGCTGTAAAGACAAATGTCTGTGCTTATTTCAGCGCACCACATTTGCTAAAAATATACACTGTCACAAAACTGTCCAGACAGCGGTGCTGAGACCACATCTAAAGTTTATTTTTAGTAAATAAAAACTGATGAGACGTAATATCTGTATAACATTACGATCATTGATAAATGTCGGCACCTCCCCTTGGGATCTTCCACATTGGCAGTTTCTTGACAGAGTGTATTTTTCACTTTTATAATTAGTTTTCTGCCCTCAGTGGTGAAGACAAGAGCAGCAAATAGAAGAGCAGCAAGAAGATTTTAATCTCCCACAAATTTTCTGTTACTCAAGGAAACAGCAATGTTTCTCAAGTCTCCTGTGACACACCGATGCTTTCAAAATCTAAAATCATAACCATCACCTGATGTTTCTCAGGATTCGGCCCGAAGAACATTTTTGATGATAATTGGGGGGAAAGTGCTCTGTAAACATATTTACCATTTTTCATCCAACTGTTAAGGGAAAATAACTTGACATGTTCCTTTGAGCTTGTTTCAATTTAAGGATTTCACTGGACTGTTTGGACCAGTCAGAGTTTGGTTTTGAAATGTATTTGCATATTTGCACCCCAACTCCGGTGCTGGGGGGCTTGAAGCGCAGATTTGAAATTTGATAAACAAAATCAGATGTCAATCAAACAGTTTTCCAAATGTTGTAACAGCCTTCAAGGGCAGGGGAAAGACAGGAAGATGAAGGTTCATACAGAGACATTACAGATTCCTTTGCTGCTTAGTCATTCCTCTGACTTCCCAGATTCCCATCACTCACTTACGCACATCTTTCCCTCCACTATCTCCTGTTGACGTCAACACAGGTGTGTTACATCAGCAGAGCTATAAACCACAACCCCGGCACCACCGCTGTTATCTTCCTATGATCAACTATGGCCCGCGGACCGTGCAGAAAGCTGGGGTATCAAAAAGTTACGAGTCTGTTCTTCTTTTTAAGGATCAAAAGCGAAATGATTGCCCTTGCAGGTTTTTGGAAATCTGCATTTTTGCCACCGTGATTTCCTCCAACTCCCGTATCCAAACGGCATCGCGGCTACACCTGGCCTCGATTTAGTGCTTTTGAAATCTTTCCAATGGAGATGAGATCAGTCTGCAGGTTCTGAACGGCACCGTGCCACTGAAACAGACACAACCAGACCCACCATAACAGAAAAAACATGAGCAGAAGAGGAATGAAGGAAAACTGACAAAGCTTCAGATTTTTCTGCCTCCACGGCGACGACAGCGGAGAGTTGAAGCTTATCAACACTGACTTTATTATACTCCACTGATCCCCGTGACATATTTCGTTGACTGCAAAAACTGCCCCTTGCTCATTGACACATAGACCCCATTGATCTGGGGGTAAAGCACGTTGCTCATTTGAATGTTGAGACTGTTCAGAACACTTCTGGTTCTTTTAACTGCTTTAAATTCTGTACAAAAATGACTTCATGACTGCAATGAAATGAGAAAGTTATGTGAGTATCTCAGAGGTAATATTAACCTTTTTCAAATCATTTTCTTTCCGGTCAGTTAAATGCATCCCCCCCCGCCCCCTCCTTCCCTGGTAGAAAACAGAGGACCAAGGTTTCTTCTCTGGTTTATTTTTAGCTCTGCCTCCAGGGCTCCGCCAATAATAGTGCCCGATAAATGAAAGATGGCTGTTATGCAACTGATGCTGAATGAAATGGGCCCAGTTCACCGAAGCAGAGCGAGGCGGTGAGACGAGGAGGACGAGGGCGAGGGGTGACTGGGAAGGCTGTATCCAGCGCGGTGATGTGTTTGGCTCCTCACACCTGATTGGTGTGACATGTGGGAGAGGAGGGGCAGGGCTGCGGGAGCAGGTCCTACCTCAGTGACCTCAATGATGACACGCACCCCCACCACACTCCCCTCAGCCTGGCTCTGACAGCCTCCCTCTCCCCGGGCCCGGTGCAGTCGGCCATGACGAGGCTCTATCAGAGGACCCCGGTGACGTCAGAAGCTATAAATAGACCGGCCTAGGAAGAAAGAGGGGAACTGGGAGAATTGTGACGGCGCTTACGTAGATGTACCGCCCTCCCTTACTCTGCAGGCAGGCTGCAGATGATTTTATTCCCTTCCTAAGCTATGTATTTTCTTTCAACTGAATCTTGTCTAGGAATGTGGAGTCAGAGTCAGCTCATCACCTACAGAAATACAGAATGTAACTACATGCATGTCGAAATGAAATGAAGATTTGAATTTGTAACCATAAAATAACCACATAAAACATATTTCATACCTTTTTGACTGCAGGTAGGAGCAAACCCAGAATTGATTTTGAAACAAAAAATATGCAAATTATTGAGTGTACAGTCTACCGGAGGACACAGAAGAGCATGCAGCTCAAATGTACATAATGTGTTGGGAAAGTGAAGGAACCGGCATTGAAATCATCCCTAACATTTTGACGTTCCACTGAAATCTAGATTTACTACAAATTCTTAAGGCAAAAGGACCTTCCCAAAAAAAAAAAACACCTAACTTCTGAACTTTCAAATCTACTGACTACACAACCAGCACTGCTCACAGTAGACCACAACCATAACAACCTGACAATAAATATACATACTAGAAAATAATGTGCAATATCATTCACTGCAACGTGCATAAATAACATCTGTAAATATCCATCTGTTTTTCTTTTTTGTATACTAGTATTTTTTTATTTATTACTATTTTTATTCTCCTTCTTCTTCTTCTTCTTCTTCTTATTATTGTCTATACTGTTTATAGTGTTTTTCTTATTTTTATTATTATTATTATTATTATTGTGTAATATTGATGCCTCTTGTGTTTTGCACTATCCCCTTTGCTGCTGTAATCTGGAAATTTCCCCTCTGGGGGACTATTAAAGGATTTCTTATCTTATCTTATCTTATCTTAAATCAAAGTGTCCATTACCACAGCATTAAGAAACAAACCTCAAATGAATATTTCAGATTTGTTCTGCTGTCCCAGACCGAAGCATCCGACCCAACAGAGATGCTCAGAAGGTCACGATGCACAAAAGAAGCGGCCACTAAAGGCATCGACAACTTTAAAGCTTTTCAGCAGTGGGGTCTGGTCTGCGGTGCTTCTCCCCCGAGTCTCCAGACTCCTGAGGTGACAGCTCCAACTATTGAGGGACACACGGTACTACAGCGACTGTGAATAAATCTGTTCAAACTTGGACTTTCACATCCTGCTCCGTCTTTCTGGTGCCTACATGTTTCTGATTTTCTGTAAAAGATGATCGCTTAAAACTAAAATATATGTTTACATAAAAGTATCACAGTGCTCTTTCACCTATTTTTTTTCAGTTCAGTTTCAATTCAGTTTCACCACTTCCTTCATATATACATTTATATTCTGGCACGTAATTAGTTTTTTTTTTTCTGTCAAAACCTACAGGGGTGTAAACTGGCCCGATGGCAGGGCGGGTGGCGCTTTCAGTTAAAACATACATAACAAATTGACCTTGGTGTGTCCCCTGCCTCCTGCATTGTTCTACACTGCTATGACGTACATCACCTCTCCCTTTTCTCTCTTTAACTGTGTTTTACCAAACTTTCCTCGCTTACACAAACACATCCCTTAACACCCACATCCTAGAATCTGCTTTTGTTCCCAGGATGTTTATACCGACAGGAGGAATCCTTTACCACAAAACCACCTAATAATAGATGTTTAACCTTTTTAAAAGTGGCCTTCTACATAGTTTCAGTTAAACCAATACATTTATTGCAAATTTCACATGGAATTATTTTTAGATCTTGCCAGCCTTTTCCTGCCCTTTTCAAAGTCATTCACTTTTTTTTTTTAAAGAATTGTGATGGTCAAAAATTAACCTTTACAGGTTAAAAACATACTAACAATTTAGTTTATGTCATGTCAGTTACACTCACACATACCGAGTCATCTTTATTTGAGATATGCGTCAACTAAACTGGACAATAAGTCATCAGTTTACTCCCTTTACTGAGGGAAAGACCCTTGAACAACCAGAACGGTTACATAAAACTTCAGTCTGGGAAGCGTCTGACTGTGTCCCGTTGCTGTCCATGTGTGAGCAGCTCATGGGAACCAGGGCAGGGGGATTTAAGCAACTTTCTACTACGTTTTTGAGAGTCATCCAGAACCCCACTAAAGCCAGATGTTATTTGATGGCAGGGATGACACAAACTGAGGAGCAAAAGTTCAAAAGAAAAAAAAAAGAAGACACACACATGCACGAGTGCACCCCTCCTGTTTTCTTTCCTTGTAGCGTGGGAATTGGCTCTGAGGGGCCTGAAACATCACATCGGGCAGGCGAGGAGGCAAAAGGTGAGGAGGAAAGCAGTCCAAGAAGCACTTTATATTGTGTGCATGTGTGGGAGGGCAGCTTTAGCTCCAAAATATTGGAAAAACAAACACTTCAAAGCAGCCAGTGAAGGTGCAGACTTGGCTCTTGGGTTTAAGTTAGAATAAGGTCCAGTTAAGGTGTTGACAGACTGCAGGGGTCAGGGTTTGGGATGAATTATGTCCTCAGAAGGACAGAAAAACCTGCATGCATGTTCACGGAGAAAACAAGGTTGACGTGTTTTACACCTAATGCCTATTGTACATTTGACCCCAGACCAGAAAAAACAGCCCAATCCCTCCCCTCCCCCACAGAGTCCCAAACAATATATTTCCTTTCACTGTCACCGGTTGGGTCCTCTGAATGCTGTGATGACTGCACATACAAAAGTGGTGGGAGAAGAACAAGCAGGAAGGCTACTGATGCAAACGATCTATGAGTTGTAAATGAAGAAACTCAACACCAAAGTTTAAATGTTTTATACCGTCACATTAAAAGGGTCAGCAGAAACTTTAGAGAACCACAAGACAGTGTCAGGCTGGTGTGGTGAGGACCCAGATGCAGGAGAGAGAGTGGGAGGCCAGAGGCAGGAGTTCTCAAAAAACAAGGATTTATTAATTCCAACAAAAAGGGCAAGAACCAAAAAACAAAGCACTGCTTAGCAGGATCAAAAACTCACGGAAACAGGGATCAAGAAACTGGAGCAATAACAGGCAGGACACATGGAGGATAACACAGTACGGAACCACGAGGAGCAAGGGAATGACAAGACCAGATATACACAGGGGATAACGAGACACAACGAGACACAGGTGCAGACAATCAGGGCAGATGGGACACAGGTGGGGCAAAACAGAAACAAACTGACTGGGGGGAAGTGTCAAACCCTGACAGACAGAAATCTCTAATGGGGTAAAAACTTGATAAGAACTATCCTCAACTTCCTAATATTTTTTTTTGCAAATGTTTTTACCCCATACTGCCCTGACCCTCATCAATTCACCCTAAAATCTACTAACTGCACACTTATCTACAACTGGTGTGAACTTGCAGACCGTCATGAGGAGCCACCGGTTCTTTCTATTGGCCTGAGCAGCAACTGTGGATCTCCGTCTAAAGAGAGCAAACACTCTGTGACCAACATCAACATCTGATCAGAGAGCAGTTCAAGTCCCTCTAAATATAGCAAACGGGAGGAGAGAGTTGTGCCCAGTTAAAGCAGCTGCTGGATTTATGATTCTTCTGTCACCTCTAACCTACAGACAGACCAAGGACCGACGACTGGGCAATTAACCGAAAATTAATCGAAACCGACATTTAGAACCTGTAACCGACGTAATCATGCTCATGTCGTGTTTGAAACGTTCATTTACAAAAGATAACAAGATATTTATTTTCTACTGTTTAAGAGCACGATTCTTTGAAATCAAAGTGTGACCTTTGAAAAGTTATTTTCTAATTTTCATTGGCTTTATTTCAGATATATACCATGTCATAATGTTGACATGAGCTTATAATCGGCCAGCCCTAGAAGGACCTGTCTTTAAAAACAGTGGACGTCTGCTTTGATCGTGTGATTTCACTTGAAGAGTTTCAGACAGGTTTATGTCACATCATAGTACTGAAACAGCTCTGGTGGACGTTACCGGGGATCTCCTCATGACTTCAGACAGCCGACTGGTGTCTTTACTTGTCCTGTTAGATCTCAGTGCTGCTTTTGCTAGACTGCAGCATTCTATTAGAGGCTTATTTGTTGTTGCATCATTGGGATAAAGGAGCTGCATTAGCCTGGTTTAAGTCATATTTATCTGGCAGATTTCAGTTTCTTTATTTGAACAAGGAGTTTTTCCCATGTTGGTCCTGGTGCTTCACAAGCTTCTCTACTTATACTGTTACGTTTAACTCTATATATACTTCCATTAGCTACTACTGATAGGCAGCTGTGGATAAAACTTTATTGCTATGCAGATGATACTCAGGTGTACCATCCATAATGCTAGATGAGGCCAGCAAGATAGCTGCACTACAAACATGTCTTAGTTACATAAAGAAGGATGACTGTTAATTTCCTTGTATAACATTCAGATAAGACATAGGTTATTGTTATTGGACATTATAAAAATAAAAAAAGCCATTTATGGCAATTAACCCTAAATTAATCAAAATACTGCAGAATCGGCATGATTGGAGATCACATTTCAGATAGATATCCCATTAGAGTACTTCCATCTAGACAGCATACTGAACTGTGGTTTCTTGAGTTCCCAAAAGCAGAATGAGAGTCAGATCCCAGTTTCTGTTTGAGACACAAACTCCAGATTTAACAGACTTTTATTATGAACTGGAACAATACAAATAAACTGAATCGAACTGAATCAGATTAAATGATTCGTGACATATTTAATACAGTTATATTGGCTCATTATATCACAAAGCTGTTGCATGATATAACTTAAGATTGTGGCAGAAACCTAAAGTTTCTTTCTCTCGCTCATATTATATATATGTATTTAGTGTACTGAAAACTCTGTTTTGTTCAAATTTTGAGTCTTGACTCCGAATGACTACTCCCAGTGAGATTACAGAATTGTTGAGTTTTTCCACACATGACAAAGTCTGTCAAATCAACTGAAAGCGTCATATTCAACCATCAGTCGCTTGAGGAGTCAGTTTAGAAAGACTGGCACCAATGGAAACCACCAAATTGAACACTTTTGGGACGTTCTGGATCGGAGAGTGCTACGATGTGTTCCGGCTCCAGCAAACGTACCCCGACTCTGTGAGGCGCTAATGGAAAGACAGGACAATATTCCTCAGGCCACAACTGACAACCCGGTGACCTCAATGATCAGCTAATAAGACCATCTTTCATCTTTAGATTGTTTTTGTAAGCATCATTCAATTGTTCACACAACTATGTGCGTTGCTCTTCGTGATGCACATGGTGGTTATACTGGACACTGAAAGCTGTAAACTCCAACCAATAACTTGCGTGTTCTATTGCTGCATAAAATGATGTTTTTTTGACAGGAAAGGGACAACACTGTGTTAATGTTAAAGCACTATTGACATTTAATGTTTTGTTGTGTTTTTTCCTAAATATTTGGGTGTTGGAAATTCAAATATTGAGGTAAAATGAATTTGTGTGTCTATGATTTGGGTCAGTATAAATATACTGTATGCATACACACACATCTGGAGGATGTCCTGTCACATCATCTTAGAATTAGTTTTAAACCCACACTTGCATGTGCTACTTGTCCACTGAGGTTCAGTGATGTTCCATCCTTACAGTAAACATATGCCACGATACAATTAAATGAAAAGGAAGAGAAAGAATGAATGAACAACTGAATGATGGCTTACGAAAACATCTAAACGACAAAAGGTTTAATAAAGCCTTATTAGCTGACTCATCTGTCGGACATGAAAACTACTGGGTGTAGATGAAATGATTACATTTTTGGAGTTAAAGGTGCCTTAGAGGTTGATTCACTCTTCAGGATGGGTATTGATCATAGCTGGAGCGACCGTCCAGCAGGGCAGAAATCTATACAGCGGCTGATCGGCATTAACGTCATTAGCAATTGGTTAGAAGGGTTACACACTGAGACAGATCCACCCAGGGCAACACTACACACACACACACACACACACACACACACACACACACACACACACACACACACACACACACACACACATAGTGTGTGATTACAGCCCCAGCAGAGGCGATCTAGATTTGGCTCCAACATCGATCTGAAAATCAAACAACCTTATATCACACTGGTACGCGACTGGACAGGCTGGTTCAGGGCACCAGCACACACTCAAGCGCACAAACACAAACATTGTCTTTGCCCAGCAACAGGCCGTGCTGTGAGTACTCCTCTAATCATGTTCATACAGCACTAATTGGTGCCTTTCGTCACACACTGGCTGAGTCTGGCAGTGAGGCAAGAGTGTGCCACTTCCTCCTCAAATTAGCTGAAGAGCAGCCAATCTGGTTGCTGATCAGCAGGATTCAACAAGATGGAAACAACAGGGGTGTTTTAAATGCTTTTAGGCCATTTGGTCAAAAAGTGAGATGCCAGCTGTTATAATCATATATATATATATATATATATATATATATATATATATATATATATATATATATATATATAAATAGTGTGGACACACCTTCTCATTAAAACAAATGGGGAAGTGTGTCCAAACTTTTGTTCTGTACTGTATATTTGTGTATGTATATATATAAATATCTAAATATATATGGGCAACATCATCACTTAAAAAATGCTTAAAACAAAGAGAACAAAATGAAGCGTATAATCTACCGGTACTTCCCATGAGCTGATACAATATACTCTAAGGGTATCAGGCCACACCAGGTTGTCAAGAAGACAATGTACTGTATCTGCTATTACACCACCAGTCCAAATTAAAAACTGACTTCCTTCTCGATGTCACAATACGTCACTTTGATTATGTCTTCAAAGGTCAGAGTAATCTGATGGAGGAATTACCAAAACAAGTCCTTCATCAGATTGCTTTGTGTGAAATAAGCTAAACCCGTTTTAGCAAGAAGGAAGATAAACTTGGCTTTCAATATTTGCACGAATCCCAAATTGGGGCAGGTTATTCAATGCAAATACAATAACAGTACATATTAGTTTGATATAGGGCTGTGCGATTAATCGATTTTAAATGTAAATCGGATTCGATGTTAAAAAAAGGAAAATCGGAAAATCGATTTTCCTTTTTTGCAGCTGGCTGCATTACAGACAGAGCCCGTCTAGTCCTCTTTGTTTGGTCAAGAAAATTGTAAATGTTGTCACTTTACTAAACTCAAGGAGGATTTACAGTATCTTTCAATTGCACTTCATTCCCAATAGGGAAATTTGTTTGCTATTTTTCTTTAAAAATAAAGATAAAATATTTGAAACAATTTATTTCATTGTCTTTAGTTTTACCAAAAAAATCGAAATCGAAAATCGGGTTTTCAGAGAAAAAAATCCGGATTTTATTTTTGTCCAAAATCGCCCAGCCCTAGTTTGATACTATGAAAAAAAAACAATCACCATGCACCATCATATTGCAACATTTTGTCATGTCTAGTAAGCAAGAGGAAAGAAAAGAAAAAAAAAACCCCATCATCGACGTCATTAATACCGCTCTCCAGTCCTACCTGGCCTCCCGCTGCGTAGGCGGAGCCCTGAAGTGCATGTAGGTGATAGAGGTCACCTGTGAAAAAGTGCGCAGGACCAGGCCTCATGTGGACACCTTAATTCCTCCTTCGTTAAAAGCCTGTCAACCTCACTGCTGCCTATTCCTGCACAGGAATACTGGAACAGAGCCTCTTTGTTGAGTGTTGATTTGTTCCTGAGTTGAGCATCATTCCTGGAGTCACGGAAATGTCAGGATAACACCCAGCCAACTATTCTATTGGTGATATTCAACACAGTCACACAAACAAAGTAACGCTTGTCCGCTGACGCCAGTTGTAGTTTCATGGCTGTGGCTGCAAAGCCAATCGACCGGATTGCAGGCCTGCAATTATTCCGGCCCAACGCTCCGCTCGCTGCAGTTTAGTTTTCCCACTAAACCAGAGACTAGAACATAAAGGCTGCTATTAAACACGCTAAAAAGGAACCAGCTGGCTGAGCTTGTGGACGCAGTGGGATTTCTGTTGAGATGTGTTTGTTGTAGGAACAGAGACGGGTAACGGCAGGGACTCGGCAGAGCAGAGGCGCGCCGGGGTTCGGCGTGTCGAGGCGTCAACTGCGGATTGGAAATGATTTGGGCGCAACTCCAGGGAACAACCATTATCATGTCAATATTTCCTGTCACTCTTCCCCGGGTGAAAAGGTCAAACTCAAAATAAGCAGGTGACAGACAGAAGTGGAAAAAAAATATAGATATTTAAAACATCCAATGACTCTTACAATCTCTTCTGTTCAGAGACACGATCCAATCAGAGAAAAGTAAGACGAGGTATGATATGGACATGTTGTTAACGCTACACTAATACAGGAAAGGAATGACCACATTAGGGATGGGCGGTATGGACTAAAAAATGTATCACGATAATTTCGGGCATTTATCCCGATAACGATAAAAATGACGATAAAGAAAAATACCAACTCAACTCCATCTTTTTAACTATAAATCTATCTCGCTCTCAGATCCTCCATGTTTGTTACACAAAAACGTCATCAATGGGAATTTATCCTTCTTTCTTTCTTTCTTTCTTTCTTTCTTTCTTTCTTTCTTTCTTTCTTTCTTTCTTTCTTTCTTTCTTTCTTTCTTTCTTTCAGGCTCATTTCCTTCCTTCCTTCTTCCCTTCCTCTTTTCTCCCTTCCTTCCTCCTTTCCTTGTTTTCTCCCTTCCTTCTCCCCTTTCCTTCTTTCCTTCCTTCTTTCTTTTTTCCCTTCCTTCCTTCTTCCCTTCCTCATTTCTCCCTTCCTTCCTTCTTTCCTTGTTTTCTCCCTTCCTTCCTTCCTTCTTTCCTTCCTTCCTTCCTTCCTTCCTTCCTTCCTTCCTTCCTTCCTTCCTTCCTTCCTTCCTTCTTTCCTCCTGCTCTCTCCTTCCTTCTTTCCTCCTGCTCTCTCCTTCCTTCTTCACTTCCTCGTTTTCTCCCTTCTTTCCTTGTTTTCTCCCTTCGTTCCTTCTTTCCTTCCTTCCTTCCTTCCTTCCTTCCTTCCTTCCTTCCTTCCTTCCTTCCTTCCTTCCTTCCTTCCTTCCTTCCTTCCTTCCTTCCTTCCTTCCTTCCTTCCTTCCTTCCTTCCTTCCTTCCTTCCTTCCTTCACGTACGTTGTGCGTGGATTTAACAGAACCATAAATCAGCTTTACATAAAAATGGTAATTTATCATTTTTACCGCGAGATGACAAATTCTTATCGTGAGGAATTTTTTTGACGGTATATCGTGAACGGTAAAATATCGCCCATTCCTAGACCACATATAGATGAAGAACATGCTTCAGAATGGGACAGGTAATGTACTATTTATTTTCAATTTCATACATATGATGTCAAAAAAGAGGGCTGTGAGGTAAAAGAGTGCAGCTGGTGGGTGATCGACAAGCTACTCATCTGACAATAAATGATTTATTTTAGAAAATCTTAATATCTTGCCGGCAGGAATCCCCGCCCTGCATGTATTAGGGTGTCTGTCATCCATCTAAAGAGAAGAACGGTAAAACTTAATTTACTGTATTGAAACAATAAACTGTTATGATTAACTCCATGTGGAGAGCAACAACTTGCTGGCGGAAACGTGACACTGACGTGGCACTCACGGTGCTCGTGATAAGCAGACGTTATCGTGATGGAAGAAAAACATCACACCAGGTGAGAAAAGCCAAAAAAGCTGCAGGAGCATAATGAGACTGCCGGTGCAGTCAGCTGGCACTGGAAGCTGATTCATGGTCACGGTCGGCACGACTCTAGCGTCCGGTCACAGCCAGAGTCACTCTCTCTGCACATTATGTTGCAACGCACTGGCGGCTTTGACTTTTGACCTCGTGTAAGGTGGTGGAGCTGTCCGTCACGTCACTGTGTTGACAAGAGCTGAGGCCCACGGGGCCGGACAAATCACTGCGACACCATCAAAGGTCAGTTTTTAATATCTGGAGCTGCTGTGAGGGAGAGGGAGCATGCTGTGAGCACAGAAAACTCAGGTTGTACCTGCCTGTACTGACCTCATGACCCGTAGTGACGGGACATTTCTAAACTTTATAAAATCATCACATTTTGGTCAATTCATTTGACTGTTTTGGAGTTTTAGTACCTTGAAAAGCCGGTGGTGGTAGATTTACGTTTTTTTAATTATTGTCTTGTTTTCCTTTTTCTTCGTAATTGACAAAAAAAGAAAGAAAGAAGTCAGAATTACGCTTTTTTTTATTTGATCTCTTCCTGCTGCAGGATCAAATTGACAATTCTCACGAGCCTATTCACAATGCCTTTGTTTACTTTTGCAAAGTTTTGATAATTTTGTTGTGGATTTGCCTCATTTGTAAATCAGTTATACCCAAACAGACTAGATAAAGAGCAGCAGGGACTGATTTCACTGTGGTCAGGCCACAGAATAGTTCCAGATGTCTTTTTTTTTCAATTTTCAGGAAAACGTCAATAAAATCCGGAGGAAAGGTTGAATTTTCAGGATTCTTGAAACGGTGTCTTATTCATGTGTATATTCATATATTCAAATGTGATAATACTGTACAAGACAGCTGCCAAAAAACACATCCTGGTTTAAAAATGATGGCTGTGATTTGTGAGGAAGAAATAATAAATAAGAGAAAAAGGTCCTGCACAAGCACAGCACATTTCATCGTGACTGTCACAAACATGAGACCAAACATCTCTGACTTCAGCATCTAAAATCTATTTTCTGTCCCTTGCAGGAAACACGACACCAGATCTCTAACGTACTGCTTCACATTTATCTGCAAACACCACGTCAACCAAACTGGAGAGGTGCTCTTAATACCATCATGAGCAATAAATTGACTGATAAACAAATGCCATCCCTGACACAGAGGCATAACTCAGAATAACGATGGTTTATCCATTCATATTTAGTGATTTTAATGACTGCTGAATCAAAACGAGGAGCGACATTATCAACGTTAGTATTCCCTCCCAGAAAAGTGACATCTTTCTCAATGTGATAGTCAGGCCTGTCACCAGGAATCTCTGATGAGAGCAGAAACATAGGGAACATCTCAGAATTAGACTTTAATCCTCACCATAATCAAGACAAATGATGAGACAGGCAGTTGGTCAAA
Source organism: Cololabis saira (assembly GCF_033807715.1). Lineage (NCBI taxonomy): Eukaryota > Metazoa > Chordata > Actinopteri > Beloniformes > Belonidae > Cololabis > Cololabis saira. The sequence goes on from NC_084599.1 coordinate 29,278,118, forward strand.
CCAGCAGAAACTTCCAGTTAGAATAAGATTTATGTAATCCTCGACTGCAACAGAACAAAGAAAAAGCCTTTTGTTTGGATTAATTCAGCCAATTAAATACTTAATCATTAAAAAGGTATTGGGTAATATTGACTTTTAGAATAATGACTGGAAACTTGAAAGATTCATTACTGGAAAGTATGCGACTAATTTTCACCATGATGTTTTCAGACATATCACCTTATAAAAAGTCTAACCACTATCCACAATTTAATAAAGACACCAATCTGTCAGTGAATCTTTACTAAGAGACAAAAAGATACTGCATTAATTAATCAACATACATTCAAACATTTCTATTTGCTGCTTTTGTGTGTTTTATAAAGTTTTGATTGTTGTTCAAAGAGCGATATCTGCCATCTCTTTGAGCTTTGACAACTGCAGCAGCCACCTTTTTTTGTGTATAGAATAAATATAATTATTTCTGGACTATAAGCTGCACCTGTATATAAGCCGCATCCACTCTATTTTTAAAAAAAGAATAAAAAAAAAGATATACAAGCTGCACCTGTATATAAGCCGCATCCGCTCTATTTAAAAAAAAAAAAAGATATGCAAGCCGCAGATATTTATGTTGTTAGATTAGATATTTACTACATGTACAAAACGATTTTGAACTGTAAATGATGTACATGTTTGTACCTAAATAGATCCTTTCCTAACAGTGTCTTTTAACACGGCAGCAACTTTGCTGATTAAAACGGGACAGAACCAAGAGAAACTAACCGGTATTTATTTATCGGTTTGAAATCTGCTTCTACCTACTTCTACCTAAAAATCCACAGAATAGCTGCACCTTTGTATAAGCCGCATGGTTCAAAACCTATGAAAAAAGTAGCGGCTTATAGTCCAGAAAATACGGTATATATCCTGGAGCGAAAGAGTGCCATCAGTGGCTAAATAAAGGCATGTACTGTAAGTCAAGCCAAGGCAGGTTAGTTTTATCTAGCACATTTGAAAATAATCAATCATGACCCAAGTGTTTTACAGGCAAATGTCAACAACATTAAAATGACTGCACGTGTGAAAGTGTTGGCTGAAGAAAACTATGAAGCAGCAAGACAGGCTGGGAGAGGCTCGTAAAAACCTAGATAACCTAGCAAGACAAAACGGAGTGTGGTGCTTTGATCGGGCTACTTGTTTCATGTGGAATAATTAGTGGAAAACAGTGATGGAAGGAGACAAATTTCGAAATGAAAAATGAAAGCAACCTTTTCTACACATAAGCAAATCATTCTTGATCAGAAGCTCACAGGGAGCTTCCAAAACCTCTAACCTTTAAAACGTGGCAGTAGGATGAATAACTTAAAGACCGTGGCGTGTACTCTACTCCTTTCTGCTCCATTTCGACTGCACCTTACACACATATGGCTGATCCATCAAATCTATAAATACATCCAAGTGAACATTCGTTAGCGATCTGCCTTTGAGGATTTTTTTTTGTTTTTTTTATTTGTGGGTTGACATTATAAAGTCACTTTGATCCCCCTCCCTGCTGACGTCATTATCGCCTTCTGGAAAGTCGGCGGCAGAGTTACTATTTCCTTCTGCGCCTCTTTAGAAGACAGACGCTCAAAGGTACACACATCTGGCCAGAATGAGCCGTTTGTCATTCCCAGAGGATGCTTTAACTGTATTACTTCCAGTCTGCCACTGTACGCCTCTAATACAGCGCTACAACCTGCTTTTACCATTGGGTAAGTGAGAATGTATAAACTCAGCTTTCCAGCCCTTTCATTTCAGTGTGGATTTCAGCCTTTGTCACAGAGCTCATGTAAAACTTCAAAAAGCATCTGCTTTGCTCTGTGTACAGAAGTTTATCCAAAGTGCAATTGAAAAGAAAAAACAAGCAAACAAAAAAAAGAGGAATTAGCAGGCAGCCATCTAAAACATGGAAAACAAAATCAGGATGAGGTGAATTATCTTCAGTGTTAAGAGATTCAGATCAGACAAGATGTGAAAAACAAGCTGAAGAAGTCTGGTAAGGGAATATACTATAACGTGCTAGTCAGTGAAAAGGTATTTCGAATTATGCAGTAAGACATCGTAAAACGTATTCTGATTCACAAAAGACTGATTCATGAATTCCATAGAGCACATCAGTCCTCCTGATTCATCATCACACATCAAAGCTGCATTTAATCACCACGTGGCCGTGCTCGCTGAGTCTGATCTACACCGTCTCTGCATGACTTCTTCAGACAGATTGATGACACCGACGAAGCTCGTTGTTATGACATCCAGGTTTTAACCGTCTCAGATCTGATGAATGAGGATGGAACAGCTTTTGCAACCTGCAGCTGCAGACTCTATCATCTTTTCAATAGTTTATTTTATTTTTCAGAAAGAACGGGAAATGGGAATAATTCTAAACTCGTCTGATGGGAAGTTATTGTTTTCAATTCTTCAGGGCAGCGACAAACATCTGTGATTAAATAAGGTTAATATATCAAACTGGTCCCTCAAAATCCACCACTGGATGTTAACTGGATGAAACTGGTTTTGGCATGCAACATGCTGATATTTAGAAAATATAATGAAATATCACTGACGTGACTTTAAACTTAGTTTAAAGTTCTCGATGCAGCAGTAGAGGATCATAACTGATAAAAGTGAGGCACATACTGAAGAGCAAAGTAGTTTTAACTTCATTTAGAAAACAACAGTAATACTTTTGAGGTAAGAAAACTATGTTACCACTTTGGTGACTTTGTTTAAAACTACATATTACACCTTAAAGTCTATACTGCAGCGGATTTATTATAAAATTATTGTAAAAAATTTGTTTTAATAATGCAAAAATGAAAACAACATGAATACATCTTACCTAAATTAATACAAAATATTGAATTTCCTCCCACTGTAAGTGTACATGACGGATCTTAAAAGAAAACTATAATAAACTTTACATTTCTTTTTCCACATGTTTCTTCCAAATGATTTTTCCAGGTTTAACATTAATGTAAAGTAAGATTATTTTATCAGAAGCGTTTGAATCACAGTTAGACCTGTCTTTGCTGAAAAAGATTAGACAGTTTTGTGCTAAGAATTGTGCAAGAGCAACATCTGGATAAAACACACACACACATCTGTCCTACCGTCTACGTTTCTGAACAATGTCGATGGGCCGGTTAACGGCACACGGTGACCCGCAGATATTCCCGCTCCGGACTTTGAAGCAGCGATCCTGGACTGAGGGGGTCAGATACACACAGTTAGTCGGCAGGCTCATGTCTGTGGTCGTGTGGGTCTCCCGTCAGCTTTGGTTTCCACTAATTATCCTCTTCCTCCGCTGAGCGCTCCACCGCTCCTCGGCTCCTGTAGGCTCTGCTCACTCCCTCCACGCCACAACATGTTTCCACCGACACGCAGACAGACGGAGGAAAGCCCTCCAAACTGTTTTTCAGCGGCATGACTCCGATCCAGCGTGAGGACGGGGGTAAGAGTGAAGAGAACTCAAGACTGCATGGGTTTTAAAGGGTCATTTCCTCAGCAACACGCAGCTGTTTCATGCGGTTAGACAGAGAGCTAAATGTAAACATACTGGGTTGGTTACAAATCCACACTGAGGAGCTCGGAGCTGAACTCCCCCTCTTCTTTGAAGACGCACTCTGTCCCTCCCTCCTCCCTTCGTCCTTCTCTCCGGGGCTCTCTCCGTCTGTCGCCTCGGTCCAGTTTTCAAAAACACGTGCATGTACAGTATTGGTGAGTTGGAGTAAGAGAGACGGGGAGGTGTTTGGTTGTCATAGTTGCATCAAGTGTTTGTATAACTTCACGTCTGTATTTTGATATGCACGTCCACAGTGTACAGTCAGAATGTGGTACTCGGTTTAACTCCCAAGGTCAAGCCCGAGCCTCGGCGTGCAGTCATTCCAGCAGGAAAAGCTTTCACCACAACGACTGATGGACTTGCTGGACCCGATGATGTCACCAAATGGGAGGCTCGTCACTGTCGACATCCCAGGCAAATATTTGTCTTTTGAAGGTAGTACGCTGAGTCGGTACGTGTTGGCAGACACATGGGAGAAGAGGTGGAGCGCACAGGTTTTAGTTGTTTTTTTTTTAATTCTGACATTTCAAAAAATGTTTGGCTGCGGGTCAAACCAGATGTGGTGACGTAACCATGACGGGCACGGGGACTCAGACGCTTCAGCCTGAATTTGAGCAGTTCTTGTAAAAGCCGCTCAAACTGAGAGATTCATGTGATCATTGTGACATGAAGTCTTTCACTGCAGCTCCAGCTGTTAGCAATTATGAAGTGAACAACGATGATCATTATCATGTAACCATCTGTTTTGAATTCCAGCGACAGTAGACACGTTCTACCAGACCACTGTAGCTACACGCACAATTACACAGGGGGTTCAATATTACACATGGACAATATAAGTGTTGTGACGACCTGCTCATTCATAAATCTTCATAGCTTTCTTGTATACGTTTCTGATTAAATTTCACCATGTTTAAGCCTCCAATCATCACCTTTTTCAACAAATTAATTTAAAGTGAAGTATGTAATCAGATTTCTTGAATTCTCCACTGAACAAGACTAAATATCCAATCTTGTAGTAACATGATGACTTGTTCAAAAATATGAAGAAAATTCAGTTCTAGCAGCCAATCTTTTCAAAAAGACCAAAGAAGTTCACTTCCAACATTCTAGTTTATTAAACCATCACCGCTGAACCAGGCTACGGTTTATGTGACTGAATTCATGTCTGGCCTTCAACTCATCCTCAGCAGAACTCACTGCACCTCAACTGTCTGGTATAATGCCCCTTAAAAACACACCATTGCATAATTTATTAATTAAACTTCAGTAAAAATAAGGACAATCGATGCATAAAATCATCTTCATATCTTGACTTTTGCATCTAAAAGTGAAAACTCATCTTTTCCTCCCCTGACACATGCACATGCTTACTGTCCCCTGAAACGCTATGATGCTTCAAAATGAGTCTGATGAAGTCATCAACTGTTTGCAAAAGAGCTCACTGAATCAAGGAGTGATTGATGCCTTCCAGATAAAGAGATTTTCTCCATTAAAATCATAAACACAAACGCAGACAAAGATCAGAATCAAACACAAACCACAAACAATCATAAAATGCCGCCACAGTTATCGCTACGCAGGCTCTTAGCCTTCCTCAACACACTCAGACTGGAGCTTCAGCTCCTTTCAGATACACATAACGAGGTGGTCCTCCAGAATCAGTTTTGCTCCTGCAGAATACTAAATATATGTAATGGTTAGAGTGATGGGAAAAAGTGCTTCCCATACTTGATGAAAACAAAACTGCTGAGAACCTCAGAATAGCCTTGGCCGAGACAGGTGCAGACTACTACTCCGCCCAAACAAAGATTAGCGGTGGGAACAGCAATGTTTTCTCTATTAGAATGTATCTTCCTCTACACTTTAATATCAGTACTAGGGCTGTTCGATTTTGCCCAAAAATAAAATCTCGATTTTTTTCTCTCAAAACCCGATTTTCGATTACGATTATTTTGTGAAGTGACAAAAGGCAAAGAAATGATTTCAAATATGCTGTTTTTTTATTGAACATTTGCCCCATTGGGCTTTAAGTGCAAACTTTGCTCTTATTAAACCAAAAATGAATGAATAAAGTGCAAAACTCTGTAAAATAAGTAGAAAAAAAGTTTTAAAAAATATAATAAAATATAAAGTTTTATCTCTGAAAAAAAAATCAGCAAATCAGCAAGTGAAAAATCGATTTTACGAGTTTCACGTTTTAAAATCGTTCTAATTACATAATCGCGATTACGATTTAAAATCGATTAATCGAACAGCCCTAATCAGTACACTCCTCTATTTCATCGTCATTCTGCATCGAGACGCCTGATGTATGTTCTGACCCTTTGTATGCAGCTGTTCAATCAAATCTACCAAAATCTGAATCATCTCTCAAAGTATTATTCTTGGTAACTTGGATACTCGGTTTTCAGTCCGGAGATTCACCTAGTTGGACAGAACCTGTTAAAGAGGTGTATCAGGTTTTTCCACAACAGTTAGCACTTCCCCTTCTGCTTCGTGTCACTATAAGACACTATAGACGACCAGACTATCCAGAAAAGCATCGAGTCCCTGCATCTTTCTGATGATACAGGGCACAAGAGCTTATTTTGAATGAGTGAGGCCAGATAAAGTGGGTTATCCCCCACCGCCTAACCCCTAGCACGCCTGGCACCATCTTTCAGGTAAAAGTGGATGGGGATTTTTGATAACATTTTTAAAAGTCTGAAAAGGTCTAACAATCCTAACGACCAATTAAAGGTCTTCTAAATGAAGCTTCCAAATTACTTCCTGATGTTCAGTTTATGCTTACGGTGAGATGCCTAAAAAGAAAGGAATGCAAGGGTTGGATAGGGGAAAATAGTGTCAAACCCATGCATGCATGAGTGTCTTAGTGGCTGTTTTTAATACCAAAGCTCAACACACTTCATAAAGCAGTGGTTTCCGCTATCATTATAAATCCATATATCTGCGGTTAACCTGAAGTAAGGTCGTTCCTCCTCCTCCCACCGGCGCTTTTTCCTGAGCAGCGTGTTTGTTAAACACGCTGGCCCTCCAAACAGATGCAGGCCTGAAGATTTGCTGTGAATGAGGTGTTTGTGAGGCCACTGTGTAACCAAATCCACCAACCAAATGACTTGTTCAGCCCAGCTGGCTGCTCCAGCTCATACGACAGCGTTGCCTCTGCTAATGAGAGTAAGCTGTGAGTGAGGAGTGTCAAGAGTGTCACGCTTGTTTGTGCCAAGTTTATACTGAAGCAGGACTTCAAAGTGAAGCGTCGGCGAGTCTGACAGTAATAGGACGGCATTTCACCGGCAGACCGATACTGGAAGAAAGTCAAATCATTAACCAATGAATGAGAAATGTGATGCTTTGTAAAGGATGAACTGTTGCGTCAAGCGATGGTGTCGAGTGAGAAACTGTAGAAGAGCGGAAATGCTTCCATCAAAGCCGATGCGGCAGTTGCAAAAGATCTTGAAATTTCAACAGTCAGTGAGTTACCAAGAATGCATGACTGTTAGGGACGTGGTGAAAGCTCACTAAGGGAAACATTGGTGTGGATAATGGGAAAAAAAAACTACCTCTCAAGACCTTTTCCGTTAGGAAAAAAAGTTTAAACCATGCTGGTAGTTTTTTGGTTTGGTTTTAGGTAAACGAGTGAAGCAGCAGCCAGAACATCAGACTGTGCATCAACAAATGTGCAGGGAGAATCTTGCGCCACCGTGTGAAGAAATGTGTGTTATTACAAAGTGAAGTTAATAACACCTTATTAAGTGCAGGGAATATTCTACAGCACATAATGTAACTGGTCAGGAGGAGCTTAGACTGCTTTTAAACAACAATATGATAAAGAAGCACGTTGTCGCAGCACTGCTTATACTTCGATAATCTCTTACAGGACTCAATTCCTGCACTTCCACACACAATAAAGCTTGAAGATGTTGCTGACCAGTGTGTTTTGTATTAGAGGGGAGCTTAATCTTTTTTGGATTCAAATTTTTTTTCTTGTCAAAGTCAATTTGCAGAGGTGTCAAGTAACGAAGTACAAATACTTCGTTACCTTACTTAAGTAGAAATTGTGGTTATCTATACTTCACTGGAGTAATTATTTTTCAGACGACTTTTTACTTTTACTCCTTACATTTTCACGCAATTATCTGTACTTTTTACTCCTTACATTTTAAAAACAGCCTCTTTACTCTATTTCATTTCGGCCTTTAAACAAAAACTATCCAGTTAAATTGCTCCATCCGGATAGAGTGAATTTGGTTGTGGTTGTTTCAGATGTTCTTGTCCAGTTTTGTTCTTACATCTGTTCCCTCAGATTCCTGCAACTAAACTTGGATGTACATTCCAATAAAGGTTAGGATAAATGATAACATGCCTCTGAAGTTTGACTTTTTGCACCATTACAATACTTATAGGCAACTAGTCATCATATCTTCTGCTCTCTGAAACACATGTTAATGCTCAATAGTACACATATATGGTTCTTTAATATATGTGCATTATACTAAGATGCATTAATTTTGAATGGCTTTTGTCCTTAATGGCTTTTTTCCCCCTTACATTACTTTTACTTTTATACTTTAAGTAGTTTTGAAACCAGTACTTTTATACTTTTACTTGAGTAAAAAACTTGAGTTGATACTTCAACTTCTACAGGAGTATTTTTAAACTCTAGTATCTATACTTCTACCTGAGTAATGAATGTGAATACTTTTGACACCTCTGTTAATTTGACAAAAATGCCTCAGCATTTAACCAGCATCCTCATCCGCCACACGCGTCAGCCACAAAACTTTCAGCAAATATTCACTTAATCTGACTGCCCAGCAGAGGGCGGTCTTTGTCTAAAAAACATCTCTGCAACCAGAAGAGAGGCAAACACACACACACACACACACACACACACACACACACACACACACACACACACACTCAGGTTGAGAGGACAACAAATCCATTATCACAACTGGCAATAAAAATGCATTAGTGCACAGCAGCAATGATTTTCCTTCCCTTTTTATTTTTTTCATCAGTAAACATTAGATACCATATTTTACATCACCAATATTGTATCTCAGCTCCATGGAGTAAACGAAAACAAACTTTATCTTGTGGAAAGTGGACAAAGCGCTAGTTAAAAACAACAAGAAAAAACAACAACAACTATTTATTTGTCAATGTGACCTCTAAGCATCTACACCAGCTCTCTTATGGAACAATCAATATGCATCTGGGGACGGCTGGGCTGCTGGTTGAGTGTTTGTGCATGTGTTTGTATACACAAGAAGAAAAATACACGTGTCATATTCACGTGTAATGTGCTGCCAGGCCGGTGGGGCTATTCCGGGCTCAAGGGTTGTTATTTTGGGGGTCTGCTGTGTTATTGTTACCCCCTGCCCAGTTCGGCTTGTACTCTGACTTATTTCACACTCAGAGCGGCGGCCACAGCGGGCGTGAGACACGTTTTAATAAGTGAACTGGGAGATAGTGAGCTGAGTCAGTCGACTGCATTTTTGGAATTCAAGCATATCACTTCTGTTTCACACATTCTTTTTATTGATATGCTTCTATGAAACACTTCTGTTGCTCTCGTAACCTGCCCCATATATTTAGACAAACCAAACTGAAGCAGTCTAGTAATACGATTTAGATTTTCTAAACTATTTGGGGAATACCACACACATAACCAGTCAAAATAACACGCATACCTCTTGTCAAACCCACAATCTCTCTCACAGTTTTACTGGCACAAAATAACATGCATATATGGAGACTTCCCCATATAATGTGTTAAATGTATAAAAAGGAGCAGCAGCATCATAAACAGTGCATTTAATTCAGCTGAGGGTTTGGTATGTTTTTTTTTGCCCAGACTGGGAAAAGTTATGGAAGTCTGAGTCAACTACTGACCCGGCAGCGGTGCGGAAAACTGGGTGGTGCCCACTGATCCCAACCCAGTTTCATGTTTATCTACAAAGAGGACAGGAACAGGCATGAACACAAGAGTGAGAACACAAAAAACACCACACTATCATGTGCAAGAAAAGTAGGCATGCATGCGGTTGTAATGTGTGAGAAAGCTCGATGCTGTTGCAGCTGAGCACACATGCACGGGCAAGGAAAGCAATGTGTGATTACTATCTGCGTAACATGAGTCAGCTCCTCTTTGTGACGTCAGAATAGCAAGCATAACACGCAACAAAACACCCACCCTCTTTTCAGAAACGTGTCAGAGGAACATGAGTTACATTTGCCGCCTGAGGCGCATGTGCCTGATGAAATAAATGTCAAGCGGTAAATGGTTAAAAAGAAATATTCATCAGCATTTGTTAACTTATGACACTGAGAAATGTCTCTGAGAAACGTGTAGTAAAAACAGGAAGTCTGATCACAGAATGTTGCCACAAACAAAATGAGCTTCCTCTCACAAGCTGATGGGTAAAATGCCAGTAGACAAAAAAAACAAAACAAGTAGAGCTGCAGAAAAACAAGTTCATCTAACACTGACTTCAACCCTGAGCTGCACTGCGGCGTGAGCTACTTCTACTATTCACAGACTTAAATCAGCAGTACCTATCTGAGCATTGTGACATTGTCAAGTCCGGTCCTCTCCCACCGTCAGGTTTCATCACACTGGTGAGCATGACAGAAAGAAAATGTTTGATGAGAACATTGGTATTAGAGGAGATGTTCAAAGTCATCCTTTAACAGCAAGTTTTTTTCCCATTCACACACATATCAAGAGTCGCAATCAGAAAAATGGGTTTTCACATAACTATCCTCATTTTTGCTGCTTATAATACTTATTAGTCTTATATCTATCCTATTGAGTTCATTTCTTTTCCAAAACTCAATATATGTATACCAGTTCTCTATCACTATGTAAAACCTTGTTACAACCAAAAACGTAATAATGGCCAATAACGTAATAACTGCATATAACATAATAACTTTGGCCATTTCAAATGTAATAAGGCCAATAGTGTAATAATGTGCCAATAATGTTATAAAACGTTTGAGCCAATAACGTAATAACTTTTTGCCGATAATGTAATAAGGCATTACATTATTGGCTGGTTATTACATTATTGTCCTGGTATTACAAAATTATTACAAAATTATTACATTATCGGCAAAAAGTTATTACATTATTGACTCAAAAGTTTTATTACATTATTGGCACATTATTACACTATTGGCTTTATTACATTTGAAATGGCCAAAATTATTACATTATTGGCAGTTATTACGTTATTGGTTGTATCAAAACAAAAAATAAGACTAGTGTGTGTTATGTCTGCTGAGTCCAGCCCCTAGTAGTGCTTAGCTTGTGTGAACACCCCCTCCTGTGAATAAGAGCACTGAAAAGATGCAGGATGCAGAGTTTAGGAACGTACCCCAAGCACGAGTGTCTCCGACCGTGTCCTAAACCAGATGGCGCCCCTTTCTTTCCCAACCGGAGGTCTTTGTTCATTGTCCTTTGTGCTTCTGACTCATACGAGAAACAACCGTAAGAGGAGATCAACTGCACATCTGACCCAAGCCTCTCACATGGGGCACGCGCTCTTGAACTTTACAACTCAGTTATTTTTCTCCCATGAACCACCTGGTGGCTCCGGCTGGACTCCATGGTGCTTCGCTGTGACATGAACCAATCAAAAAGAAAGAATCCAGGTCAGAGGCGAAAAGAAAAGTGATAGAATCAGACGGAGAACGGATCTGATTAATCTCCACTGAGCACAGGACGCAGGAAAAACCATTGAGGAATGCTGCAGAGTTCATCCACGGAAGTCCCAGACAAGCCTCAACAAGGCTGCCAAGAGTCAGATATACAAGCAGCCTCCAAGAAAAAAGCAGAAATTCACCAGAAAAATGAAGATATATTTGTTTCTTTTCAGTTTTCTTCCTCTCTTTGCCGTTTTAGTTGGAAACACCCAGAATAATCCCAGTCATCACAACTACTTCCTGAGAGGGTCTCATGCAGTAAAAAAAAACAAAAATACAAAACATAAACAAGACCTGGAGAGACGTGCAAAATCTTGAAAATTAGCTTTGTTACTCTATCTCTGATGAACGCTCACTCACTCTGTTCGCAGGAAAGGGGAAGAGTTGAACTGTTGCTGAGAGCAGCGACACTGCAGAATAGCGTCAGTGAGGGTTGACCTCTTCCTCTGGCGGTCTATGCGCTCGTGGAGTCCCCTGAGGTCGCTGTGGGAGCTGACGACAACCCACCATGTGCTCGGAGGCTTTCAAGGAGAATGATTTGTGCAGGATATCCAGTTACAAGTCAAATGTATTCAAAGCTCACTGTCTTTTATGCCTCTGGTAAAGTTATCCAACGAAAACCACATAGCAGTGAAGGAGTGACTCTTCCCAAGCCTTCGGAGGCTTAGAGTTACGGATGAACTTTTTGGTGTGTCACAACTTGGGAGCTCTGACTCCTCGTTGGCTGAAGGGTGTTTTTGTGTCTCGCAGAACTTGCTTGACGCAGTTCTTCGTTGACACATGAGATCAGCACGCCTCCTGACCCGATACCCTCCTTCTGCTGCCCTGCAGCTACAGGATATTGTTAGAGTTGGTGCCGAGCAGGCTGACGAGGAGGGACGGGGAGAGGCAAATGGTACGTGTGCATGCAAGGCATAATTAAAACAACAAAATCACAGCAAATGTTCAAACCCCAACTGCGGTGGTCTACGACATATGTTCCATGGAGGTTTTTGGATTGTATTGTAGATACAGAGTAACAGATCCCTGTTCAATAAGTGTCAGATTGTTATTTTGATTCATCAAATAATGGTTTAATCTTTGACATGTCAAAAAGAGAAGAAGAAAATAAATTAAGTACAGAAATATATCCATCAGAAATGGTCACGGCCAAAATAACACCTTTTTAGATGTTGTTTTGCTTAATAAACAATCCAAAACCCAAAGACAATCTCACATACTGAATCCTGAGAATGTCTAACATGCTTTTTTAATATTTTTTTTTAATTGAACCTTTCTGTAATCAATCATATTTCATTGGAAAATTATTGTCATGGGAGACATTTTATTAAGATTCACCAGTAAGTTTATGAGAGCGAACAAAGAAAGCAGACAGTTAAAAGGGAAAGTTTCAACACAAAAATCACATTATTAAACATTTCTCACTTTACTTCACTTGAAACTCTGACAATAAAACAAAAATATTATATCCAGAAAGAATAACAACCATCTTTTTCAACCAGTTTTCGACAGTCATATTTTTTCGTCTTGCTTACTGAGGCCACCAGCTTATATGAACCATTTTTTCACTTTTTCACGTAGTACTGAATCTGCTCTGTGTAAGGTCCAAAATGACATCCTCCTGTCTCTGGATGCTAAAAAACCTGTGCTTCTAGTGATATCGGACCTCACTGCAGCATCTGAACCACTTAGTCCTCCTGAAACCCTTCAATCAGCTTGTTGGACTTCAAGGCCCTGTGCTGCAGTGGTTTAGCTCCTATTTTACAAACAGTCTCTCCTGATCAATGACATCTCTTCTTCTTCAGCCCCTCTAAACTCTGGCGTGCCTCAGGGATCCATTCTGGACCCTGTTCTATTTTCCTTATACATGCTGCCATTATGGTCATGTCAGCACAGTAATGTTTCCTTTCATCTGTATGCAGATGATTTACAAATGTATTTGCCTGTTACACTCAGCTCATCAAGTCCATTCAATTCCAGCCACAGTTGTTTGGATGACATCAAACTCTGGCTGTCGCATCCTTTTCGAGTGTATAGTGTTTTCAAGATTCAAGATTCAAGATACTTCATTTATCCTGAGGGAAATTACTGTGCAATAGTTTTCCCCCTCTAAGCAGCCTAGCAGTATCCTAGCTACAGTAGTCAGGCTTTTCACCTTCACCACATTGTTAAAAATCTAGGTGTGACCCTTGACAGCAGTTTAAAATTTGATAAACATATCAACTCAGTTGTCAAGGCAAGATCTTTTCAACTTTGTCTCCTTGCTAAAGTCAAGCCCTTCCTGAGATGTGGTGACCTGACTTTATTTTGGAATTAATCAAACTTTAATCAAGATTAATCAAACTTCTCTGTGTCGCAACTTATACAAAATGCTGGAGCTCACCTGTTGACAAACACTCAGAGACATGACCATATCACACCTGTACTCCGTCCACTGGCTCCCAGTACACTTCAGAATTTATTTCAAGCTCATGTTGTTAGTTTTTAAAGGAATTAATGGCCTTGCCCCCCCATATTTAAGTGAGCTTTTAAGTCTTCTCCCACCCTACAGAGCTCTGCGTTCTGCTGGCCAGTGTATGTGCCACGGTGGAGGAGCAAACAGTGGTGGGTGATCGTTCCTCCAACCCAACCTGCAACTGTTTAAAGCCACACTCAAAACCTACTTATCTACATTTAATGTTTTTGAATTTGGGTCTTTTAGTGGTGTAAAGTGTATTTTATGTTCAGCACTTGGTTCAGTGCTTGGTGTTTTTAAAGTGCTTATAAATAAAGTTGGCTTGGCTTGGCTTTTACTTTTCATCTTTACTCTATTTGAATGTGTGTTTAGCTCATACTGTTATTGCATTGAACTTGTACTTGTTTTTGATACAAGCACTTTGCTCAACTCACGTTGTTGAAATGTGCTCTTGTAAATAAAGTTTTTTCACCTAGTTCTGCTTTCATGGTTCACTCACAGAAGTTTATAGCAGTCCTATGTTTGTGCTGCCTCCCTGATGGTTTTTAGTACCACTATTTAAGTACTTTATTTAACCTGACGAGGTGCTTGAGACCACAAGTTGCTCAAAGACATCTAAATATTCAGACAGGAGTCGGAAGATACATTTCACAATCTCTATTCTCATTAACTGTGCTGAAATGGAAATATAATGAATAAGAAGTTATGTCATTTGACGCTGTTTGAGCCAACAGACCGTTGACTCAGAGGGGAAATCACACCTGTGGTCTTCATAAGCTCACATCCTTTATCTAGAACCCAACCGTCAGTACCAGCAGTAACGTTTAAATGGAAAGGAGGTGTGAGAGAGTGCACAAATACAGAGCTGTTCAAGTCATCTGTTTGACAAGAAAAACTGCCTGATGTTTCCACTGACGTTACTCTCAGACTTTACCGACATGTGTCATAAGCATCATACCCCACTAAACATTTGACACAATCTTCACTTTTAAGTATTTCCAAAGGATCGATTATCGCGTGCAGCAGCGTAGAAAAAGGCTTTAGCAGCTGGTTTGTATATGGTGCCAAGCCCTTCACTTCTCCTTCTTTTCGTCAGCTGCAGTCGCTCTTTCTCTTCCTGCCTGCTTGTGCGTTACTTAGTGTGTTCGACTCGTAAAGGGCAGGAATTGGAGACAGGTGTAAGAGTGGCTTAGCCACCAGCTGTTCCTCATCCACTGCTGCCACACGACCCAGATCTACCACAACCCTCTGCCAAGTGGTTGACTCCACTCTTTTATGAAGTCTTATTTCGTTAGCTGACAATTCGTCAAGTTTCTTTTGATTCCCCAATAGCCTTCTTTGGCTGTGGTTCACTCAGGCCTCTTGCCTGCCTAAGTTTCCAAATAAAGGCATGTTTCAGGATCTGCCTGTCTGATCCTAACGTCAGAGCTTTCATTTTTGAACTCAGGAGGTGCAACATTAAAAACCAGAGCTTGGTCTCCATTGTGTCGGTTTTAGCTCTGGGTTTCTGGTTGCCCCAGCTGTGAGATTTGGCCAAGTGAAAATGACCCAAAGCTCACTGAAGCTTTCAACCAAACGAGCCAATCAAGGTGTTACCTTGGAACAGCAGCCGCTTCTTAAGCAACACAAAAGTAAAATAAAGGTTAAGTCACTTTTATGATGTATGAGATTCACTCTTGTTTGGTCGTCTCTCGTCTTCTCATTTGTCTTTACTTTCTTGGATCTCTTAAAGCCCATTTTCACTGAGCGGTTCAGTACGGTCCGGTACTGTATTTTGTGTTTCGATTATAAAATGGTCCCCTTAAACCGGACCATACCTTACCGTTTTTGGGCCCCCGTTGTTTGTAGGTCCAGAGAAAAATGGCACGGTACGACAAGGGCAGAGCTACTGCCGTCATGCGATACAATCGTTGATTGGTGAACAGAAAACGTCACTAAGCACAACAAAAGCAAGTGTGAAACCAGCATGAGAGTTTGTAAACACTTTGCCGCCCGAAATCTTCTCTCAAACAACGTGGCATGGATTGTCCAGACAAAGTTTGACAAAAAACGAGCTGCTGGATGACCTACATTGTTGATCTTGGTAGCGCCTCCAAGCGTTGCTTCCTTTGGGGCTCAGACTCTGGTCCACAAAGAAAGAAGGTCTCGGTCCAGTTCCAAATGAAGGAAGTGGAATACAACACAAGGCACTGAAGGCAAACGCACCGTAAACAAACGTGCATGTGGAGCGATTCCTTGCAAGATTGTCTCTCGCTCAGAGGTGGAGAGGAGATGAGGTGAAAAACCCCGGTAGAACAATGGTCAGATGAAAATATATCACAAGAGCAATGAGCAATAACGTTTGTAAACCAACTAAGGGAGAAACAGCGCCGCATCAACCAACAGACAACATTTTCGTCTATGTTGTTTGTCTTGTCTCCCCCAATAAGAAGAGGGCAACGCTTCCTTTAAGATTCGGTTCTTTTGACAAACTTGGACCAGCTGAATGTTTTTTTGCCACTTTTTGATGATTGTAAAGACAGGTATTCTAGATTGCACTACCTAAAATTAAATAAGTACTCCTTCAAATGAAACTGGAAGTAATATTTAAGGAAATTTTAAGCTGTCATATTGTTTTTTCAGAAGATAACACAATGTCCCGAGGTCAAAATGAAAGATCAGTGAAATATCACAGAGATGGAGCACAAAAGCTTCCTTCTTAATCGTGTTTTCATAACTCTGGTGAAGCAGGTGAAGTCAGACACTCAATTCTTTTCTACCAGACTTGTCTGTGCAAAAAAAAAAAAAAGAAAAAGAAAAGAATAAAAAGTTTTTCCAGCTTCACACTACCCTCCTTTCAAGGTACCGGTACACCAAATACAGCATGACTTGAAGTCTGGTGGAGATAAACACTGAGAAGCTGGACTAAATCGTACTCGGATCTCTGACTGCTCACTAAGACGCATCTTTTCAGATGGCTCTTGTTATTCCTCTGACTAGACTTATATTTGTTACGCAGCATTTCTCTGAAGGGTGCAGCTTTGGCCGGGACGCGGCTGGCTAGAAGCACCAGTCAGACATCTGCCGGTCTTATGTGTCTTTGACACAGGAGATGGGAAGGGTTTGTTGTGAAAAATTCTCCCGACAGCAGTCTGCTCAAGAGGTCAAAAGTTGATTTAGAATAGAATCTTTCTAAAATCTATTTTTTAGTCACTCTGGATGGTCTCATCTGAAATACTACATTCAGCAGACTTGAACTGACACATAAAACATTATCTGTGTAATATTGTAGCAAATAATAATAATAATAATAATAATAATAATAATAATAATAATTAAAGCTGCAAGCAGCGATGAACGGGCCCTCACACCCTTGTGCACGTTCAGGCGTGCTGCAGTGGAAGCTTGTATGACTTGCATGTAGATTCTTCAGGCCTGGACATTTAGCGGATGACACCACCCACGACTCTCTATATCAAACCATTCAAGTTAGGCAGAGAATAGGGACTATCAAATATCGACCAATAAGAAGAAGGGGTGTGGGTAATTTGCACCAATTATGTTCAAGGATTCAAAACCGAGTCAGATGAAACCACCCACGAGTCTTTATGTCAAACCATTCAAAAGTTATGGGAGAAAGTAGGAACTATCAAATAGTTGAACGATGAACGGGGGGCGCTCATTTTGGCATCTATCGTCGCCACGGTAACGCTTTTGACTGAGAAAAGTAATGTGCATCGTCGCAGGATCGAGAGGCACATTTTGATGTATAACACACCTGGGTGCACGTTACGGTTTGGGCCGCATTAACGGCCGAAGAAATGGCATAAATTGCGCCAAAATTACACGATTAATTCAAAATGGCCGACTTCCTGTTCAGTTTTGGCCATGGCGCCAAGAGACTTTTCTTTAAGTTGCGACATGATACAGGTGTGTATGTACGTCAAACCGTATTGTGGGGCTCGAGGCACGAAGTTTTCTAGGGGGCGCTGTTGAGCCATTAGGCCACGCCCATTGATGCAAACCATTAAATATCAAATTTATCGCCAGGCCTGGCTTGCGTGCAAAATTTGGTGACTTTTGGGGCACGTTTAGGGGGGCAAAAAGGCCCTCCTTTCGTCGGAAGAAAAACGAGAATAAAAATAAAAACGAAAACGAGAACGATTCCTGCAGATACAATAGGGCCTTCGGGACCTAATAATAATAATAATAATAATAATACGACACTGACATATGAATTGGTGTGATGTATTCAAGCCTCTTTACCGTCTGCTGTGATGAAGAGAGAGTCGAGGTAAAAGGCAAGACTCCGCTTACTTGTCGATCTATGCTCCTACTCTCACCTGTGGTCATGAATTATGGGTAGTTACCAAAAATACAAGCAACTGAAATGAGTTTCCACTGTAGGGTGGCTGGATTGAGGGAGAGGTTTAGTCAAACTAGAGGGGCTCTGAGTGGAAACACGACTGCTTCTCATCAAGAGGAGCCGCTTCAGGTGGATGCCAACCACATCCCCGGGGAAACAGGTATATTCAATCATCTCTAGCATCCTTCAACCAGGTAATTCACTATCCCTCCTTATGTGTAAAAACATGTCATGTGAACCTATCTTACTTTATCTCCAGGACGTTGAAACTTTGGTTGTTACTGTTATGGGGCTGTTATTATTCCCATCTGTTCTTCTCAGTCCCAAAGAAGATCTTCTGAGAGGGATGCACATTAACAGTTCTATACATTCTTTTTACTCCGTAGCAAATTTTGTGAGTGATCTATCGGTAAGACCCGCCCCTCAAATGCAGATGAGCTGATGGCTGTTGAGTATCAGTTGCACATGGACCAGAGCTCAGACGCCTGTACCTTTCAGCTCCTTTGACAAAAACTCGAATATCCTCAATGTTCATCTTTTTTATGGAGTTTATGGCAAAAAAAATGTAAAACAACATCACTGGGGTACTTGTAATACCAATTCCAGCAATTTGAGTAGATGAGCAGTGGCGCTTATTTTACTCATTTTTTCTAAATCTAAAAGAAACACAGCTGAATGTCTGCTTTGAATTAAGCAACGGTGTCTACATTTATTCTAAGATAAATCAAAGCAGCAGTGCTTTTAACTTTGCTAAAGTTAATCATCCACCTGAGATAATGGAGCTACCGAGAACCAGATGCAAAGGTATAACTTCAGACCTACTGTTACCAACCAAATATCTTCATAACTTCAGATCTAGCACTAGATAGTTTATAGTAGATCTGAAATTATATCACTACACAACTTCGGATCTATACTTGCTGTGTGTAGCACATTATGTGAAGTAGGCCTGAAGTTATGCATTTCCAAATAAAACTAATTAACAGTAAATTAATTGAATCTTTCCCTGTGGCGCATAAATAATGCTGGTCTTATTGATACTGTAGGTCAATTCCTCATGAAGTGTCCAACTAATTCTCTGAAAACACAATCAACAACTTATTCATTGTTTAAATGTTTTAGCACCTTTTAATTTCTGTATTGAATTATTGGGAAAGTCTAAACGCAGTTCAGGCAGAACATATACAGCTTCTATCGCTGAAAGTATAATAGCTTTTTCAGCTTCAAGCAGATTTATTGTGAAGTAAGCACTAAAGCCATGGCAACCACTTCCTAAGGCCCGGTGTAAACCCTACAGATTCAGATTCAGACCCTACAGTCTTCTAAACATGGTGCGACTGCTTGTCATGTGGTTAACATCAATTAAACTAGAATAAATAAACTGACTTGCACATCTGATACAACAACCTAAAACATCAGTTTTGTAATGAATCGTCCTATTTCATCAAGATCGCCACACTTAGGTTCTACCAGGGGGTTAAGCTTCAATAGAGGCTTTTTTCTCAGATTTTAATCTGTACTACTACTTTTACTTTGTATTTCTTTTTCTAGTTACTCTCATTCATTCAAACACCTTTGAACCACTTGAGTATTAAAAGGTGGTCCATAAATTAATGCATTTACTTTGGATCTAATTTTCAGTCAGCTGTGTTCTATCATTTCTCATTTAAGATGGAAAAAATACATATCTACAGGATTTTAAAAAAGGTCACAATAAATTAGACTAAACATACCTTTCAAAGCTCTATAATGACGACGGAAAAAAAAGGCGATGTCATCGATCTTTAAAAACAGATTTTCATTTGCATTCTGTTTCGGATTTTAATTCATGTTTGTTTGAAATGTGTTTTATATTTAATTTATGCTGGCACAGACACACAGCGAATGCTTTTTCTGCCTGAGGCCAAGTTTGCAGGGAGGGGGAGCAAGCCGTCCTGGTTTCATGTTTATCTGATGACAGATGGTTTAATTTCACATTAAATAAAAATACCATGAAAGTGCAGCTTATGAGTTTAGTTTTTGTCCATTTAGATTTTGCTGAATGGTGGTGAGGATGTATAAAAGTGGTTATATTCTATTATTAACAATCACTTCCATTATTGTCTTTCGCGTAGGGAAAATTCAGTGCAATAAGCGTGAAATCGGCAGAGTCATTTTTCTCATAACTATAATTTAAAACGTGTTTATTGAACAGGCTCGACTTGGGCATTAATTGAAGCAATGAAAGAAATAAAAGGTGTGCAACGTACACTGAACTAATGTGGTTAAACAACAGTTAGACCACAGACGTGAACGTGCTCTGAACCAAAAACATGCCCAAAATATGGCTCTGAGCCAAATAAAATTGTTTAGGTGATCAAAAACAACATTTGCACTTTATCTCGCCATTTATCATGAGTACATTAAGGAGCGCCGTTGAGGTCAGACTGAAGTAAGAACTTTCGCGGCAGTGACGGATCAGTTACGAAGTGGTTTTGATGGCAGAAATCCACTTGGAAATGATTATTCAGAAAATAAAACTTTAGAGGGTTTTTGACTGTCAAAAACACTGATTGACTTGCATTGATTAGTCGAGTGAGCATTACACCTGCTCCGAAAGAACACCAACTATAGCAAGAACTTGTGATTGATGTGAACAGAAGAAAAAGTCATGAAAAGGTTCTCTAAATTAATTTACATGCACGAAAAAAGCGATGATAGAATCAGCAGGTAAACTGAGCTGTTTTAATTGAACTGTCTGATGCGTGGCTCTTTGTCTTCTTTAATGGGGGATATGACCTGATTACAAAATGAATAAATAAATGAAATGTTACCCACTTCTACTGCTTTATGCAAGATTAAATATCTATATTTGTCGGTGTTTCTAGCTGCAACACGGTTTGAAACTATTATATATCTTGTTATAATATATCATAACAAGAAGATATTAGACCACAGTAAGAACCAGCAGCACTGCAAACAGGTCATAACCACATTAGACTAGTCTCTTACGCTCACAGAGACGTGTTAATCGATCAAATGTCTAGATTAAACACTATGAGAAATGCTGATGAATCTCTGCACAAACACCCTTGACTTTGGTCTCTTTTAATAATACTCAATCTAGTACCAGCTCACACAAGCATCCATCTCCAATGATAGTTTAATGGGCTTGTGCCTTCGTGACCTCCAGAATGCTCTTAAATGTGTGTTTACAGACAAGACGGAAAAGTGAGACCTTTAAGCAGAATTGTGACCTTCTCCTTCCTCGACTGACCCACAGGCTGTGGAAGTGGACGTGGAAAAAGTTTGCTCTCAACTTTCATTAAATCACTCATGATTTTTGCTCAGTGCATTTCCTCCTGGACTTCTGCAGATAAAAAAAACATCAGACATTCGTCATAACTTGAACCAAAAACACGAGCTTGTTATTTTCTGATGTAAAGCAGACGCAAGCTGGCTGTTTTCAGTCACAAGGAATGAGAAAGTTCAACATTAAAAGTCTAAACAGAAACTCTCAGCCCGAGACAATCGGTCCATCTGGTGCTATTGCTATAGGAACCTTTCTCAATATTTGACCTGCGCTGGCCTGCTGAACACCTTAGGCTCAAAACAAGACCTTCTCTTTCATTGCAAGAACAATGGGGTCTATTGAGATGACACCATTTCCGACGTCAACAATATCATGATTTCCCAGGGTTACCTTCTCACCAGACAATGGACCTTTATTGCCACAGCCATCCCATGACACTAATTTTGAAGATGTGAAAAATCAGTTTCTGCTAGTGATGAAACCATCCCCATTCCTCATTGCATTCTGGAAAAAATGTGCGTAGTTCGGTTTTCTTGACTTCATCTGACCCAAAAATCACAGTCACAACAACTGCTGAAATGACTTCTGAATTCCAGCCTTTGTCTTTGTTTACTGTTCAAGACCAAAAACCCATAAATCCTAACAATGTGAGGCAAACGCCACGTACTTCTAAGCACAGATACTACCTGGGTGTGTGGGCCAAGGTGAAGCGGCGCTGCAGAGCGATGCTGCGGTTCACGAGGAGCTTGCGGAACAGCAGCGGCGAGTGACGAGGGGAGTTCCTGGGAGAGTTCCTGGGAGAGTCACGGGGGGACATCCTGGGGGATCCGCAGGGCGACCCGGACTGCGACTGTGGCTTCAGCTTGATGGGCTGAGTGCTACTGAGCGGGAAGGAGCATGCCTCCTCAGAGCTCTCCCACGGGGCTCCACTCATGCTGCTGTGTAAGGGTTTAAAGAAAACTTTCCTCTTATGCCGATGTATTGTGCAGCCCCGTATGGTCCGAGTCTTTCATCTCAGAGCGGCACAACTCTTTACGGAAATTAAAAATAACTCACAAGCTCGTCTGGTAAGGGTGCACTTCAAACTCTGAGACACTTGAGTCCCTAAATGCTGCAGACCTTCCAACTTGAGAGTCTTGATCACCTTTCTGGTCTGAGCCTGTTGATGGACGCGGACATGAGTGCAGCAGGGAGCCCTCCCCTCGGGAGAAAGCCGTGTTTACACAGCACTGAGCTCTGCCTAAATATGGCCAGGCCTGAATTATAGCGTTGTTAGCTCATGCCGCGGGTGAGCTAGCTGTGTCCGCCACTTCCAAGAGTGAATTGGAAAGCAGCAAGGGGGCACCGGTTTACATCTGTTTCCCTCCACGACTCATCGGGGGAACCGACATTAACCGGGGGTCGCAGCTCTGCTTGTAGACAAATGCCAGAGCTGCGCTGCGCCGAGAGCCCGCAGCTTAAACAGATTTTCACTAAGCTGGTCACTGAGGCCCCACTCTGTCTAAAAACAGAGCCTGCTTGAGATAAAAGATAACAGGAATCCTGTAAATGTCACTTTAACTTTTACTGCTATCTCAAGTGAATAGTGCTTTCCCAGCGGGGCAGAGAAGAGATGGAAAAACAGCATCTCGTCTCCGACACACAGAGAGTCAGCAGCTTTCCTCGCCCCAAAACACAACCTTGTGAATTCAGCCAAAACACACAATCTGACATCCAAAATCTGTTTGTAACCAAACATTTCAATGATAAGTAGGCTTCTAATACATACTGCATGTACCTTACATGCACCTAATCTACTTAAATCAAACAATAAAAAGGACAAGTTCAACATGGTATCAATTTCAGACATTCAAAGTTGCCCTCTGGGATTGTTTGACAGGGATGCATGTTCAAATATTTAACAACTGAAACACATACAGTAAGTAGTAGACACAAGCAAATACGAGGCTGGGACATTGCGACTGCGATTTATAACTGCTTTACCCAGGATTTAAATAGATATACAAGTATTCAAAAGACAATTGCCATTCTTTTCACCCTTGTGAAAATGTCTTTTGTACGTGTTAAGTGTTTCCTGTTGTTCTGCTTCTGCACCGCCATTATCAGAATAGCTATCAATCAGGGGTTTTATGTGGATGAGCTCTGGGTTTCTGTGGGTAAAGCTTTTTTTTTCTCCAGTTACAGTCACGAAAACATGTGACCTGCCCAAACTAAGCAGTCTAAAACAGCAAATGCTGAAGCTTTTGGAAGATACCAAGAGACACCCAATGATGGAGTGAATAATGAGAATAATGCTTAAAACCCATGACTAATACGATTAACGTCTTAATGGTAAGTCAGACAACAAATGCCGGTACTAATTATTCACTTTCTCCATCGATTTAATTAATGATATTTTGTCAAAGTCGTTGCATACAGAATGCTGAGTCTGGGATGTGATGCGGCGGTCGCTGGCGGACTGCTTTAGTTCAGGACGGGTCAGGAGGGGTCACAAAAACACAGCTGCCGAATTAAGTGCTGCCAAAAGAGGCCAGTAGGTGGCTCCCACATTCAATTACATGCACACAGGCATAGGGCGGCAAAATGTCACCTCATCCTGTGGGGTTTGGACAAATTCGCATTTACATCATCTGTTTTTCAGTGAAAAATAATCTGCTGTGGTACCCAGCAGCTTCACAGCGAAGCTCCAGCCTGTGACACCCCAAGAGAGGGCTTTCTTTGAAATGTTAACCCTGGAGACAGTGCACGTGATTTGCTGACAGTCTGTCATCACACCTTTACCGGCATGCCTGAGTTGGAGAATATAATTGTGAAAGATAAATCTGCAAACCACATGGGCTCAGTCATTCAATAGATCCCCATTACGAGTGTGTGGGGAGCAAACACTGAACTGAATGTGTTGTCTTTATGTGACTAACGCTGGGATATGTGGAATTATTTATCAGACTGAGTCACGTGACCTCCCTACTCCCACCAGATCAAACACAAACACAAAAATTCACTTTAGAACACACAAAGAGCTGAAAAGCTTTTTGGAATAAAAAATACTCGTGCTTCTGTCAATTAAGCTCCAGTATCCGTAGGTGTGATCGTACCACGCTGGCCATCGCACATCCAAGGACTTCTCTTGTAAGAGCCACAACTTAACCACACGGCTACTGATTCATTCAATGGACACACATCTCTTTATACTTTCAGCGGCAGTTCTTATTGCATTTCTCTCAAGGCTGGATTTTTAATAAAAAGAGGATTCCCAATAAAGAAGTATTTTTCAACAGTAAAGCCCCCGTAATGAATGACTCTTCACGAGGTGGAGGTGGTGCAGTGTGGAGATAGTGAAAGACTTGCTGTCACAGATGCTGTCGGGAGATGTGACAGTTATTTGCATAGAAATGCATCTAGAGGAAGGCAGCTGCTCCAAACAATGACACAGTCAAAAAAGTGTGTCATTGTGCCAAGAAGTATGATTAGTTATAATAAAAACAGCTGCGTTTCTTTCTTTCTTCAGACTGTATAATACTTTGTAAACACATAAACTGAGAAGGGAATGTTGTGCCTTCATGGGATTTGCTGCTATAAAAGCTGTACCACTGAAAGAATGCTTAAAGAACAGTAAGTATAAGTTATTAACTACACAGCTAAGTAGTATTAAAAAATAAAAAGGGCTAAAAGACTTTTCATCACTTTGTTGAACGTATGCTTTCTTGTACTTGTAACAGCGTACTTTAGAGGCAGCCAGCAATCAGGGCAATCAGGGCAAGCTGAGCAGCGAAAACAGTCTTTAACAAAAAAAAAGGTGTCTAAGGTTTTAGTCACATTACAGTATGACATCATTGTTTTCCATGCATCGCTCATTATTTTTTACGTACTTGCACCATGTCTGTGTAAACAGATTTTCCGCAGCAACAAAGCAAAAATTCTTCAGAAAAAAATAAAATAAAAACCTCAGACGGTCTTTTCTTGTCTTCTGTAAAATCATCATCATTAAGGTGTCTAAATGACAGACAGAAATTACAATGGCTCATGCCACAAAGTTATTGTTTGCAGTTGAGAAGAATTAAAGCCCTCATTTTCCAAAGGCCACAACAGCGTTGCTGGAAAACATGATAATGTCACTGCTGAGCTCCAAGTATTTTAACTTTAGTCCTTTTTTTAACTGCTTAAAACAAAAAAAAGCAACAAAAAGTCAAGATATTGAACGAAATGTTTTCCATCATTGACAACCCAAACCAACCTCTCCACTTCTGTGC
This sequence comes from Cololabis saira, assembly GCF_033807715.1. NCBI lineage: Eukaryota > Metazoa > Chordata > Actinopteri > Beloniformes > Belonidae > Cololabis > Cololabis saira. The sequence goes on from NC_084599.1 coordinate 29,303,765, forward strand.
CATTGGTACCGGTGCAGGAAATCCCACCTACCTCGGCCCATCACACTTTACAACAATTCTGTCCAACAGAGAACATTCTTGAGCTCTGTATCTCTTTATAGTTATTATTTTATTTTATTTATAAATGCCATTTTCGCACAGCTTGATGTGATTTTGTATAGTTTCAGTCACAGGTACCTAGTATTTCTTAGTCTTATACTGTGTATAATTTATATAGTTTTAATAGTTTTATGTACATCCTGCACCTTTCATGCTTAACCATGCTCCTGTGACGCCAGAATTCCCCTGTTGGGATGAATAAATCTATTTATCCATCCATCTGTCTAAAAGATTATAAAATGTTTTGTTTTTTTGATGGAAAAATTAAATTAACAGAAACATTAATGAGAAACTTGGGGGAAGAGGACATATTAGAGAAATGTCGCATTTTGGGAAGAAGAAACACATACAAATAATCCTCATGTTCGCTCACTTTTCCAATTTGATGTGTTTCCAACACATCAAATTCAGAGACTGAATTCAGTGACTCTTCACTCGCACCATCTCGACTGGTGCAACTGTAAAGTGATAATTAGTGTTATTCTCTTCACCTGTCAGCACGTTTTACAGTATGCTGCAGCTGTTGGAAAGATGTAAATGTGCCCAATTTCTTTAGAGTTTCTTGAGAAGAAAAACAACAACTAAGTGCTGTTTAACATTTCTGTAATGAGCATATGTAACATACTGACTTCAGAGGAAGTCACAGCATGACTGGAAAACTGCATTCCTATCACTCCTCTTAAAAACATATATCTCAACTTTAGTTTTAAAATAAACAAATTAGTGCATTCAGAACAAATTGGCAAGTCCATAAGAATAAAAACAGAGCAGGGTAGGGAGGCAAAAGTTGAGAGCCATTTCTCAACTCAAACACTAAAATCATTTCTGACTGTGATTATATATATGTGATTATATTATATTATATTATATTATATTTCCTCAGTGAGTTGCTGCTTTTATTTACATACAATATATACAATATATTATATGGATGTATTTTGTCCAGAGCAATACTTCATATCAAAGAGGAGCAGTCCAACATAGCACTCACTTTTTGTCTTCACTTATCTTTACTCAAGGTCAGGATCTCATACTTCTATTGCAATAAAAAAAAATCTAATAAAAGGTTTGGGGATGAGAACTAGCACCTACTGATCTAGGATCATGGTTCCAAGTCAGAAAAGAGTGGAGCGCCATTATTAGAGGATCTCTGGGTGTTGTTCAGGAGTGAGGGATGAAGGGATTGGGAGACTGAGAGGCAGATCAGTTCATTTTCTGCAATAATGGAGACTTGCCACTGGTTGTGATGAACAGGAAAGACTGGCTGTTTACTATGTTCCTACTTTCAAGGCTATGCTCTCAAACTGTAGATAGTGACTGAAAAATTAAGATAGCGGAACCTATCGGTTAAAATGAGTCCCGGAAGGAGAAGAGTTGCTGCGTCTCCACATCGAGAGGAGCCAGTTGAGTTGGTTCGGGCATCTGCATGAGATACTTGGTTGGCACCTCCTTGTGGAGGTGTTTGTTTTGGGAGGATCTAACTGGGAGGAGGACTGAAGGAGGACAGAGCCGGGCCATGAATGCCCCAGTATCCCCGCAGGTAGAGCTGGAGGAGGTGGGATGGGCAGCCGAAGTCCTGGGCCTTTCTACTTACGTAAGCTAGTAACCTAGATGGATAAATGGAGGTAGGCGGATGGATGGATGGACAGAGTTCAAGGTAAAAGAAACAGTTTTCTCTTGAAATCAGCCAGTCCCCTGATTTCACTAGTCTCATAAACATGTTCAACAAACATATTTGACAAGAACTGCACATTTAAAAAAGGCGTCAAAGTATCCCAGACGCAGGCAGGGAAGGAAGTTCAGGCCTGCAACACACACACACACACACACACACACACACACACACACACACACACACACACACACACACACACACACACACACACACACACACACACACACACACACACACACACACACACACACACACACACACACACACAAACTGGGACAATAAAGCTTTTTTTATCACTTTGTAATGTTGCCATTTGTTCTTGCAAAAGTGTCTTGGCATTGAGAATATTGAGCACCGAAGCATTGTGGATTATTTTGTTCCAGTCTTCCTGTAAACACGGCTTAAAGATTGCAACAGTACATCATCATTGTTGCTTTTTTATTTAATGAAGTTGTTACAGTTTTTTCTGAATCCTTAAGCACAATTTTTTGCAACATTGGCTATTTTTGCTAAACTCTACACACAAATGAGAAAACCTTTCACACAATTATCAAAACGTTATAGTTCTCTTGCAAAAGCAAACACAGCTTGATTAACTCTTCACACCTTAGTAAAAATGGTGTTTTCATATCAGACAGTAAACACATGCCATCATTTACTAAGCACATAATGTGCCAACTACACACTAATGGTATGAATACAAAACATATCTGGCTTTTTTCTTTTTCTGTGCACCAGGTAGGCTAGGTCAGTTTGAGGTCATACTTTTGTCATAGTTCTGTAAACACACAGGGATCCAAACTTCAAGTATTGGTGTTTATTCACACTCGTCAAAACAAAGACACAGCACAGAACACAAAATAATAAATTCACAATAAAAAGACAATCAGCCTACATCATGCCGTCTCTCTTGGTCCGGCCACAAAATCTCATCCACATCGCATGCGATGTCCTCCAGTCCAAGGCACTGGGGAAAATACCTCCTTGCATGCCGTATCCAGGCCTGACATGATGCCTGCTCAATATCTCCACATGCCTCCTCCATTGCCTGTAAAAGGGTTGATGGGGAAGGCGGTTGTGGGCTTTCCAGCGCCGGGCAGAAAAGAACTCTTCAATTGGATTTACACTAAGAATGGAGAGTATAGGGGGAGGTTGAGTGCCATGAAGAGTGGGTGATTGGTAAACCAGTTGTGGACCAAAGCAGCCCTATGGAAACTAACATTGTCCCATATGATGACATATCGGGTCTGCTCTGGCCCTTCTTCTTCCCCCTCCTGGTCCTCCTCTTGCTGCTCCTTGTCCTCTTCCTCTAACTTCCTCTAAACCTCTTGCTTCTTCACCTCCACGTCCTCTTCCTCGGCCTCCTCTGATTCTTACTCTTCTTGCTCCTTCCATTGTACTCCACACAGACAGCTTACCTGTGGCTTATTCATAGTGCTTAGGCTGATTGCAAATTGAACTAATTGTCTAAAATTGTTTTCTCATGTGAAAGTGTGCCGGACAGGTGGCAAAATAGTGTAAATAATAGCCATACATGTGTATAATTTTGCTAGGAGTGTTTTGGAAATTTGGCAATTGAGTGTAAGCAGCGAATTGTGCCTACATTTTTGAAAAGTGTGTGTTACAAAATTACAAACTGAGTGCAAAGCAGTATTTGTGCTTTTAGTTTGGCTAACTCAGTGAGTGGTTTTGCTATGTGTGTTAATAGTTTTAGAAATTGTGCTACAAGAACAAAATTAGCGCCTAAGCATTCAGAAAAAACTGTAATAAGCCGAGAACGGCTCGGCTGAATTCATTACATGCCTGAACTGAAGGGATGTAACATATTAACAATGGATAGATTAACAAATACAATTAAATTGATTTAAACAGTTTCTGTTTTTTGTTTTTTGTTTTTTTTGGGGGGGGGGGGGGTAATTCATAATACCTCCAGAAACAAAGGTGAAACACCTTTATTTATTTGGATCTTCCAAAAAATTCCAACTTTTTCCTCTTCTTTTTATCTTCCCCTGACTGTACTCATTGTCTTTTGTGATTTGGCACGCATGCTTTTATTTGTCTTTACGATGTAATAGTTAATATTTCACTGGGAAAACATTTTTAAAAGTAAGGTTTGTGCCAAATTCGACCATCTGTAGCCTTGAAACAAACACCCACAAACGCACGGAACAAAGTAAAGCAAACTCGCTGGATATTTCAATACTTTCTCAGCAGCTTATGTTTAAATTTAAAAAAGAAACAGAGTGAAGAGAGAAGCACAAAGCAAAGTCTTCTGTTCAAATCAGAAAGTCTCAGGTAGTTCATGGCAGAGGAGGTACCAGGATCAATAAGAAGCTCATCCTAGAAGAACTTTCTCTGTAAGAGACTAAAAGCATGGAGTGAAAGCCAGCATCTACCAGAGAGACTCAGTAAATGTCTTTTCTGATGAGAAGATACGCAACAAACCCATATTAAGATCTATCAACGCCTGCGTTCCAAATGTTACACCTCTGCAGCCACATACTGTATCAACGTCAAATTCTTACCACTGAATACTAAATTACCTAAAAACATGTCAAGTGGTTAGGTTTTCTTCCTACAGATCAAGGTTACTTTCAGGGTACAGTTTTATGAATTAATGTTTGATTAGAATTAAACGGACTGTGCCAAACACACTTTAGATAAGGATGAGTAATGAGTTAATTTATGCTGCTTAAGGCTGCTGTTTATTCAAAATGACTTATTTATCATGCTCTGCTGTCTGTGTACAGAGCTGATAGCTAATTATGACTAAAGTTAATAATAAGACTGACTGATAAGTAAAAGGTTATGTCCACTCCAGAGATTTGTTATGTAAAACACACAAGTTGATAGTACTTGATAGTATTTCAAAAAGCAATAGGAAACAGACTGGCATGCACAAACAAAGAATACACGTCTAAGCAAAAAAAAGGCATGGTCAAATGGGGAAAGCTCGTCAGGTACAGAGATACGTGTGCTTGTGTGTAACTACTTATTGTGTACATAAATAAATCTGTCATTTTAATGATTTTTAATTTTAAAAAAATACTACATGTAATTTATCATGCAGATGCCCCTTTAAACAGAATATCTGCAGGATTTGGGAGGTTGGTTGGACACAATGAAGAACACATGTATAAAACTGATGTCTACGTCGTTCCTGAGGGACGAAGCTCCGAGAAGGAAGACTCCCTGCTGTTTAAAGAAAAACAACCTTTAATGCCCTTACTCTGTGGCTTCCTGGATGCTGTAAGTCGTAAAATAAAACCTTAATAACCAGCTTGTTTGCCTATGATTAAATATAATTATTAACTTCATAAGCATGTACTGTAAATCAAACAAATACCTTGATCTGTCTTTAACTTGTTCATATATAAAATCTTTCAAAACCCTACTACACTAAATCATAATGCATCATCTTTATTTTTATTTTAGATAAACAATATTATGTTTTGTAAACCACTCAAGCGGAACAAGGCCTGTAGCATTTTCTCATCACTTCGTCTGACCCTAGCGTTTAGTTTGGATGAGGGGAGAGTGATGATGAATTGCCCTGGCCAGGTAAGAAATAACTCCATCACGCCGTCATCAACATCATTAGATCCCACTGTCTGTGAGGGATTGCTGAATCTCCAAGGCAACCAGGAGCTCTGCAACGGAAAACAGTTTGCTCCTATTCAAACATGACATCATCTAAGAGTCTACCTACGCTCGGTGACCTTGCAGCCACCTGCGGTTCAACGCTGCAGGTCCGAAAAATAACCAGGTGAAATCAAACACAGGCAGCAAAAGGGGGAAATGTGCAGATATCTCTCACATGTTGCTAATGTCATGATCTCACAATTTGTTTTTTTACTGATGGGGAGAATTTCTTGGAGGATCCACCTCCTGAAGAATTTATGAGGAAGTAAACTCAACCGAGGGAGTTTAATTGTATGATCCTCCGCTGAATAAAAAGTTGAACATAAAGGAAGTTGATTAGGAAACAGAGACATATGACTTACAGCTTGCTCTGCAGGTAAGGCCTGTTTTCTTTTAGAGTTGTATATACATAAAACATCCATATAAATGTGATGTTTTGTTGTCAATGCTTTGAGGTTATCAGCAAACTCTTGGCAGCAACACAGCTAAACACAACAAAGGTAAAGTAAATAGAAGCCTGGAGTTAAACAACAGCTGGGACTTGCAGAGAACAGGTGAGATGTAATATGGTACAAAATATATTGAGAACATTTATCTTAAAAGATAAATGTCAGTTATGTGAATGATAATTAGTGATTGTTTGATTTGATTTATGTATTCAGCACAGTAATAAAAAACAGAACAAGTAACATACGAATGTAAAAAGAGATTGGTAATGTGCTAGGCCGAGGCAAAAAGCCCAAGGGGCTTATACGAGGCAGGCAATCTTTTTTTTACAATATCTCCACTGTTTCAAGCAAATCACTCCAATCACTCAACGATCTATCACTCCTCTATTTTCAATTGCTTTGTTGTTTTGGTTCCAACTTGCATGCATTTTCATCACCTCTGTTTTCATCATTTCATTTTTGTAACTTCCTGACCTCTCGTAAATTTCTTTCACTCTGCGTGGAAGAAACTTGCATTTTAATAGGACTGTGTCCTTTTCTAAAAATCAAATTACTAGTGTCTAATTACTAGCACCTGTATCCAACTGGACTGCCAGCAGTCTGACCACCTGTTATCGAGCTGGACCCGCGGGATTTCTTGCTTGTGTTGTTCTCTCAGACGGAAATCGTTTTAGATAAAAGCGTCTGCTAAATGACAGTAGTAGTAGTAGTAGTAGCAGTTTGATAATTGTAGGCAGAAACTGCTTCAATGCTATAACCCAAACTTTGATTTTAACATCCAAACTTGAGCAAAATTCTGATGATTGCTGCAATAAGAAAATTGAACTGGCATTAACACACTCTGTCTGAATGGTCTGTCAGACTCTCAGCAGGTCCGCTCTATAACGGCAGTGTCAAAAAGTGTATTTCAGCAAAGCAATGCAACTAGTAAGCGTGACTTTCTGTTGGTGCAGAAAAAAAAAATAAAAAAAAAAATAAAATAAAATCTCTTGGCTTATTTTTTATTATTTAAAGTTAAAATAATATGGACTGGCCATGGAAAAACATGGCCAGTCCATATTATTTTAACTTTCCTGTTTTCATATTTTCTATGAATTATTGATGGGAGATTGACGCCCCATTGCCAGCATCTCCACAGCCCCCAGGCAGCCTTGCAGCTCCACTGAGCTGCACTCAGCCTGTAAGAGAATGACGACAGCCAGCAGTGAAAGTCCTCATTAAAGCGGCTCATAACTTCAACTGTCAACGTGAACTAGGTATGGGTTCACTGACACACCATGCAGGACTTTTCAGACGTTGGTTCTGTTTTCCCATAACAAGGTCTCCAATCATTCGTACTTATGATATATATCTGGCATGTAATGCTGACTGTCCTCGAAACCGATCCCATCTCACGGCACCGAGAATAACTACATTGGTCCACAGCACAAAAAGCTGAAATTTCACAAAAAGGCTAAGAAGTCTTACATTTTCTTCAGTCGCTGCCCTTTCAAAAAATAAACAAGCAGCTTTCTTGTCACTTGTTACGTTGAATTTATACACGTCACTTTGATGATATAAATGCTCAGTGTGGTGACATTCACCTGCAGGTTGCTGCTACCTTAGACAAGATAATATTACACATTTTACACTCTTGATTATGTCATTAATGAAGAAGAAAAAGGAGGCCAGTAGTCCACTGATTCCCTTGCATGGGACTACAGGATCAACACTAGATTGACACCTCATCTTCAACAGCCTTTCCCTCTCAATTGCTATTACTCACTTTTCTACTTTTCTGTCATGTGTGTAGGAAAGTGTTAAAAATTCAAATAGTTAGGGTTCAAAACAGTGGACATGGTTAGAGTTTGATATTATGCATAATGCATGTCTACGGTTGGAAATATAAATAGAGTGACAACATTTTATTATTCATGAACGACAACCACAGCAATCTCATGTGGACCTCATGATACCCGGCACAAATCAACAGCGTAAAACTGCACCAGTAGGTCAGGCTGCTGAAACTCCACTGCCACATTTTGGTAACGTAGACAAACTTCCTGTGAAACTGTGCTGTTCTCACCGAAGCCTGCATTAAAGTTGAGATGCAGTAATTAACAGTAATTGTTTCCTTTGCAATTGTGTAATTTATGATAAGACTTCAGTATGTGTACAGGGAACTTTTACAGTAATCTAAAAATGTATAAATGGCGTTTAAAAAAACACTTGTGAAAATGTAGCCCTGAATCACAGTCACAAGACACTTGTTTCAACACTGAATAGTGAGAAAGGCAACACCAGAATGTTTTACGACAGCTGAAGAGTGTTCATTTACACGTATGTACCCATCATTTACACGGCATGTTTGCTGCTCAACAGCCTGACAAGTGGCCCTTCATGATATATGGGAAACTACTCAACCAGCTCAACCATGGCATGTGTCCAGTGTGGCCATCCAGTGAACAGGATAGAAAAGAAAAATGTCACATAATCAAGTCAGTCATCCCAGAGAATAGAAGGATGCAAGGTGACATATAAAACCCTGATAGAGTGGCTGAATAAGAGCGTTTTCCACAGGGAAATCAAAGCTCTGCTGAATAAACAATATGCAGAAGCCTTTTATTGTTTATCCTATTTGCCTAACTCAGTGACTCAATCTGCAATGATATCCATATCATCCCTGTGGTTAAACTTTCTATAACGCGTTTAAAAAACAGAGCTACAGTAAGCAATAAAACACCAACAACTAAAACAAAGATATAGTTGTGTATATAAAATGTGCTGTGCACAGTAAAAGTTAAGATCTGTTGCTCAGCTAGAAAAAAAAGACAAACGGTTCAGGACAGTGGTCCCCAAACCTTTGGTCGATAAGATCCTAACATGAACTGACACCCAGGGAGGCCAGCGCAGGTTTGAAGTAAACTCTAGTAAAGGTGAGCACTCATTCAGGAGACATCTAGGAGCTGTACTCTAAAGCAAATAGGAAACCATTGATGAGTAAACCTTTCGAAAACCCCAAATGTGGCAGTTTATCAATAGGGCTTCGACCAAAAGGTCACGTTTTTCCTTCTCCTTTTGGGATCAAGACCCTGGGTGAAAGGATGACACTGACTGTCCTTAAAAAGGTCAGAACATTAGAGGGTTCTCCGCTTCTTGATAGAACATTTTTTATTCTATTGGTGATAAAATATCATGACATTTGGTGCCCTGATGTGCAATTTTTCTTCAGCTGACAGCTGTGGCATTAAGAGAAATGTTTCTGCATTAATCTTATTTGTTAATATGCATTAAAGTAGTTAATTCTCATGGTTTTTATTCAACATTCAATACATTACAAACAAAGCAGACTTTTCTGTATTTTACTTTATCATCTTAAAAGAAGAGGACATTTCCTCCAAAAAGTTTTCAGTTTAAAATTCAAATCCACTTCAACTGCTAAATATGACGGTTATAAATCAATTTCAGAGCGCAACACGATTATCGGATGGTTTTCAGATTAAATTTAACAACAAACGAAATCAATTACAAAAATCAATCCATACTTTAAAAATCCTAAGTGTAAAAACAGAACAAATGCTGTAAGAAGTATTTTCATTTTTTTTTTCGTTTTTTTTTCATCTTTTTTAAATTTCTTTTTAAATCCACAAATGAAATCCATAAAATACCTGATATTCACATTTCTATGTCCTTGCTTAGATGAGTCACCTTTTAAGCCTCTGCACCTGTTAGTGTTTACTCATCGTGTGACAGATGTTCAGCGCTGGATTGGAAAATATGAAAAGAGTTTGCAGTGAGGAAGGTCAAAAGTTTGCCCCACACAGATGTTATTCTTTGTGCCTGATGATTTTGTTCTTCATCAGGTTTGTCTGTCCTGACAATTAAAGAAAAGAATGTGCTTGTACGTGTATGTATACGTCAACAGCAAAGCTAACGTTGAAAATGCAATAAAGAAAAAAAGTGTCAGACTTCTTTTATTTAGCTACAGTAAGTGACACACAACCAGCCAGTAGGTAGAAAGCTGGATACCAGAGAGACACAACTTGTGCTTTTTATTATTTTACCTTCTTTTCTCATAAATGTATTTCATTTTATTTGTTATTTACTGTCTAATTATGTCTTGCCGCTTTTAATGTTGATGTAAAGCACTTTGAATTACCTTGTGTTGAATTGTGCTACATAAATAAACTTGCCTTGCGTTGCCTTGCCTGAATTAAAGCTTCTTACAGTTCAAAAGTTTGTTTTGAAAGCCGATCCCTGTGAACAGTTTATCTGCAACAACTTATGGAAGGATAAGAAAAATGTCGTCAGTAACATCATCACTTCAATGGTTGTCCCACAGGACTTTAGTCAGGACAAAAAAGGAGTTTTGGAATTGGAATTTAAACAACATAAAAAGTTAATTTGCAGTTCTAAACATATTCAGGGTGTTTTAACTCCCTTTTTATCTCCCCCACAACTTTATTCCTTTCTCATGCAGCATCTATTACAAATATATACAAATAGTAAAACCATCAGCCTTTTTTCCTTATTGAGGACGTGGCAACACCGGCTGATGTAAACCTGAAGCGGGCCTGCGTTGTTTCAGAAAAGTCTGCTATTTGGAAATATTTCCACTTGGACAGTGAACACAATGCTACAGCGGCTTCTGCTGTTTGCAGTTTGGGAATTGGTTGGACGGAAAGGACAGAGTTGATTTTTCTTTTCTTTTAGGGATTGCAAAATTATCTAATTGGGACTTTATATCAGCCAATGCTTTGTAATTATACCAACAAGATTAAATACATTACTTTTTATTTTATTTTAGGTATACATTTTTTTCTGTTCTTTTCCCTCTTCACCTTTTATTTGCTCATGTCAACCCCGCCCCGTTACGGGCCATTACCTGGCTCTGGACTGAATCATGTTTCCAATTTAATAGTAATGAGAAATATCCATAATTATTATAATCTTTACAGCAGAAGGAGGGATAGTTTGGTGGCAAAGCTTGTGGCTATGGGAAAATCAGAAATACAGGACTGGATAATAGCAGGTGCTCAATGATCTCCACCCAGGACTAAGACACCACACATGTAAGGAAAATTCACATTGTGCATTGTCTTTCTATTTTTAAATATAAACATTTCACTTTCCATGATGAAATGTCTAAAGTTCTGCCAGCAGAAACATTAAAAGCCAGATTGTCGCCTGAAGCATCCAGTCTGACTGGGTGAAAACTGCTGATGAAGAACTCAATCAGTGTAGTAAATGATGTAACAAACAAAATAGTGGGAAGATGATCAGATGGATTGAAAACCTGGATTTTATTCATTACATCATCAACCATGTAAAGCTGCAAAAATACAAAAAGTCCCATTTCTGTCTTAAGGAGATAATTATTTCATATTTGGGTGGACAATTTTCATAATTTTCTGTAATTTATTATTACTGCAATCAACTGATAACAAGGAAGAGGGCACCTGTTTCCTTTCTTGGTATGAAACAGGAATACCCCAGACCTTTACAGGAACAGAATACAATCCACAGTTTTCAACGGTACAGGGAGAAATATGGTCCTAAGAGGGAAAACACAGAGTAAGGTTACGAAAGAGTCAATCCAGTTTCATAATTTCCATCCATCCATTTTCTATACCCACTTATCCATCCAAATCTGCCTGACAGCAGCGGAGGACAGCAGGTTTGCAGAGAGGCACATAGTCAGCTGTTTCAATGCTGGATGACCAGGTGCTCCAACTGCAACAGGAAGCCAAATCTTCCTCCATCCTCCCCGTCTGACTAATCGGCACAGTGACTCCCCTCGACGCAACGCACCTACTGATATGCACTGATGAGAAGAATCAGTGTCATTGTGCCTTCAGACCCCCCCCTGCTCGCTCCGGGTTCAATCTGTTGTCATATTTCTCGTATTACCGGTCACACTAAAGCAATTACAGATATTGAGGATCTGTTATTTCGTGATGTGTCATGACTTTGGGGGGGGGGCTTAGGGCAACAGCTGGCAGTCAGCAATAAGACGGAAAACTGGAAAGTTTCTCCAAATAGCTGCATCCAAATAAATGACTAATTTCGCTCAAAATATCACAGTATTAACAGTAAAATCAAAACACTCAGACTTTCTTTCATTTTAGTGATGTTCTTTGTTTTAGCCTTTCCTTTGTCAACGATTTTACCGTCTTATAATCTTTAGTGATAACCCTGCACTTTTAAGATTAGAAAGTCGTTTCAAATTAACTTTATCAAAGCTGGCTTTAGAAAGGTTATAGTGTTTGCATGTGAGAGACACTTAGGGCCAAATCCACAAAAGGATTGCGCGGCTTTTGCGGCCGCTAAACCGGTGCAAATGAGACAAAAAGAGAGCGTCTAATTCACAAAGCACCCGCAAAGGGGGAATTGCTCCACAAACTGCGCTGCCAAGCAAATAGTGGCAGTCTGCGCCGGTACCATTTGCATGCATGCAAATTAGGTAATTCGGCGCAAAATTGCCCCCTTTCTATGCAAATAAGCCTCATTGCAAAAAGCGCCTAATTCACAAAGGCCAGCGCTATTTGCCACACGCAAAAATAGTGGAGCAAATACCGTCTTTCAGAAGAACACTGGAAACAGCTCCGCTCACTTACTCAGACAAGTGCAAATTGCACTCAGCCGCAAAACTTTATGGGCGTGTTTGCGCCGGTATATCATTAGAGCAAAATCTTTTGTGAATAGGACCTTAAAGCGGGGCAAATTGCGGGCGCTAATGCAGCGCAATTCACAGCGCTATTTGCGGGCGCAATCTGTTCTTTGTGGATTTACCCCTTACTGTATTGAGTGCCATGTTTTTCAAGTACATTTCAAGTGTAAGCTTAACCTTCGTAACCCTCTTAACTCCCCTTATTTTGTCCTTTGAGACACTTTTCAAAACAATGAAAAAGAAAATCTCAACGTTGAAGAATATGGACTAAAACATCTTTAGTTTTTACAAATTACTGAATTACTTAACTGAAGTAAGATGACAGCAAGTCAGGATCTGGTAAATGAGTCAAACCCATCTTTTAATTCCTCTTTCATGTGTAAACCCCAGGATTGGCGTAAATGCACTTGTCCGTCCTTAATTTAAGTTATGGGCTAATTTTAATAAATGCTGCTTTTTCAGTATTGCAGAGAAAGAGACAAAGATGTGTTTTGAATTTCTGAGTTGGTAGTAATTTCAGATACTCAAACGATTACTCTCAAAGAGATGAAATAATATTTTTTGGTTCATGTGCTCTTAAATACATGTTAAAGTGTTTCTCTCATCTAAGTCAGACCAACATACATGCATTTTACGTTCCTCTTTTTGTTTTATTTCAGCCAAAATATTACAAGGTAAGAATAATAATGTTTGTCCATGTATACAAAGATCTAACAAATAAAAGGCACCAAAAACTGTGAAATGTTTTTTCTGATAAGTAACTTTAACCATGCATCCTTTGAGTCTAATTCAAACCAAGCGACAATGAGCATAGTGGGACAGTGGAAAGTCTCACCTGGAACACTAAACTCATTCAACAAAATACTATCTAGTAAAACCGTACCCCACAGTTTCACCAGTACAGAACTACAGGCAGAAGTAAGTGGGCTTTATGCACTAACTCGTGCATAACCAACTGCAAAACCAACAACTGGCATTCACCAGCACCCCCACCTACAGCATGTTATTTTTGGATGTCGTTTGTTGATGCTAGTTTGTTTCTACTGTGGTCTTTGGAACCGTCCCAATGGAAATCAAAGTCAAATCCAAAAGAAACAGATTAATTCTTTGTTGAAGAGGACAACAATTAGGATGTCTGGCCAGGCTTCACTCCTTTCCCCTTAAACATGTTGTGCAATCACATATGTGTGACGGAGAGTGCATGTTACAGCTTGCAAATCAAAGTGCATGCATGTTGTGTTTCTTGAGCCTTGATAATATGGCAAATGTACAATTTTGGTTCATTTGCAACACAAATTATTGGAAATTTTGCAATCTAAGAAGGTCTGAATGTGGTCATGTTAGACCATTCTTATACTTTTATCATGAAACATTTCCATGTTGTGCAAAATTAGTTATTACACTTTCAGGCATGAGATTCAGTTGTTTTCATTGTGGGTTCAAATATTAGTAATTATCTGTAATTCATCAGTTATTTTCTTATTCTTATAACGGTTACCCTCATTTTCCCTCTGTGTATGTAGACTTGTTTTCAGCTTGTGACTTTGCAACCAGCACACACAGATTGAGTATGTAATAAGATGATGTACAATCATGTAATGATGTAACAGCGAGCTTGGACACTTGGCCACAGCTGTGTACCATCTGACAGCGTTCTCCAATGCCAGGAAGGAAAAACAATGGTAAAATTGAGTTTTTCTGATATTTTGTCGCATACAAAAGCCGTAAAACAAGTTATGACGAATTTTTGCTTGAGCTCAGAACCAGGGAAAGGTCAGTAGAGGGAAAGAGACAGAAATCTTTACTCAATTCAGAAGGGATTGTTTAGTAATATGTCTTGTTTTGTCAAGAGCTACTGCATTCATTCCTGCTACACCTTGACCGAGTGACTGGGTAGTATATTCACATGAACAAGAAGTGACTTACTCTTCTGTTCAACCAGTCAATCTCAGAGATTTTACACTGTAGCAACCAGAAAGATCAGAAACTCTATTTTCTGCTTGGATTACAAGCTACTCAGAAATGCATGACAAGTCCACAATACATATAAAGACAGCCTCTGGTTTTTCTATGTGATACACGAAAAGATCTCAATCTTAAAATCTTTGCTTCTTTTTTTTTAATACATAAACAGCAAAGGTGCCTCTCGATGTGAAATGAGATCAGGGGAGTGATGTCAGTGCAGGCTCATGCTGAGATTTAACCACTTGACTGTCCATTGTGGATTCACAAAAGGCATTTTTTACATTACAGGCAGCATTATTTCACACATTTCCTGCTTATCTCTCACATAATTGTTACAGGCTGACTGGGAATCAGTCCACAGAGGATAATTATAATGTACTGCTTTTTATGGGGGATAAAAAATGCATACGTATACAGTACTGCAAAGCAGTCAAGGTGGTGGTGTTGCTGATTTAGGAGGACAATGAGGAGGAATCTTCAAACATCATTCCCAATACTCATTTTTATTTCCAGTTTGTCCGATCCATCATGTAGCTGACATTGTGAAGCCTTCAGCTTCATTCAAACTGTTCCTGAAATAATTTAGAGTGGTGATGGTTTGGATGAAAGTTTCAAAACTTGAACTTGAATTCAAATTTATTTTGTGTAAGACAAAATAAGTAGGCATTTCTGGTTGTCCTGAGGCAGCAGGACTCATGGTATCGGGGCAGTGGAGACTTTTACTGACCAAAGCTACAGGGAGGAGGAGATTTAGAAGCGGATGGTTAACAATAGTGGGGTTCACTTTGAACAACAGCACAGGTTTTGAAACAATGTCTGGAAAAGGGCCAAAATTGTATTTAGTTTTTATTTTTTCACTTTGGAGGGCTCCAAATGAGTTTAGACCTTCTGCACAGGGGGGCTTTCCCTTACCCTCCTCTGGGAGGGGTTTGGAGTAGAGTTACTGCCTCTCCACATTGAAAGAGCCAACTGAGGTTCTGGACAAATCCTACAAAGAAAAGGCCTGAAGGATGACACAGGTTCCACTGGAGAAATTATATCTCAAAGTTCACAAAGAGTTGGAGGATATGGGTGCGGGGATGGGGATTATGTGGATCTCTGCTCAAACTGCTGCCCTTAAATCCTGAATTATTGGATTAATTGCACTGAAATCTAAAAGTGCCTTATTTTTCCTTTGCAGAAAGAGATTTATTTTTCAAAGTAAGCATATGTGAGCCAATCATGTTCTGAGTAAAATCAATGAGTAAGATAATCAAGCAAGCAAAAACACACTTTTGTCTACCACTTGTCTACCAGTCTTCCAGAGAAATGAGAAAGCAGATCTGCACAAGTTTTACTGTTAGTCAAAGGGAAAAAAAACTCTGGAAAGCAGGAAAGCAACAAAGACTTCTCAAAAACATGTACCTTTACATCACACCACGACATCTGAAACAATTTCATTATGCGTGTCAGGCTGAAAGCTTATCTACATAAAACAAAACTGTGAATGCCGCAGGGCAAGAGACACCTGGGGTTTGTAATAAATTACAGAAAAGGAAATGACTGTACATTCATCTTTGTTAAACTTGATTTGCTAATAAGTAATGTTGGTTTAACAGGTCACATACAAATGTTTGATCATTTATCATTTCTTAGGTTGTTTATTTCAACTTTTGTTTTTAGTTTTGTGGATTTTTAGGGGTTGTACAGTATATCAGCCACAAAACATAGTTGAGCTGATTTTGGTCCCAATTCAACCCTTCCAACAATCCTATAGGTAAAAACAAGTAAAAACAGCCAGTCAGAAAGCAAACTGATCGAAAAATGATTGATGGAAATTGACTCAAATTTGATTTAATTAAGCTGTGTTTGTAACTGATTAATAACTGTCATTGCAAGACACCAAAGACCAAAATGTGCAAAACATGCCTGTCTCCCTTCACCCAAACTAACCTCTTTTACTTATGTATTCAGAACATTTTCAGATAAAAATAGTCAAACTTTTTTTATCTGTGGTGGGTTTCCTCTCACCCACTGTGCATATGTTTCCACTGAAGTTGCATTTGAGGTAAAGAGCTTTTTTGTTTTGTTTTTTTCTCCCGTGAACGTACAGTGGGGACTCTTGATTGTTTTTAAGAAATAAATCTTCTGCTGTCTGGGTTTTATCGAGGCCCTCCACACACTACAGCAACAAAACTGCTACATCTTTCTCATTGTGTGCGGTCTGTCGCATTTTTATAATCTGATGTTCAAAATCCTGATAGGTGATACAACCTTTAGTTCATTGTATTTCTTGATTTATTTCAGATCTGGTTTCCCTTCTACACCTCAGGTAAGCTGTTTTTAGAACCTCATACTTTACCGCCAGAGTAGCTCCCCCTGGGAACATTTCAAACGGGTTTTTGCAAATGTATTTGTAAAATTAGCTAAAGGTTTTGAAATAATGTGAGAATCATGCAGTAATCTACTTGTTTAAATACATGTTTCTCACTGTGTCATTTCTTCCACACATATAAAAGTATAAGCAATGTCGAATAAGATGTTCTTTTCGCTTACTAAAAATTAACTTCTCATACGTGGTGGAAATCTCTTCTGAGACCCTCCGGGTTTGTTTACCAGTGGCCACCACAGATTAACGTGATGCTGATCCACAAGTCAAAGCCTCTAATGGTGTTTTGTTTTGAAATTAGACCCGATTCTCTACGCTGTTCTTGTGTCTGCCTTCTTGGTAGTTTGATTTGCCACGTGTAAATTGATCACTTGTAGCGGGAGCAATCTCATTAACTAGAATGGCTGTGATTCCCCACGGCTGGCCTGGCTGCTACGAGGCCTCCGGTCCCAGTGGGACCCAGGGGTTAGTTTGGCCTCCTGCATCTAATTCACCTGTGTCTCATGCCTAATTACTCCACACCAGTTGCATTAACTGATTAACCTTGCTAGTATCCGCTTGTTTTAGATTAATTTTCCGTCTGGCACCAGCATATCTGAGTTCTTATTAATTGGCTTTTTCACCTGCCTGCATTCTTTTCTTGCCTTTGAGTCAGGATCTAGGCCCATGGTTGAGAAAGGTTTTTGAAATATTCTTTTCTTTCTATCCCGTGAGGTTGTTGCTCCACAGCCCCCTCTGTGTACTGTATACTCTGTGCTAATGATGTAGAGGTGCAGCTGGCCACATATTATTTAACTCTGAATAATTGCACGCCATGTCTGAGCACCCCAATCCACCTGCCTTCAAGCTCAAGGTCTTTGCATAATGAAATAAAGATATTATTAAAACCAGCAGAAGCCTGGGAGAAGGGAGGACTGATAAGCACTTTTACAAGAACATTGAGCCTGTCTTTAAAAAGTATACAGTGAAATAAATATATATATATATATATATATATATATATATATATATATATATATATATATATATATATATATATATACACATATACACATACAAGCAACTTTAATGTTACTAAAAACATAATAAAACTGGTTAAAGAACATAAATAATAGGCTTGATTACAAACATTTGCAAAAATTAAAAGATTATCAAGCACCATCACCTTTTACCTCAGTGTAATAAGATCTTTAATGTGAATACGAACATATTAAATGCAGAACAAAGAGCACAGCTGAGTTTTTTATTATTTGGTCTTCTCTTATCAAATCAGACTTTTTAATGTCAGTAAACTGGAGTTCTGCTTTCTGGTTGTTCTGATGGAAAAGTAATTAATCTAATTTACATTTAAATTACACTGCTCTTTGGAGCAAAGAAAATACAGCAGGATAATAAAGTTTCTCTTCTAGTGAGGGGAACTAGAAGTCCAGAATACCTTTTAGGTCCATTGTGCAGAAGCTCTGTGGCCAGCTACTCTTCAAACATTTAAATAAAACTGTCCTTTTATTTCTTTTTTTACTTGTGAAATCAGCTATTAATGAAATCAAGCCCTGATTATGACACTTTGAATAAATGTGGTGCATGTTCTGTGTGTGTATATTTATAGAATTTATATAACGCTTAAATGGGATTAAAACATCTTTATGTTTTGAAAGCTATTAGACAAAACATAATACTGTTAAATTATATACATGAAATTGTTTTATTTATTTCCATTATAAATGTCTTTAAAGCTAACTGTCCTAAAAATTGTGTCCATGTTCATAAGACACCAAGAAGAAATAGTGGTGGAAGATTTTAGCTTTTAGCGAGTCATTTTTCTCAACAGTCTCCAGCATCCTGACTAATCGTTCGTGGCTAACAGTGTCCCCCTGGACACCTTTTATTGTCTTGGGCTGACAGTGAAGAGGAGAGATACAGGCTTTTCAATAAACCTCAAGTATAATGATTCAATGCCCAACCCACTGGTCAATGATCTTATCCTTTTACGATCACTCTCTTTAACAGACGTTTTAAAGCTTTAATAAATGTACCAGTGACTCTTTCTTCAATCCCTTCATTATTAAAAAAAAGGAAAAAAATAAGAAATATCCATATCAGCCTTTAATTTCACCTGAAAACCATCTTCCCTGTTCCTTGCTTGCACCATTTGACCAATGTCATTAAATGGTGGCGATTAAGTATTACAACTCGATTAAAGCGACATCACAACAACAGCCCTTACCTGCAGGTCAATTTTAACGGCACTGAACACATTCAACACAACTGTATTACTTCTACTAATTCTCCCTCTATGCCTCCATCCCTCCCGCCAACCTGCTTCGTGTCTTTTGTTAAGATGAAACTGGTTAAATAACAGTCATTTCTTCACTGAAAAAACGTAGCCCCTCTCTCTGACAAGCTGGTTGGAAACCTCTTAAGCCTTTATTCCTGGAAAATAGAGCTCCATAGCAACCGGTGTAATGTTTCACTTTGACACTGTAAGAGCTGCCTTTGAAACAGGATGTTCCCATTTCAAGTGGAATAACTGTCTGGACCACAATTTAATTTCCCACTTTTCAATCTACCCGACCAAGGCCACCAGCTCATCCCTTCATCAGCTGTACGGTGCCTTGTGGAAGAGGCTCAACTGCTGTTCATTATATCATTATGTATACGTGAATTAAAAATTCCCTCCACAACATGCATCTGGCCTGATAGCCTTGTGTGCACATTTTGTGACATTTATGAGCCTTTCCAGGTTAAAATAGAAACTAATTTTGG